>NC_031495.1:16647923-16763971 GCF_000237925.1 Schistosoma mansoni
CCCGCGTCACGAGATTCGAACCACGGACCTATCAGTTTCGCGCGCGAGCGCTTAACCGATAGACCCCTGAGCTGGCATCCAACGGTGTTAATGCCTAACTTCAACTAATTCACGAAATTGAGCAACCATTCACCAATGTCATCAGTGAGTTACTATCTCACAACAGACATGGTTGAACTCCACCGGTTACTGCTTCTCACTAGAACTCCAGGAAATACCTCAAGGAGTCAGTCACTAGTGAGCACATGATCATTATCAGAAGGGGTTTTGTGGAGATTGACTCATGTTGGATGCCAGCTGGTCTATCGGTTAAGGGTTCCGGCTCGAAACTGGTAGGTCCTGGGTTCGAATCCCGCGAGAGTGGGTTCGTGGATGCGCACTGCTGAGGGGGCCCCTGATAGGACGAAACGGCCGTCCAGTGCTTCCAGGTTTTCCATGGTGGTCTAGCTTCGATTGACTCATGATCTCAACTCTATGATTTAATGATTATTGAAAAATGATAATCATTATAAAAACTGAAAATTATTGGCAAAACACCCTAAATAAATGAGTATCCAAAGACAGAATAACTGGTCAATAACGACAATTGTTTGATATAGCAAAATGACATAGTTATATACGAATTATTCAATATAAAAGTAAAAGCGGAAGGTACTGGGTTCGAGTCCTGAAGTGAATATCAACTCTGAGATGCAGGTATATCCAGCTGACGAGTCCTAAATAGGACGAAACGTGCGTCCTGGATTCCACTGCTAGCCACTATCCATCTTTGCTTGAAAGTAACAATGTTACTAAGTATTGTATAATTTGAAAATTTTGGTTTTCTTGGTCACTCATCAGTCTATAAAATTATGATCTAACTATTAGGCTTACTTACTGCCAGCCAATTTAGAGCATTTGTTTATTATATATGACGGTAATCATACATTACTAATCGTTTCTTCAATCAGTGGAGTCAACGTTAATGGAGAAAAAACACTAACATGAAATCTAAGTTAACGGTTTTCTCTCGATTAATTTCAACCACATAGCATTCAAACATAGGCCATCCGATGTCTAGTTAATTAGACTAATGACTATATCGTAACCTGTTCTACAAAATTTATATTAGGCCCAAAGACCGAACAAACATAAAATCACCCATTATTTAGTGATCAGTCATTGTTGAAAACAAGACAATACCGAAGTATAAAAATCGATCATTTCGTGATAACTAGTGTTGTGTTAGTTCCCACCTACTGTTTGTCTAATTCTATCAGCCAATTTTACAAAGTAACTAATGAACAAACTGTTTTAACATGACGATGCACTTTGCTTACTGGTACATTAGTTTAAAGTGATTTTCAATTATCTAGTGATGTAAACAAAGATGACTTTATTGAAACAATCAAATAACGTACTGAGTATATAACTGGTTAACGAACAGTGATTTATTATAACTTAGATAGTTAACCATCTACATTTTGAAATAGATTGATTTTACAGTGTTTAGTTTGAATATTATGCAAATGATGACTTATTGCATCAGAAGAAGCAAAAAAAGGTTTTTAATTAATACAATTTCGAATTCAGCCATCCTCTAATGTTCATTATGTTTGTGTTCATCGTACGGTAGTCGGATGTACTAGATGCAAAACACAAATTTACAGAAAGCTTGGAATGAGATCTTTTGTGAAAATTGCACTCTGATATACAGCAATAAAGACAACTAGTGTAGCAGCAGCCTCTGCATCAGTGGGCCTTAACATACACAAGAGAGGAAGCGAAATCCTCAAATACAAGAGGAGAACAATAACTCAAACACACTCTATGATGAAGCTCTGAAAGAAGTGGAATCTTTCAAGTACCTGGGGAGTAACATATATGAACCAGGAGGATCTGATGCAGACTTACAGGCAAGGATTGGCAAAGCAAACACAGTATCCCTACAACTGAAGAATATGTGGAACTCAAAACAACCGTTCGTAATTCAACATCAAAGTCAGAATCTTTAATACGAACGTCAAGACAGTCCTACTGTACAGAGCTGAAACTTCGAGAATTACTAAAACCATCGTAAAAAACGTACAAGTATTTTTAAATAATTGCCCACGTAAGATACTCATTGTCCGTTGGCCGAATACCATCAGCAACAGCCTATTGTGGGAACAAA
Organism: Schistosoma mansoni; assembly: GCF_000237925.1. Lineage (NCBI taxonomy): Eukaryota > Metazoa > Platyhelminthes > Trematoda > Strigeidida > Schistosomatidae > Schistosoma > Schistosoma mansoni. The sequence goes on from NC_031495.1 coordinate 16,650,076, forward strand.
CTATCTTCCTAATGAAGAGGAAATTAGAAAAAGATGGTGGAAGTGGATTGTGCATACATTAAGGAAATCACTAAACTGCATGACGAGGCAAGCGCTAACTTGGAACCCTGAAGGGAAACGGAAAAGAGGAAGACCAAACAACACATTGAGTCGGGAGTCGCAAACAGACATGAAAAGGCTGAATAGCGGCTGGAAACAACTAGAAATAATTGCTGATGACAGAATTGGATAGCGAATGCTGGTGGGCTGCCTATGCTCTTCCATGAGGGTAACAGGCATAAGTAATATACAACAACCATATACTGTATGGAAAAATGACTAAACGTTGTGGGTTTCACTCAGTTAGTGAACCTTTGAACGTTGAAGATAATGCGAATCAGTCCTTAAAAGTAAAGCCCTATCTCAAGACATTTGCCACAAATCAACTGGGTAACATAAACTTGTCTCTGAGTTGAAACCAGAATCATATTTTTAAACGCTTAGATTTAATCGAATCTGACTGATAAAGTAGTCATATGACTACAAGTCAAAATTACTTGAAATCGTGGTACAGGTTGCTTAACGTTAGCTCATAGAGGGTAATGATCAAGAAGTCAACGATCTAGATTTAGTGGGGGTTGGCAATATTCAACAGTGTATCTTCAGCTATGAGTGCGCTGATTCTTTCAATGTGTTGTAAACCTATGTTACAGCATGAAACGTTATCACCGAGCTACTTGAATGATCGCTTAACAGCTGCTTAGGGATTTATTGGGTTACCAGTTTACAGTAATATAGTCTTGGGTCTTAATTAGACACATGAGTTTTCATTTTGAAAATGTTACACTGATTTGGAGTGAAACTTTGGACCATATTTTTTCATCTGTATGTTCTAATATTAATATTCGTTTTTCTAACCATTTTCTACACCTTTAATTTTAACGATCATTTAACCTTTGCTAATTTGCAAGGAAACACTATACTAGGAATGTCTCATCTGTGAATTCTAGACCGAATATCCCATGTATTTTACCACAAACTGCCAAACAATAATAATTTTCCCATAATTTTATATATAATCCTTATTTCCACTATTTCAGTTGCGCTACGGGTGAATCATGGCAAGAAATAATGCTTGCCTGTACATATGGACAAGAATGTGTTAATCGTGCATCAAACAATTGTGGAAGCAATGCATCCTATACTTATTTTGTATCATTTAATTTCTTTTGCTCATTTCTTATGCTCAATTTATTTGTTGCTGTAATTATGGATAATTTTGATTATTTAACAAGAGATTCATCTATACTGGGGTCACATCATTTAGATGAATTCATACGTGTATGGGCCGAATATGATCCAGGTGCAAAGTAAGTCTTATGAAAAATAGAGTTTGATAAACACCGAAATATTATAGTTCTGAATTCAAATATGTCTAACTTTTCTCAATAAATGATTCAAAATAATACTCATGAAAGCATCTTCAATAGCAAATTAGAAAAAATAAACGTTTCGCTATCCAACATAACTTGTAATAAATATTGATTCTCAAGTCATTTTTCATCACAAATGAATATCGATTTACGAAATATTAAGAGCGAAGAGGCACTGAAGATATTTCCCTCTTGTTCGATACTCAATAGCTATTCTCACTTTACATAGAATACAACTTGAAGAACTCATGTCACACGAAAAGATACATATCTCTAAATATTAAAACCGTTAACGATGTGAGAAGCGTACCATTACAAATAACTAGTTTTTTAATGAATAACCCAAATTTCTTGTTAGAAAATTTGGTCTTCATTGTCATCCACGTTTATGGTATGACACTTTTCTCTGATACTGCTAAAATGTACACCAGAAGAAGTTGAATATGCAAAACAGTCAATTTCAATGCTATAGTCTGAAATGAGTCACTACCTCGCTTTCTAGATTGGTCATCTCTTCAAATAAATCTAAATCTGTTTATGTATGTTGACTGAATCTCAGTCATTTTGTCTTATAATGTAGCTTATTTACCAAGTACAAGCTAGTGTATTCAACTTTGCCTCACAATATTTTTGTGGGTTCCTTTAATATTAGCTGACTGCTTAAAAACGACATGTGCAAAATCGAGATCCGAACATTTCGCCTTTTGATTGAAAGTCAATTATCCTAATCACCTCCGAAATTGCTTCAGTGACAACAAATAATATAACTAACTTTATAAGCAGAGATGGACGGAGGCTAGTCGTGGAATCCAGGTCATGAGGTTCGTCCTATTTGGGACTCGTCAGCTAGATGTAACTGCATCCCAGGGTTGATGTTCACTCTAGGACTCGAATACAGCACCGTTCGCTTCAAACTCCACCACGTTATCCATTAAACTACTAAGTCCAGATAACCACTAGCTTGTGCAATCGGACAAGGTTTAATTCATTTTCGTATTGGTTGTTTGAACCTTCTTATTGACGTTTAGGACTGCAACTGATCAGTTTCTTATAGGTATTTCTACATTCTGTGCGGATTGCCTTGATATTGCATTATTGCAGTCCTAAACGTCAGTGGTAAAATCCAAATAACCAATACAAAAATGACTTTTTCAGCTCAACGATATCGATAATACAAAGTATAGAAATTAAACTACTATAGCTTGAAAAATACTAGCTCTGAATCGTACTACATGTATAATAAAATGTGTCACATATTTTCTCTCATTAAAAGAAGCGATTACAAGTATCAAGCAAATATTTGGCAGCATTATCGAAAACACGCGCCTTCAATATATCATACTACAGCTTATAAAAACAGAAAAATGTTTAACTGCTTCATTGTTTTTCAACATATATACATTTGAAATAAAAAAAATAAGCTCCCAATAATGCTACTATTTACATACTTCTTCCCTAAATATACTTCCTTTTGCTCTTTATAAACTAAATAAATATGAAAGATCATTCTGTTATACGTACACAAACACACAGAGACAGTCATGCAAAATGTAAATACATTATCAACTTAATTAGAATAATAAACCAGATGTAATATATTAGTCACTTCCTATAAGTAGTATGTTTATTTTCACAATTTTTTTGTTTGTATCATTCGAAATTTTCGATGTTTTTTTCAAATACCAAATTTATTGATACCATCTCTTATATAATGACAATATATTAACAATAATATATGTGCAAAACTTTATTCACTCCATATTTTACATACAATTAATTATCGAGGAAATAGAAAGACATGAAACAAAGTGAGCATTCTATAATGTTCCAGTTAAGTTAATTTGTCGATGTAGGAATTCACACAGGTCTGTAGACAAACAAAATGGCAATAAATATTATTGAAATTCATTGATTCAACAATTTAGTGAACCATTGGTGTCAAGCCAAAATTGTATATATGTGAACATTACTAAAGAACAAAACTCGGTAATATTTACCAACTTCTTTGTTTATGGTTTACCAGTGTAATATTTTTCTGATGTATTGTAGGGATCGAATTCTATCGATCAAGTTGATATGTAGCAACTAGTCTGAGTGATACGACATCGTATACAATATATCTGAAATTTTATGGGAATTGGTGCTCGAATCGAATAGCGTAATCGTTACGTATCACACTATGAAGATGTGTAAGGACGGTTCGAACACCACAGGGATGATCAACTCCCTCAAGATTAAAGGCATATCCCGGTGACGAATGCCAAATAGCACAAAATTCAGGTTCAGAGTCTCCTGTCGACTGCTACAAACCGCCTAACGAACAAGAAACAAGGACTAAAATTAAAAATTTTATTGCAATCATTTTGAGCTAACAAACACCAAACGGATAGCAGTTTATCATAGGATTTATACTAAAAATCCCAACTTGTGAAATGACTGAATGTATTACAAAATAGTGGCTAAGTGATTTAAGCACTAGATGGTTGGATATCCAGTCCATCAATTCTGATTTGAGCAACTAGGTAGTATTGATAGTTTTTAAATCATAAGAAATATAAAGTTGTGTTTTTTAAATAAGCTAAACTGTTGCTTTTTAAAACGGTCTTGTATAGCTTATTTCTCCTTTATCTCTTTATTCTATGAGCTTAGGGTTGATAAGTGTTTTTCACTTTTAAGTTAATTTACGTTAAGAAATGAATCTCTGAAAAGCAAAGAAAAGTCTATGACTCTTCAGTGGAGTACATTCATGACTTTATACAGGATTACACCGAGTACCTTCAAGCCCCGAAATAAATACATCATCTGTTAACTTAATGATTATAATTTTCCCACTTATGGCTATATTCAAGGTAAACTCTTGAAGTTATAGTTAATAGTAAATTGTAGAATTCTGAAATCATAAGCACGACAGTTATTCATTGATATCAGTAGGTTGTCTTCACACTACATAAGGAGATAGCTGGAGTCGAATCACTGAATTCTAACCCACAAGATGCATAGTGATTACCATAAATTTCGAAGATCTTAGAGTTCGATAAAGTGTGAACCATTAAAGTCTCAAATGAGAAGAACCAATTCTATATTTTCCTCTGCTTTTTAAATATTATCCTCTTGATATCAGTCTGTAATGAAGACTAAATTCATAATTACTACATCAATATGTTTTGTTGATTTCTAAGCATCAGCTATTTCTGTAGTTAATCCAGTTCTTCATTAGCTTATTTTTAAATGACCTTAATTTTCAATTTAAGTTTAATAACTGTCATTGCTGCATTAAACTACTTTATTATCAGCATCACTACTTTTGTAATTAATAGTTTTAACATTCACAACTGAGTTAACTTCTTTTTTCTTGCTTATAAAAACTTCTTTACTATCATTAATTACAATCAGTAGTACATAATATAACAACGCCTATTACCTATAAGGTTGAAAATAATTATTTTATTTTAATATTTTGGCTCTATTGTTTTAATAAAATTTATGATTATTATCATTAGCAATCATTGTTTGAACTTTTTCCTTTTGCTTTACTATTGTAATTTAAAATGTAACGATGCATAAAAAGGGAGCTCAAGCTGATACTGTTATTAACGGTTACTGTTGAAAATGTTACTGATGTTATAAAACAGATTGTGTTTATTTTTTTTTTAAAAAAAAAAGGATGTCATCGTAGAATAATTTATGTAATTTAAAAACAATTTTCAAGGTGAACTAACACAGGCCGGAGAACTGTTGAAAATCAAGGTTACGAAACCATTGTGGGACACTTCTGTAGTGATTAATCTGATTTTTAATTGTTATTATGTCCCCTTCAAATTAATATACTTAAGGGTAGCTTAACAAAATGGGCATAGAATGCCCAATCTTACCTGTTTATATATATTTTGATTAAGACGATAATAACTAAATCCTTTCACATGGATTTAGGCAACCACAGTGAAACCATGAAAAACATTTGATTTTTATCGGTTAACTCCTGTCAATAAGGCATATCTATAACCTTGAGTAAACTTATGCTCTTCCAAAATTTCGGACTCCACAATCAGTTTTTATATTAAAACAAACGATGAGATTACAATAAACAAGAACTAAACAAGTGGAATTTGAATAGATATCAAATATTTTATTATCCTATCAATAATCAGAGTTTAATATAGAAAAATGCCACATAAATAAAGCTTATTATTTTGTCAATTTTTGTATAAATGTTTTTTTCCAGATTCTTAACTATCAAATTATTATTATCAGAAGGAGATTTTGGATATTTCAGTAGTTGAGATCATGAGTCAGTTAAGGCTAGACCACCATAGGAAACCTAGAAACACTGGGAGGCCGTTTCGTTCTATTGTGGGACTCCTCAACAGTGAGCATCCACGATCTCGCCCCACGAGATTCGAACCCAGGACCTATCAGTTTGGAGTGCGAGCGCTTAACATCTAGACCACTGAGCAGGCATCCAAGGGTGTTAATGTCTAACTTCAACTGATTCACGAAGTTGAGTGACACATCCACCATTGTCTTCAGTGAGTTACTATCTCACAACAGACGTGGTTGAACTCCACTGGTCACTGCTTCTCACTAGAACTCCAGGAAGTGCCTCTTGAAGCCAGTCACTAGTGAATATATGTTGATCAATATCGGAAAGGGTTTTGTGGAGATTATAGTAATTTGAATAGTTGAGATGGTGGTCTAGCTTCAATTGACTCATGATCTCAACTATTGAAATTATTAATTTAATTCTAAACTAAGAACATTTTTTTCAATAAATGCCCATCAGTTTTCACAGTCATAAACTCAAATTGATTTTCTTAAAGTGACAATAAAGTTTAAGGTAAATACATCTTTGAAAACTGCACCATATGAATTTAAGATTAACAGTATAATAGAGTAAAATTGCTAATACTGAATTGTCTAATATACAATATCAACTTATTACTTGAAATGTGAATTATCCTTTTCTTATACATATATGTGCTTGAAAATAGCTAAGTTATAACTGTTTCATTAATTGATAAAGTAGATTTTGCTGATAAACGATTTTCCCCTTTCCAAAAATGATAATTCTCTTAAAATAGTATCTTAATTTCTATTTACTTGTTTGAAATTAATCATCCTAGAATTCCTACCATTAATATACTTACTCTACTTTAAAATACCTTTTAAAAATTGATATGTTTTGCAAATTAAACGCTATACTCAGATCCTAAGCTATTCTCGTAAGCCCCAAGCTAAATCTATACAGCAACTTGAACACAAGAGAAAAGATGCCAGAAGCACTTTACTCCAAAGGTTCATTCATGTACAGAAAATATAGGATTTTTATAGTACTTTAGAAGTCCTTGAATTTTCCTGAAAATTCTGGAATGCTACTAAACCTAGTAGTACTGTAATAATCAGACAACCAGAAACTCTACACGTGACTTTTCACTTTCGTGATGCTTCTAGCAAAACTTCTAGTCAAACACTGATTGGATAAAATGCTTCCTAATGTTTCCTGAGCCTTTCTTGTCTATTGCGAGAAATTTTCTGGATCACCCCAACAAAATAAACCACTGAACAATACTAATTTAAAGCTTTAATAGAATAATATTTTTATTTGAAGTTGTATACAAGTCATTTTTAAGAATATAAACAGGAATATTTGAAATTTCTTATAGTTGTCCTCTTTTTCTCAAAGGTAATAAATGATAACTGTTACATTTTATTTCTATAAATAAATCATGATCTACTTCAAAATAATTATCTTTCTTTAGTTCACTCTCCTCTTTTTGGATAACTTTCGAACTGAAGAAATTCACTTTTCCTTATTTTATACTGTAATAATTGTCATGTGATAGTGGTCTGTATTTTTTGCGGTAATTTTATTACTTAAAAGAAAATTTATCTTATGATTTCCAACAACTATCATTTCTAACCGATGATAAAAACATATTGACTAGTTGACGAAAAATATTAGTTAGTTCATAATATATAAGAAAGCTCTAAATGGATGTTTAGTTCTAGTCTATGTACATTTAGAATTTCTGTACAAATTTCAGAATCTTTTGGTTCCATTTTGTCAAGAATATCTTAGACAACAAGAAATTTGAAAGTTATGGGTTTTGATCCAGCTGTGTTGGATCTATTGAGCACTTTCTATTTGTCTAATGTTCACTAATTAAAATTATTCCAAGATGAAGATTAACTAACTTCAAAGTGAACAAACGTTATACGAACAAAAAGCAATAATGTTAATTTCCGGTTACTTTTTTATGATTCCTTGCTGTCCTACTCATTAGTACATCTTCTTAAATGAGAGAAAACAGCTTTTGCATCAACAAAAGAAAAATTGTTTACTTTCAATTTTTACATTACATGTCACTAGTAAAAATGAATTTAATAAATCATTTGTAGTTTATCTCATATCCTTATATGATTTAGGTTTCTTACCATAATTTAAGTATTTTTACAGTTTAATTATTCTTAATCTGAAGGGGTTTTGTGGAGATTTCAGTATTTTTATAGTTGAAATCCTGGGTTCGAATCTCGCGAGTGTGGGATCGTGGATGCGCACTGCTGAGGAGCCCCATAATAGGACGAAACGGCCGTCCAGTGCTTCCAGGTTTTCTATGGTGGTCTAGCTTCAATTGACTCATGATTTCAACTATGACAATATTCTTAATCTATTACGATAACTCGGAACATTATACGATACTCATGTCTTATTTAATATGAAAATGGTATGTGCTAACGAATCATATCCATCTTTGCGAATCATATTATAGTTGTGCAATGAAACATATGACTACTTTCCTTATACAGTTGTTTTTTCTATGAAAAAAAGACTTATCACTCGACCATCTATCAAATGACTGTAAGTAAATAAATAAATTTTAAATGACCTTTATTTTGCCAAAAACCATTTTCAAAAGACTTTTAACAAAGATCCAAACGTATTACCATGTCAGATAAAAAAGTAATATATGAAATTATTTCACTTTTTTAAAAAATAAACTTCTATATTACACAGGGGAAGAATACATTACACAGAAATGTATGAAATGCTAAGAAAATTAGAACCTCCAGTTGGATTTGGTCAGAATTGTCCATACAGATTAGCGTATAAGGTAAGTTCAAACCTCAGTTGTTTTAAAAGTAAATATTAGTAATCCTGTTAACTATTGTTATTACTGATAAAAGTATGGGTATCAAATTTTAAAAATTCATGTGTGGTTCAACAGTAACAAATGTGCATCTGATCTGAAACACAAAACCAGTCATTTGCATTTTGAACTATCATGAATTATAGGGCAGATGAAAAATACATACATCTTAGAATGTTTTACCCAAGATTATTCATTTTAAAGGTGAAGTTAATCAAGACTGATGCCATTTGAAAAAAAAATTATAAAAAATTATTTCACCAAAGAAATCGAATCATTTTTATTTGAGACTACCCAAGGGAACACTCACACCAACCATTTTAGGTCATGCAGTGAACAATATATCACTGAGCAGATGAGCGGAAATCCATTGATGCACATTTTTAAGTCATCGGATATTCACTATAAGTCACTGACTCATTTTCACTTTGGTTGATTTTGTATAAGGTCTTGATCAAGCATTGATGAAATGTTACGAAATCGACTATTTCATCAACTGTTATCAGTCCATAACAAAGATTTATTTTTAGTTAGATATTTGTTGTGACAAGATAACAAGGCAGAAATTATATTAGAACAGATTTCCTTGTTTCTACACTTAGAAACTAACTTCTCCACAAATCTTCAATCTTCATATAAGAATTCCTTCATAAAAATAGAGTTTATATTCTCTATGCTTTTTATTGACTGGACAGAAATTCTGTAATTATCTATTTGTTTTAATGTCATCATAATAATATAAAATAGTGTAATCCTTTTTTTAAAAAAAAGGGAGAAGCTCATCTAACTACATTCTATCATAGAAATAAATTTCATTAGTGTTAACAAGAAATGTTTTGTTTGTGCAGTGAATAATCACATGTTTATTCCGATTGTGCTATTTACTTATCCTATTACTACTATATTTAGCAGGTAATATGATGTGTAAGATGGATGTTTTGATTTGATAAAAAAATACTTACCATACACCTATGTGCCAACTAATGGGTGAAACTATTTAGACTTTTGAGTTCATGACGCTTAATTTAACTGTATGAAAATTGTAATAAATGAATTAGATAATTTCCAGTACAAACTAACTTCATCAAAAGATTTATTGACAACCTCGAACAGTGGTTAATTTAGCATTGGTAACTTTCGTAGCGGATTAAACCCAAGATTTTCAAATCTTGTTAGGACACTACCATGTTGTTATAGAAAATCTTGATTCGTGCGGTCAACCATGTAGTGAGTAAGACAATTAGCATAAGCTGACGTGATTAAGTTTTCAATCTAGATAAATATTTTAGTTTTAAATCAGGGACTGAACTTGGTTATATAACCGTTTAAAACAAGAAAGCTCTGGGCAGCTATTTCATCCTATTAACAAACTCCTTGACAGCGAATGTTTACGACCTCCAAGAGATCGAGTTCACGCCTTATGGTTGACAATCAGACCTCTGATTTGGTATTCAATGGTTCGCATTTTTAACTAATAAATGTGATAAGCAACCTCATTATAAATATAAGTTATCAAAGCAATAATTTGTTGAATCTCTATCTTTCTTAAGATAATCCTTTGGTAAAAGTGGAGATCAATGGTTAGTCTATCAAAAAGTGAATCATCATGGTAGTGTGTATGTTGTTGACCGTAACGTGTTATGCTCATGTTTAGGCTTATTCAGTTTTAAAGTTTTTAATGACCCAAACAATTTATTCGCCATCAAGTCATTTTAATGTTATCAATATATACTAACTTAATAGATAGATTTTCTAACGTGATTCAAAAACATTTATGCAACGAGACTTTTGAACAAAATTTTGTGAATCTGTTTATTAATTTCATTATTTTTTTTTAATTAATATTAAAAATTGTTTACAATCAGTTATTAATTACAACTGCTGGTTGATTTCCTAGCTTACCAGAACTATATTCGATCAAACTGAACTAATTCTTACATATATTACTACTAATTTTTATTTCATTTGTACAGAAATTAATTCGTATGAATATGCCATTAGATAGTGCAGGAACTGTACATTTCACAACAACACTGTTTGCTTTAGTTCGAGAATCATTAGGTATTAAAATGGCTCCAGCTGAATTTATGGATATTAAAGATGCTGAATTACGTGAAACCATTAAAACATTATGGCCCGTACAAGCGAAACGGTCATTAGACTTATTGTTGCCACCAGATTCAGGTAAATTAAGATTATTTTAAAATATTGGATTATGTGAGCAAACCGCGTGTTTTCCACCTAATATATATGTTTACCACTCTGTACAGCAAAACCATGAAGTCATGTAGCAGGAACTTTGTCATGCAAAATTTGGAGTAATTTGATTACTTCATTAGATAACTCTCTCTAGTCACCAGACTTAAATCCTTGTGACTTCTCATAGTCAAAATGGTCCCGAGGCGGTGGTACTTGGTCTATACGAAGATAATAAAGCAGGTGAAAAGCCTGACTTCTAAGGATATCCAGGAATATTTTGAAAAATGGAAAAAGAAATATGATAAGTCTGCTATTACATACGTGAGGTATATTCAATGGGATGAATAATCAGCATACCTGTAAAATGATTTCTTCCGATAAAATGATCCTAGCATAATAATTAATATAAAAGACAAATTCCACTTCCTCAAGAAGACTAATTTGAATTACTTTCATGAAATCTTAATCTATGTAAGGATTTAAAAACGATATCAACGATAATTATCAAAGTAACTTATATTTTTTTATCTAAACTAATAAAAATTTTATAAAGTTTACTTGCTAAGCTGTTACGATCTCAGACAGACTGCTGATGAATGAAGGAAACTGTCCCACCCTTTAGCTTGATAAAATTATTAAACATCATGCCTACGGACTTTCACTTTTTGTCTGAGCTATCGACAACTCAATTTTTCTCTTTGACATAACATACACACTATCTTATCACAATTCGATGCAAGAATGAAAACGATGATATCAGATCAGGATTTATGGAATGGAGTATATGCGAATTTTGTTTTAACTTTTGTCTGATCAATTACAAAATAGTATCGCCAAAAATACTATTTTAGAGAGCGATAAAGATATTTACAGTTGATAGGCTAGTAGAACTAATAAAAGGTAGAAAAAGATCCTCCAGATAAGTATGAAGAGATTGGAGATAAAAAAAGTCTAGCGAAAGTACGGTAAGCGAGAAACCACTTTTTATTTAATTATTTTGACTCCGTCACTTCTCACTACTCACGTTACATTTAATATTCATTAACCTGTGTTCATCTATTTATTGTATAATCAGTTAAGTTTCAGCTCTACGATCTGTGTTACTGATTTGGTATTCTATAATCTTTTGCATGTGATGTTAATTTGAGACACCATTTCAGTTTTATTAAATTTGTTAGTGTCATTGATCTACCATGATGATATACTTAATTCCAATCAACTTCAGTTGTTAAGTTCAATGTGCAAATCTAATTTTAAAATACTATAGGTTTTCAGCAGTTAATCAAAACCCAGCTAAACAAAATGAAATCATGTTATTCTAGTCAAATCTTTGTCGATGCTCGCTTCAATACAGGTTTATTTAGGACTTATTAGTAATAACATGTAAATGACTAAATCTTAGTCTTATGGCATGATTAAAGTTGTGAGAATACAAATAAGTGTCATGTTGAATTAATCCGTTACTTATTATGGAAAGTCAGTCATTAAATTATGATAACAACTTCCTAGCTAACAAAAATATTTGATTTACTACATCTCAATATTTATCCTACCTTAACAAAAGTTCGCTAAGGCTCTTGTTACCTATGTGATTGCGCCACATTATTGATCTGTACTGTTCACGTCGTGTAAATGCCCGGATGGTATCTTTGTTCTCTTGAAAATCAATGTAAAATTTCCCTCTTCAAAGGTATATCTATAATTGTGTGAACTGTGACAAAAAGCATTTTCCAAGACAAACAACCTATGACAATTTGTGGTGAATATCGTCTACAAATTAGACATTCCGTGAAACTTCTACAACAAAACCATAAATTTTAAATCAATAGTGACTTCGACATTAGTTCTTGTAGTACTAGTAGGTAGTTACGATCGATGGAGTTCAAACATGTCGGAAGTGGAATATTTGTTACCGACAGGTACTGGTTTTTTATCAAGCTTTATCGTGAATTGAAACGAAACATCGATTTCTACATGATTGTAAATATACCATTTAATCGATTATCAATAAGCACACAACTCTTGGTTAATACACAATTTAGTGTGTATAACCATTTAGTCTGGTGGTCATATCAGAAAATTTTTTCAACGAATCTCTATCAGCAGATCAAGATAAAAACAAAACAATATTTACAATTTATTAATATACATTAAGGGACAGTGTAAGTAGTTATAAATTGAAATTATTTCGTGTAATATTTTTGTTTATTTCATTAAAGAATATACATTTACCCGCCTTACTGTTGGAAAAATTTACGCTGGACTATTGATTTATGAAAATTGGCAAATGAATAAATCCACTGGCAATAAGAAGAATTTACATCAATTGAATACTGTAAGTTTCTTATTTGCCAATTTATACCACTTACTATTCCTTAATATACTTTAAAATAACTATGAAATTGCAAATGTGATATTAAACATTTCATTTTTAACAGATAAGCTCTATTGGTTTCATTTTAAATTGACATTAAATGGTTGTAGACAGTCGGCAAGAGACCCCGTTCTCAGATTTTTTACTAGTTGATAAGTTTTAGTAACCTTCCAAGGATTGATGCTATTTACAAGGACAGACGTTATCCAACACGTCGACCAGAGACATTTACTATTGAGCAAAGTGGACTGTAATCGACCTTCTATAGGAATGATGTTAACATAAGTAGATAAGCGTTAAGTAAATTAGTGTGATGGCCACAGTTCAAATATGACTAATAAAACTCGATCACCTATTGGGCTTAAACAAAATGACATTGCTTACTACTCAATGATCAATTAGTAATAATTCTTTATATATAGTTAGATTATAAAGATTAGTTTGTTTCCGGCATCAACTGACATCAGCTTGAGAATCATCACAAAATAATACTGCGAGAAAATTTACCAGCAGTGATACAATTTAGTTTATTGTTTTCCTATTAATTGATGAAACAATAAGTAGACGTCAGTCCAGTTAGATATTTCAAGTTAACTATTACCGTCTTGAACAGTTTACTCTTGTTCAAACCCGTGTTACTCCTTCTTTAAAATATTCTTTTAATTCAGAATCGAAAGTCTGTTTTTATATAGAATAAACTGACGTAGTAAAATTATAACTACCTATCCACTCTTTTGGAGTTCCGTTTATCTGTGAGTGTTTTAAGATTTGGCACAGAATTAAAACAATACTTTATGTCGTGTACTTGTGACTTTAATAAATTGAACGCCTCAACAAAATATATCTCATAAAAATGTTTAGTGATCGCATACAAGCGTTATTAACCTTGAAAGGAACTAGTTAGGCACACTGGAATTAAGACTAAAAATGGTAACTAACATAATACACCTTTTCTCCATGTATATAAACTGTTCAATGAACTTCAACCAATAAGATATATCATGTATAATTATTCATGAACAAGCCTTGAAAAAAATACATCATACATGCTAACCAACCAAAAACCAGTAAGACCTTCGAGGTCATTTAGTGCATATAATTATGATCGTATCGATTCACTCTGAAACGGCTTGGATTAATTCGTTATTTATATTTCGACTGAAATTTGATCAGTCTAGGTATAGCATACGGACATCCTGTGAGGATTGCCTCGATATACCCATTATGACACAAGTTAATGTGAAATAAATCAAATCTGGTGAGCACTGGAATTTAGAACGTACTTTTCGTCCCATCTAAGAGTCAAAGTGAAGATCCAGATAAATCCAGCTGACGAGTCTCGAACAGGACGAAACGCCAATCCTAGATTCCAGTGCCAGTCACATTCCATCTTTTTTATATGATCGTATCATGTTTACATGAAAACACATAGAAATAAACCAGTAAACTAATAACTAGGTCGTCCCATATAGCTGAATGAAAATATTTACTTTTTAAATTAGAATATGTTAATTGAAATAAAACGAAACTGGATATCTATTTATTATCAATCAGTAATCTAAGTCTTAGAATTGACTTTTAGTTACATATGCTATGTGATGTCTAACCACAATATCCGACTGCATAGAGTGAAATCAATAGAGTGTGATTAATTCATACTAGTAAAATCAATAAAAACAGAGAAATACCATTGTCATATTGACTTATTACTATATTTTTAAATTGTAACAGTACTAATAGTAATAAAGTAATATCCTATAGTAGGTTTAGAATCATGATAATCACATAATTGTCCAATTATAATTAAACAGAATATTTTATAACTATATCTGTTTTTCTCTATATGTACTTATTATTAAACAAATTGATATTTTCACTTCAGAAACCTATACTTGAAGCATGCTTAACTCAAATGTTAGGACATGAGTAAGTTTAACTTAATCTATCCCTTTTTATATCACATATTATTTAAAAGCAAAAATGTGTAACGACTGATCAATTCAAAGACAATTTGAACTGCAAACTGAGGAATTTTATATTATGACGAAACACCCAACCAGTGACTCATAGTTTTAATAGTATTGTACTTGCATTCAGTCTGAAATTCAAACTAATTTTACAATAAACAGACAATTTTATTCTTGTATTAACCTAATAGATTACTCTTCCATACTCAAAACGATGATGGATGTCGTGGCTCGGTGTCCCGTCCTTTTTCGTTTGTTTTATAATGTCGTTGCAGTTACTGCTTTATTTCCTATCAATTAGAAAACAGAATTATCATAAAGATAACAATCGGAGAGTAAAGTACTATATAAAGTATAATTCACTCACTAAATGAGCCGGAAATTTGCGATACGATACAATGTCTTTACACGACAATAAGATCAGAAAACCTCGGCGATAGAAAGACTGATTACTTTGAAACTATATACATTTCACAAGATAATCATTTTTATAGATTTCATGTGTTTGCGGTTTCCAAAATGTCTCTGTAAGGTTATAGTAACTGATAAGATGAAATATTAACTCATAAGTTAATAGCAACTTACACAGACTATCATACATTATTTATGTTTTGAGCATCAATAAATGTTTAGTCATAAAATCATACAACTTCATGTAAGTATTAACTTGATAAACATTATCTTTCTTTGAAAAGTGTTATGACTTTTGCGCTGTTAATTATCACATGACAAGATCGTCAATCAGAACACCACTTATCCAATCCCAACACTGTAACAAATCAATGACGTGTTGACCGGTACGAGAAGCCTAGAGTCTTTATTGATTCTTCTTGCCTAGCCCTTCCTGTTGATTCCAGAACATCAATACCAGCTTAAACCAAATAAATCATATATCTCAGAAATACTTGGTATATATACAAGCAAGTCAGACCATATCACACCATGAAATAGAAAATAACAATTATACAAGTTCAAGCAAGAAATATCTGTGATTGTGAAAGACTGTAACTAATAAATTGGGAATAACTTAAGAATAGTAAATTGTATAACAGTACTCACTAGGTCAAATAGAAACTTATGATAAAAGGAATATAAATATACATAATCTAGTCACTTAGCAGTTACACCACGAGAACATAAATATATAAACAGTTCATAAATAGTTCCCAGAACTTATTCTTAATTGAATCTTCTCCGGACACAACAAAAACAATATTATATTATTAACATTTTTGAATATGTTGTATGTTTTGTTTATACTGTATTAGGAAACAAGGGGAAATTAATTAATTAAAAGTTAGCATGTATTTTACATTGTATTTGTGAATAACTTCTATAAACAGTTTATTAAATTTAATACCTTCTCATTTTAAAGAAAATTATCGTTACCTATTCTTGAAACACAGTAAACGATAATAGTCAATTATCAAAGTGAAAGATAAATTGAAGAATTATGATGATTCTTTTGAAATATCGACGAAAACATTGTGGCTATATTATATCATATCTTCACTGCTGATAAGCCAAAATAAATAATAAAAATAATGATTTTCTATTATAGATTGAAACTAAATGGAGAGATTATTAAAAATTAAGAACTAAACCATTATGTCATCCTAGTGATATTTTACAGGACTGTGTATCTCAGGATTTTGGCATGTTGTAGAATTCTTTGTATTTAAGCTTTACAATGAACTCAAAGCTTTCAGAACAAATGACTTCAAACACAATAGTTTATGTTCTCAACTTATATCACTTTTTATAATATAAGTGCATCAGATGTTATCAATCAGTTGCTATATGCGAGATCATAGATTGAAAATGCTAAAGTATCAAAACCATGACAAAAACGGTTGCCCATCAATGCATGATGGTTCTAACGATTCTCCAACTGACATCTGCTTGTGATAGAAATCCATTTAAAAAATAAAGTTTCATAGCTCATTCAACTAGAAGCGTGTTCGTAAAATAATACTATTTTGTAAAGGATTATGCACCATATTAAGTTTTTATATTTGACACAATTCATTTCTAATAACCTTATTTTTTTTAATTATTTATCATTATTTTTATCCCCAGTCCATTCCATCCCGCAAATCGTCTACCCAACTGCAGTAAAGAACATTCACGTTATGGTAGTAAAGTGGATCTTAGATCCATTAATAATATGGAAATAGATCATGTAAGTGAAACATTTTTTTAATCGTTCTTAAACCTAATATTACTAACGAACATATTTGTTCCTAAATTAACAACCATTTATAAACTATGAGAAATAATTTCTGGTAATAATACAACTAACATGATTGGTACTCAATAATATGTGTGAATAGTTCAAAGGGTTTTGTAGAGAACGGTGTAATTCGCAAATTATTGTATTCATCACAGACTAATCTCAAATGGTATACCATTGAAAACCCCCAGAGTACTGGACAATTACTTCGTCTCTATACAGGACACCGAAGTAGTGCACACGCACGACCGCACTAGAAGTAGGTTGATAGGTGAAGAAAACTTCATAAAACTCGTAAAATAAGTTTGATTAGAATTTCTAATTCACAGGTATCTACTGCCTAATCTCAAAGTACACAAACTATCGAAAATAATTGTCTTTCTGTTTTCCTTGCAGATTCCTTTAGAAAATAATTACAAAGAGCAAACATTGAAATATAAACAGCACGAAAAAGAACTTGTAGAAAAATTAAATCAAATCAAACAACAACAGTTAAACAATAATAATGATAAATATATGAGAAAAATATCGAAAACCACTAGCGAAGTGACTAGAACTACTACTACTACTACTACTGCCAATAATGATAATATTATTAATACCAGACAAATCTTTCAAACTATTATTACATCACCTGACGAAGAGAAATTTAATAAGACATCTTCTACTGAACAAGAACATATTCATAAAAGTTTAGGCCTTATTGATGCACTTAATAACAATAATAATAATAACGGCGATGATGATGAGAGAGATGATGTACAAAGTATAGATTATTATCTATCACGAAAATCAATTCATTCTTTCTCTACTACAACTAGTACAGATTATACATATTATCCTAATGCACATTCAAATTACAATCAGAAACCACAAACTACATCACAAGTTCAATATAACTCTCATACGAATAAAATTAAAGTATACACAAATATGCCAGATGCAGCAATCAGTCAACATAGTAACAATAATAATTATTATGATCATAAGAATAAGATTTCTAGCGAAAATCAAAAGTTAACATTTTATCCTCATCCACCGGAAACAGATAATCCGTATTTAACACCAAATCACATATATGATAAACTTTGTAAACTCGATAATTTTTCAGATAAAAGTAGAAGAGGAATAGAAGAAGAAAGAAAGAGGGGAGTATTTTATAGAAAATGTGCATACAATACATATCAGCAACGTACAAATCAGGCACATTTAAATTTCGCAGACGCAGTTCATACGTTGGTAAAACAAGCCAATGTTATGGCTAAACGAAATAGAATCAATAAATACTTACGTAAGAAAGGCTAATCATCATAATAAACCTAACTTTACTACATTATATATCGACTTTGCAAGCTGTGTTTGCAAATATTGAGTAAAAGGCGTTCCATTGTTTAATGTTCTAGGAATAATTCAGTAACGGTTTATTAGTAAAAAAAACACTCGGCTCTCAACCAGCAGGTCAAATCCCACCTATCTTCTCTAGTTTGAACAACATGGTAGTTTCATTAGTCCTCACACAATGTGGCTCAAAGCTAATTAAATAAACTAGTGCTTCATAAAATGAGTTACATAAATCCACTTAATTAATAACTCCTTTGAATTATCATCGCGTCTATAAGGGCTTAAATGACCTTTCTGGCTAGTGTTTTCTAATAAGATTTTTTTCTACGAGATGTATTTGTCAACCCCATGCTCCACCCCTTCCTTATCCCAGCCTAGAACCGGCATATATATATATATATATTATTGAGCTCTCCAAGCTGGAGCATTTAATTACAGACCTTCCACTGTCATTCTGAATGGCGTCTTCAACCCCTACTTTATTCAGTAGAAACGTCAGAATCCTGGGTCGGGGAAACTCCAAGGATGCCAGAGGATTACTAGATGCACGGCTATCAGATCAATTACCAATCAACAGACACATTGACATTAACCCAAGCTATGAATCGGTATAGTCTGTCAATTTGGAAGTGAGACAGTAAATCACCAACATTAGTGAATGGTGGTCACATTGTGCAATTCAGGAGCTAACTGATGGTTAAAATGTAAAGTTCTGAATTTCATACTCGCTGAGAACTTAGTCTTAGATCCAAAACAATATGTGGTAATCAGCACGCACTACCAAGTATGGACCCCAAAATAATAAATGGAACAGCTAACTAATTCTTTATGGGCTTTTTTAATGATTACTTAATGCCAGTTCATGGAGAAAACAATCTTTAAGACACACAAATCAAAAAGCAATCTGGAAAATAACATAAAGGGAATTCCTATCTTCAATATAAATATCTTTCCCACTTTATTGAACAAGAAATTAATGAGAGTATACTAAATGATAGATGTAAACATGAAGTTGCTTCAATTATTAAATTTCGTTGTATTTAATTCAACAAACTTGATTTTTGTATTTGGCGGTTTAAATTTATCTAATTCGTCTCATGAATTTTATACAGTTTTAGTAATAAAATAGATGAAATGTGGCTATCAGTGGAATCCGGGATGCTCAGTTTGTTCTGCTTGGGATTCCTCAACTGGACGTACTTGCGACGTTGATGTTTATACTATAACTCGAATCCAATATCTTCCGATTCAGTCTAGACGTCAACACCAGGCTGTAGGTACATCTAGCTGACCGATCCTAATTGAGGATGAAATATGCATCTTGTGTTCTATTTCCAACCACAATTAAAATATTTTAAAACCTATTACAAA
Organism: Schistosoma mansoni; assembly: GCF_000237925.1. Classification (NCBI taxonomy): domain Eukaryota; kingdom Metazoa; phylum Platyhelminthes; class Trematoda; order Strigeidida; family Schistosomatidae; genus Schistosoma; species Schistosoma mansoni. The sequence continues at coordinate 16,670,118 of NC_031495.1, forward strand.
ATGGCTACATAGAAACAATCCGTTCATGATGTATATATTCTAATAAACGCTGATCAAAATTCAGTCATGAAAGTCGAAAACGGATTAAGATAAGGACTTACCATTAAAAGAAACATTATAGTAATATCATAAACAGTTTAGTTTACTACAAAAGAAGTTTGGTATATAATTATATGAAAAACTAAAATCCGAGTATTTATTGCTACTTGTAATCTTTTTTTCTAATTTTAGGTAAAAGTGCAAAAGATGTTGACTGGGATACACTTTCATTCCATAGAGTTAATATGAGTCCAAGATCATATGATCGTAATACACGGTATTATGGAAACAGTATTAGAAGTCATCATAAACGCAAAAGAGTTTTGTATGATGAAAATCATAATGGTTATAAGAGCTTTTACTTAAATTTGCCAAATAATTATTCATTAGTTTCGTATGATATGCTACAGTGTAGTTCAGCAAGAGATGATGAAACAGATGAAAATAATTCATTTAACGAAGGATTTCGTATAACTGATTTAGAACATCAACGAGATAGTCCAACGGTTTATGATGAAGCATATGAACAACCCTATGCAACGCAAATTGAAAGATCTGCATCAATTCATGAAATATGTCAAAAAAGTGAAAATAAGACTAATAATGAATACAGTGTACAAAAATCCCATAATACATTATATCATTCATTACACATGATTCCATGTGAATCTGAAATAAAATCTTATATTCAAAGTGTACAAGATTTAAATCTTGCCACTAGCAATTTTAATCATATCAATCCGTCCAACAGATCAGATCAAATTATCAAAATGAAGGAAAGTGAAATTCAATTTCCTCGTTTACTTAAATCACCAACAACCAGTGATGATTTTAATTCAATATACTACCCTATAAAACATCACAGGACAGGTTCACTAACTTTTTACTCATGTCCACCACATGAAACCTCTTCTCACTGTTCCATGGATCCAAGTGCTAGTGCTTTTGTTAAGCATTAATCATAAAAGTACAATATGTATAAAAAATTTATTATGAAAAATAACTTATTCCATAGAGTCAGAACAGGAAGGGCAATAAAAGAAAATGTCTATCGAACAAACGACATACATGGAGAATCATAAACTGTTTAGATGATCTCGCTAAGTGTTCGTCATTATGAAAATCATAAAGGACACTAAGACTACAAAAAACCATTCTCATTGAACAGTTTACTAGACAAAACTAAGTAGTCAAGAAGAGCTATTTATTACTTGAATATAAATACTCAAGTGTGAATTCAAAATCTAAACCAAGGTTTAACCTAGGACAGTTAAGTCATAAAGTAACCACGACGCTAGTTAACTAGTTATTAGGTTAGAAATCCAGTGGCACATGCTTTCTAACTTCGGCTAATTTGTGATAGAATGCAAACATGTGCCTTAATTTTGCAATTCACATCAAGGACTAACCTTAGTTGAGCAACTACTGAAAGCTAGAAAGCAACAAACAGCTGTTCCGTCCTGGTATAGGACTCCTCAGCAGTTTGGATTCAAAGTCCTAAGGGGATCGAACCTTAAAAAGACATGCTAAATCACTAATTGATTGGAGTTAGTAATTTGAACCACCGATTATTAACTCAGTAATCTGAAGTTTAGGCGCTCATCGCGAGACCTGAAGGTTTTTGGTTCGATCTGTAGTGGATGAGAACTCCTGAGTTCAGTACTATGACGAAATAGCTGTACACTGCCTCCTCGGATAACTGCAGCCAGCCCGTGATATAAACTTTCAAACTCAACAATCTACACAAACCGACAATTAATTTATTCACATTCTTTTCATACAAAACGTCATAACGCAGGTTAATTTACAGGTTGCTTTAAACATAATCAGCCCATCATATGACTAGTTTACGATAATTTACGGTCACTTGTTGCCGTTATGACTTCACTAGAACTAAGACTTGATAACAGTACTAAAAGGCAATATAATTATAGTCGTAGTAATAGTTCCAACGTTCTGAAAATGTAAAGGGGATTTAGAAAAAAATTCAGACCTATGGATAATAATTAACCCTATCCCTGAAAATTCTGTCTTCAGGGAAATTCTCAGAATTACAAAGCCATTCTGCTATATTCAACAAGAATAATATTACGCATTATCTCTTGGTGAACACTCGCTTTATAATGACTATCTAAACCAACAAATAAAATTCTATCCATTTTAACCTACAATCTAATGGGTAACAGGAAAATCAGGGCAATTGGATAACACACCAACTCTAACTTCATAAAGATAAATAGCAAACGAGTGTTACCAATCATAAGGAAGTTATTAAAACACTACCCTTTAGTTGGTATACAAACAAAGTAATCCGCTAAAAGTAATTCCACTTATCAGATATAAGAAAAAGCGATATTAAACAATCATCCTAAGTATAATTTACTGATCTTATCTAGAATATTATTTTTAAAAAGAAGTACAAAAGAAATTCTCTGATTATCTACATTGATGATACTATACTTCTATTATACTGAGAATTTGGGAATCTTGATTATCTCACTAAGACAGAAGGGTGGAGAGATTCCACAAATTTAAGCAATACAAGAACGACAATAATTGCAGTGTGCGATGTCTGCAAAGGAGTAAGACACCTTTTACCATACAATTTGATGTGATGCTATCTATCCCTGAAACATTTATTTACAACGACAAAATTACTTTGGACAACTAGGCACCTGAAGATATGCAATCAGTGCCAACTACGAGCGCACCAGTTGGAAAAATTGGATCAAAGGACTGGTTATGTACATGTTATAGAGCAAAACAACCTCATTCCCAGAATCCAAGCGTTTCCCTGTGGTTGTGGACAGTTTCATACAGGAAGCGCTGTAGATGACCTTTTTTTATTCAAAATGCAACTCTAATATGCTGTCAGCATTAATATTCAGCAAATCAAGCCAAGGTCAACCGTCAGGACTTTTAATAAATAACAATAACTTGAACATACAAGAACAAGGCCTATCGGAGACACTATGAAAACCACTTAATAATTACTGCACGGAGAAAACCATGGTTGTCGCTCCTCATATAGAACGCAAAATAAACTAACCGCCTAATCCCTACCATATCTTAAGATAAGAAAGGTAAAATAGCATTTAGGGTTGTATCAGCGACGAACATGAAGTTGCGGTGATCGAGAACATAAGACTGACCCCATTAGGACCAGAACCATCTTTGTATGAGTATGATATAAGGAACCCGACTGTGATCCTCTAGACTAAGGTATAGCTACTTTGACAGTAAAAAGACCTCCCTATTTCGTAGTTAGCTAGTCTAGACAGATCAAGAACAATTAGTAACTCTATATTACTAGACAATAAGCTTTCCACACATGTAAACGAAGTCCTATGTGGCAATACATGGTCCCGCGTGGTCACTTCCTACGAGACGGTCACTCGAACTCACACGGTACCAAACTAATAACCCATAAACCCCACCACACAAACGCCACTTCGTAGGCTTAGAAAACAAACTGTCTGACTTCCAAATCCGTATTCTGGTGTGCCTTGGAGACTCCTCTAGATAACACACCTACTTCGCTATCATACTAACCACTCAACTGGCTAGAAAATGTCTAAGCGCTTTTAGTTGGACATTTTGCATCTTAAAGAGCACCTCAACAAAGGAAATCACGCCAGTATACCGTTCTTGAGACAATGTAACGACCTAACAACGTACCGCGCACATTAGTACATACTCCTAGATGGCAGTTATGAGGACGGACCCACTGGAACACTTTGCAATGGACCTTACTAACTAGACCGTCGCCAACCCAATAGTTGACTAGTACCCTATTGGATGTAGACATTAGATTTTGAAGTTTCGTAAACCCTAATGGCTTCAAAACAGAATACTTTTTCTGTTTCAGGCTTTGGTTCACCTCATTTCTCCCATTTGTAGCGGTTCATTTACTCTACCTGTTTACTTTTTACTATTGCATCCAGTTAAAAATTTCATTCGTATGTTCTACATCTTGTTGTGAATGGACGAATACAACGAAATGTACAGCTAGTACTGATTACTAAGAAGTGCAACCGAGACAAGGTAATAACACCAAGACAGTCGACACACCCTAGAGACTGACATCTGACCTGACCCATAAAACGCGTCATACCAATCGCTTGAAGAGTTTCTTTTGATAAGTTGATAAATGCGAAATCCAACTTTTGGAGACTTCTGTTTAGCATCAAGCGAATAAAGTGTATGCAAGTAACAACTCAAATAAGCTGATGAAAAACATTTAATGAAATCACATTGAAATTATCGTCTGCGATTATCCCTTACTTTCCTTGGAGTTCTTTCGCGACCTGATCTGCTTCTGCTTCGGTCTCGCCTCTGCCATCCTGATGATGAACGTGAGCGTGAACGGTAGAAATTCTTGTTACGATTGTATCTTGCATTATAGTTGAATTTATAATTATAATTGAAAGAAGGTACATCTCCGTAAGGTGTCCAAGATCGGTCTCGACGGTTACCGTCATAGTATTCATCAGAGGAACGGGAACGACGGTCGCGAGTATCATGAACTTCCTTGCGTCCCCTTCGATCATGACGAGATCCACCAGAATGTTTATAACCACTCTGACGTTCATTTCTAGGAGAGTCTCTGTAGTGCGACCGACTTTTACTTTTAGAATGCCGATTGGAGTTACGGTCATTTCGGGGTCTCTTAGCTACAGGACTTTCATCTTTCGTTACAGATTGTGGTGAAACGTCCCTTGAGTTTGAGGGTGAGATCGACTCATTCTTATCAGATACTGAAGAATTATGACGGTCCAAGGACCCATCAGCTGGACTCACGTCGACAACAGAACGTGAAGAATGGTCAGCAACATCAGGATCAGTCCTAGCAGGTGAATGTTCCATACTTCCACTGTGCTCACGAGATGCACTTTGGTGGGAATTGTGACTGACAGAGGACCTATTGGACTCGCGTTGGGACCGTTTAACGCTACTTGATTTTGAACGAGAATGGACTGATGACTGTGAACGGTGACGAGATGCTGATCGACCACCACTGGATGCAGAATGAGTTCTTTCTACATCTTCTCTTTGTGGTGAATGAGAGTATTTATGTTTACCCGAATGCGAACTTCGACTTGAATGGCTTCTTTCCTTAATTCGCTTTGATGGACTGCCATCCGAACTAGAACGGTGATGGTTAGATTCCTCACGATAGGCATCTTTCGAATATTGAGAAGACTGTGACCGGTCTTTGCGTTTTGGTGGAGTATGTGAACCGTAAGACCTCCTCTCCCTGGGTGAACTCACTTTCGACTCGTCACTAGCTGCGCCATTCCCATTGCGCGACAAACTTTTGGACCGAGCACGCGAGTGGTAACCTTTAGTTTGAGGACTTCTCGATCTGTATGATGTCCCACTGCGGCTCGAGTGAGATCGAGAGTGACGGCTGGCGCTAGATCGACTTCTCTTAGATATACTTCTCTTGCCTGAGCTCACACTCCGACTCGAACCCGACCTACTTCGACGATATGATTGTCCGGATGACCGAGTGCGTTCAACGTAATATCCCTCTGCAATTTTGAACAACTCGTCGGGAATTGTTTGACGGGCTTCCTTCAGCACTTCAATAAGTTCCCTGGCCTAAACGAATGTTAGAATAAACTAAGTATAGCTTACCAATCTTGGTTGTTTGGCACTAAAGAATGTATATGCAGTGCCTTTCTTGTCACTTCTACCTGTTCGTCCAATTCTGTGGATGTAATCTTCAGTTTGCGACGGATAGTCATAATTGATTATATACCGGACGTCGTTAATATCTACAAACAAGGAAGTGGTATTGTTATCACTATTCAGAAAACGTTTGTTAGGACCCTTTAGCTCAACACATAGTAACTAAATTCCGCAACAATCAAAGCCTAATTAGATAGACCAACCTGGCGCGTTTCATAAGGCCGAGGTGGCGTGGTTTTCATGGGTCCAGAACGAACACCAAAGTTCTGGTTCCCAAAACGCGTCCAAACTGAAGTATGGCGACCAATTTTATCCCAGAATTTTGACACGAATACATAGTTCCAAGCTTACCGATCCAAATATTCAAATGAACGAAACTTTGTTCACCAACCAATTACAAAAACCAGCTTAGGACCAACACGTATCCAGAGGAACGAGATGATTGAGGTTGGATGATTTAACACAAGATGTTCATGTGACTCTCTTATATCACCAAATCGTTCGTTACACTAATAGCCAATGTACCAATCCAACTGTTAAGACGGTCGACCAGACATAATCTGTGTCCAATACACGACCAAATGATTGGCGAAACCAAATTATACCAGTTTAACCAGAGGCCAATAATGGAGCCAATTGCTCCAACGACTCCAGAATGCCAAAACTCACCACACCCTGACATGTGATAGTTGAATAAGAAGAAAGTTACTCAGTGGTCATTCAAGAATATTCATCAACAAAGAAGTAAAGACTTACCTAAGCCTCTAGATGCGACATCTGTGGCAACGAGAACAGATATGTGACCTTCACGAAACACTACGAATTAATAAGACAGAACTTAACTTACTGTCTAGGGCACGATCACGTTCTTTCTGGTGTTTATCCCCATGCATAGCTGTGGCATCAAAACCCTTATCTTGGAGTTTTTGACAAAGTTCGTCTGTACGCTTTTTGGTCTCCGTAAAGACAAGTACACGAGCATTGTCGAAGGAATTGAGAAGGCTGAGTAAACGCTTGAACTTCTCACTCTCATTTAGGATCTCTACATGTTGCCGAATGTTGTGGTTCGCGCTCAACTTGGTTGAACCAACATTTATTTGAATGTAATCATAAAGGAAATCTTCTGCTAATGCTTTTACTTCCCTAGGCCACGTAGCTGACCACATTAGAGTCTGTCGGTCTGGACGAACTTGTGAAACAACTCTTCTAATAGAAGGTTCGAAGCCCATGTCTAACATACGATCAGCCTCGTCGAGCACTAAATAAGTGCAGCGACGCATATTTGTATGTCTCGATTCCAGAAAATCGAGGAGACGGCCAGGAGTTGCTATGACTACTTCAGGAGACTGTCCTAAAGCTTCTGCTTGACCAGTTCTTGATGCCCCACCATAAAGACATGCGGACTTGAATCCAGCTGAATAACAGAAATCTTCAGCAACTTTTTCTACTTGCTGAGCAAGCTCTCTGGTAGGAACAAGGATTAAAACAATCGGTCCATCCCCTCGTTTTAGGCTGGGTTGGGCTTTGGCGTGGACGATCGCTGGGAGGAGGAAACTGGCTGTCTTTCCTGATCCTGTTTGGGCGATCCCAACCAAATCACGTCCGCTGAGTGCTACCGGCCAACCCTGACACTGAATAGGAGTAGGTGAATCCCATTTGCTTTTCTTGATTACGCTCATTATGTAACTCGGGAAGCCAGCCTCACTAAATTTGAACAAGGGCCTGGGAACATTGTGTCCAAGAACAGTAACTTTGTGTTTGGATCGAAACTCCTCGACATCTCTACGTGACCGATCACGCACGCTTGAACATTCATGATAAAACTTCTTTTCGAATTTAGCAAGAGTGTACGCACTCCAATCTACGGACCGAAGCCTTCTACCCCCTCCAAAAAATCCCCTGGAAATAATTACATCAAATAAGCCTACTTACCTTCGTCTAGGTGAGCGGAATCTAGAAAACCTGTAATACGGCATTACTAATAATCAGCCACCGACTAATGACAAAGTCGAAAACAGGACCGAGCCAAATGATCCAGTGAAACAATAGAAAACTCAAAGTTCAATATACACTGCATATAATATTTACATCAGCACGAGTCGTGATTAGTAACAATTAAATTATATTAAAGTGGCTCAAGCGGTTCAAATCCCTTTCAGTCCAATGGATGAGGTTTTCTCTGAACAACCAGGTATCGTCAGGTCTATTACTTTTCGCTGATGATGTGAAACTCTGGAGAGAAGTACATAACCATGAGGATAAGCTGACACTTCACGGGGATTTCGCTCAATTTCAAAGTGTGAGGTAGTCCATCTGAGATATGTTACAGACTACTACAACTTAGGGAACTGCCCTGTAGAAGTATCACAAGTTGAAAAAGATCTAGTAGTGTTGGTACCCTAGGATTTGAAGTCTTACACTAACTTTGACAAAAATGCCTTTCGCGTAAACTTTAAACTGGTAGTTTTGAAGCGTATTTTTGGCCAGTTCAACGGAAGAACTTGCCACATGGTCTTCAACAGTTTTATTCGTCTCCCTTTAGAGTACAATGACATAGTATTTCCTCCCTCACTCCAAAAGGATAAGGGAACTCTTGAACGCATCCAGCGATGAGTCACGAAATCAGTTCGTGACTCAAATTCAAGTTTTATGAAGAGTGCCTTCAATCACCGAACCTTTACCCTTAGAGTACAGGAGTCTTAGAGGTTACCCAATGGCTTACAGCATCCTTAACACTTCTGGGCATCCCCTAAAACACCCACTTAAGCTTAGTCTTGACATAAATCTTATGGGTTACACCCAGAAACTGGAGACATAACACTGAAAAACGGACTGAAGACGCACTTTCTAATCCTAAAAAGTAGCCGAATGCTGAAATTCGCAGCCGGCTGAGCTGGTCCAAACGACCTCTGAGGAGTCCTTTAAGAGAAAACTTGACATATTCTCAAGGGCTAAGGACAGCGTATTACTATGATTTACCAGCTTTGTTTCTTTTTTTCTCTTTCGTCGTCAATATTACCTAGGTTCCTACCTGGAGGTATCGGTGATTCAATGCTACTGTTAGGCAGAAGCTTCTATTTCATCTAGAACCATTTGAAGCTGCAGTGTCTGGTAGTGAACGATCATCTTAACAACCGACCAGGTACCTAGGTATATAGAACAAAAAGTAAAAGAATGATTATTAATACGGTATGACATGCGACTTTTTGTACTCAATAATTTATCAGGTTCCCCCCCTTAAGACTTCTTGGCAGTTGTTTGGACCACCTCAGAAGTTAGGGAGTTAAAATATGTAACTACTCACAGAGTAAAGGATTTACTTTGCTGTATCTCTTGCTTGCAGGTATTTCCCACGACTTTTTCGGTGAGGCGTAAGTTTATCAATTATCCAAATGGATTCCCAGGAATTTCGTTTGACAAATTGCCAAAATGAATAGCTTTGTTAGTCTTCAACATTCATGCTAATCAACATTAACTTTAATTAGTGTACCCCCTACTGAAGGAGCTCGGTCAAACATCCAAACCAGATAACATTTCAAAACACCACGAAGAACACCTTATATAACTAGTCAGCTAAGATATTATGTCAAGTGATACATCATAGCGTTGAGCAGAGATTCTACTTGACACATATGAGGTGTGAGAGCGCTCAACATCTGCTACAATAACATCTGAAATGTGATCAGGATATGACTCATTTGAAACATATTTCCCAAACTCAGTAGAAGTGAATGGATTGTGAGGATAAATAACATTTGATATGGGGCTATCAAAACTGTAATTATATTTCAACCCACTGAGAATTTGTGCTTCATATTGACTAATGGTTTTGCTAGAAACAAATGAGTTGTGAAAACACGCAACATTCGTTATGATATCGTTGGAATTCAATTTTTTTCAAACTAATCAAGGGCTTCATTAGAAATTAATGAATTGTTAAGACAGTCAGCATCTGATATGACGCCACTAAAAATCTGACCAGAAATTAATCTATTTGGAACATTTGTCTCACAATAATGTCAAGGTTCAGCCAACGTGACTGGATAATCGGAATGAGACACATCTGGTAAAAGTGTAGAATTGTGGTCTACTTCTTTACGTTTGAGCACTGCCCAGGGTCTATCTCATTAAAGACTTTGTTGACCTCTTCCCCAACCACAGAACTGTTCCTTATTGCAGCAGGAAATGTTTCAGTTATCTCGCCAAATATATCCATAATTTTCGAGTGCGATCCCGGATTTCAGTGTATAAGTATTTCTTCGGTGGACCCATTAACACTAAACGGGATCCAATGTGCGCATCTACATTAAATTGAAACTCTGATTTTACTTCTGCGACTGAAATTGATATGTTCTTACACTAGCAGTCGCACTGTTTGTTGTAATAGCGACTTGATAGAAAAAGCAGAACTGTATTTATAACTGAGTAAATAGGATTCGGGATAAGTTGAACTGACAACTGAGTTATAACTGGAACCAGACAGTTATTTCGGAAAATGAATTTTTTCAATCGATCCTGTCGGTGGTTGTTATGGCTTTCCTTCTTTTAAATTCTCATCACCAACTGTTACGTCTGGTCGTCACTAATTGTTATGTCGAAATGGCTTATTACTTATGTTTGTAAAGTGAGGAACCACTGCAGATTGGACTCTTCATTTATTCTTTATTGGACTTTTAATTCTCCTCTGCATTTGCTTGCACGCGCAAACTGGTTTTTATGCCTTAATTCAGCTGGTGTGATCGTAGCATATTGATTTGTGCTGTTCGATGACAAACAGTATTTAGCAGTTCGTGTTGCCCTTGAAATTCAAACACCATTGATGTTTATTTAATTATGGTTATCAGGGCTATCAATATACGAAGCTTGAGGGAGTTATCTCGGGGCTAATCTACTACACTCTCTCAGAAGTGGTAGTTGGACGGTGCTAACTAAAAGGTAAACATCCACCACGTGCTTCCCGAGTAGTTCCAATGTCACACTTCAATGGGGAGGAATACATAAATATTGCTTTGCACAATGCAGAGGACGTCTCTCCACAGTACCTCTCTGTAACTGATAAAATATATCATGTCTTCGGGTTCCCTATCTGAAATTCAGGTGGCTTAATTCTTGAAATGTTCAAAACAGCCTCCAGTACTTATTTAGACGCCCTCTGAGGTAATTTTCTGAGCCATGGTCTCTCACTCTGAACAGGCTATCGCTTTCTTGAAATGTTTTCCGATAACAACTGGTAAAACACTATCCATAATCCCGATAGACTTTAAATGTGACTACTCTGAAATATGTGAGGTTTTAAGAATGTTAACCACATACGGTATTTTCGAAAGTGAACACAGTCAAATACCATTGCAGCCGAGAAAATCTTGCTCTTTAGAAAACCCAGGAGTAAATTGATACGGTGCCAATAAATTCTACAATTTCCGGGAATCAAAATCTGAAACGTACACTAACAATAAAATTTCACCTACCTCTTAGCATGCTTCTCCATACCCTGAAACATACCAGTCACGAATAATTGAAACCACTGAAATGAATCTGTAAAGAGTCCGTATTGAACGTCGAAGGTCTTGTCGAGAGTTTGGACTTCTCTGTCCAACTATTTTCCTCCCCAATCTGAATAAAAACCTACTACAATCATCATTGTGGCTCCTTCCAAACATAAAACGAAGAGTAACTAGTGGCTCTAAAGAGTCACCAAAGAAATAATTTTGAAGTTATAAAACAAGGACCAAGTATCAGTACGGGCAATCTCTCAACAAGGTACTTCCTCAATAAAATCGATTCGAACCAACCAGGCTGATTGTTCTGAATTGACAGCTTATGCGATTCATATGGCTGGGGGAATATGACTGTTGTGCGTTACATTGCTGACGATTTTCTTCACTCGAATGAATTATTCATATTATTCACTACTGAACTATACATAGAATGCTTTTATAAAACTTCTTACAAACTTTTCCGCGGTTAGCATTAGTCTGTTTTACAATCCTGTACTGGTACTAGATGTAATCATACTTTCTTAATCTTTTCCAAGGGGCCACAATGTTTACTTAATTTCTGTTTAGTTACTGTGTTGAATCACTGTGTGTTGCTTCTTGATCACTATTTTCAATACTAGCTAACGTTCCCACCCTTCATACTGATAAGTGTAACATGACCAAGAACTTCCCTTGACTACCCAGCCGCAGGTACTAAATTACAGTCAACTGAGATTTCTGTGAATAGACGTTTGAATTTTAGAGTTACTATGAGGAGACGATTGGTGCGCCTACAAATGCATATAACCAGTTCATAATTATTTGGGACGTGATAACAAAACTGTGCACTGTTTGGGAAACAAAGAATTCAGAAGTTGTGCCACATCTGCATATCTTGCCGAGTTTCAAAAGTAAACTACCTTAATCAAACAGGCCCGAAATATACAGTCTCCATCGGTCTCTTGACTCTGGTTATGAGTATCTGAAATACACCAACGATCGTTTGAAGGTACCAATGTTAAGGGTGGACCCGATAGTTTCAAACGAGTAAGTGCTTGAACCATTGATAATTTTTGTCTGTACAGAATCTCGGCTTTTTGACACTTATCCTTTCGTTACTGTTGATCCTTCCTCGTTGCCCCCCATTCTCCATTTCACGCGCCTACTATAATTGAAACAAAGAAGTATATGACCATAAAATTCACTGTCGTAAGAATAATGTTTTGTACCAGTGCCTCTAACTTGACTCTTGTATCATTAAATTGAAGTACAAAAGTAACACACTGAATAGAACAATTTAACTAAGGCTAGGATAGATAAGCAGGAAGTATGGCCTAAATTACTAACAGACAAGATGACAGGACGACGGATTTAAACTATTCGTGCCTGGGCAGTGATAGCTTAACTCAAAACGACCTCTGTCTTTTAAGTTCCAAATATTTTAAGACTACAAAATTACTCGAAAAGGTCAACTTCTAGTTTCTTTACTGGTTTGCGTTCTTATTCTTATTGTCAAGTTAACCAATCAAATAAATTCCAGTATGAGAACTGGGAGTTATTTCTACATTGTTAAGTATAAGCCTGATATGATACGTAATGGAGACCCCATCAACACCAGCTACATTTCCTGGTATATACCTTGCGTCTTTTCTTCACGTAGTTCATAGAACTTGATACATCCGATCAATGCTCTGTTGTGAAGCGAACTCTATTAATACAACTTTATCTCTTTGAAAACTCGTGGTAACTCTCTTTTTGCTGGTACCTGTTTTGTAACGATTTAAGAATAATCAAAGGTGTATAAATTGAAGCATGGGATTGTTGCTGTAGTTTAAGATAAGCCTGAAATGAAAACACTAGTCTAACTCAAAAGAATACCTAGTTTTGATTAGACCCGTAGATATGAATTTTTTCCAATAATTTTTAAAACATCGGAGAAGACGTTTCCTCAAGTAAAAGTACCTAAACCATACGAATGACAATGATGAAGAACGTGATAAAATAGCATCAGATCACATAGTATTTAAGATAACATCAGGGGGGAAATCGATATAGTTCTGCGATTATCGGACTTATTTATTTTGTTGGTCTAGTAATCCCTGTCTATTATGGTAGGATGAACTTGGCGTGCTTGACTGGCTTACTCAATCTGACGTCAAAGTTACACATTAGGATTTTTCTTGGCCTGCTGTAAACTGGCGGCCAGTCTATCCCACTTCGTTGTTCTTTTTCAGAACATGCAGAATGTTGTCGGTGAAATCATATTTAGGATAAAGATAAAAAAGTACAATGTATGATCGTTGAAACATGAGAAGAGTAATTGCGTTTGTTTTTTGGTCATTACTGCGCCTTGTTGGCTTTTACTATCCCACCAAAAATTGAAAATTGTGATAATTCTTCTATAGGGGCGACGCATTCAGCTTGAAAAATCATTTGACTAGGTGTCAGTATTATTCCATTGACCATATGGTCTCTATGATAAACATAGATGAAACAACTGGCAGGACGCATTATGAATCAGATGGAAATCTTTTAGTACACCATCGAGAGTATACTTCTGGGCATATGAAATCTTCGAAGAACAAAGATTAAAGCCCCCCTTTGCAATCAAAAACAGTTTTTTTGTGTTTACTGAGATCTAGTTGTTAGCAGTCCGTTAACAGTGCTGACTAAAGTGTAAAGAATTCATATTCTTTCCACATTTTACCATCCTTGTGTTCCGTATTTCAACTTTTACTTTCAAGTTGTTCTTTCACGTCAGATCGCCTGTTAGTTTTCTTTAAGCCTCTGCTTCTCTATAACTTCTGACCAAAGATTCCTTCATTTTGATTATGTCGTTTGCAACCCAACACCTTGTAGAACGCGTGGAATGTCGTTAGGCCCAAGCCAAGCCATTCAGCAGTCGGGTCACTGAATATGGTCTACTGATCCTCATAAAAGTCAAGAATAATCAGTGAGCATCAATCAATTACACGTCATAATCAGGCACATCTTATAGTGGTCTCACTCCTTTGTTTTACGTATTCTTAATAATGCATTTCAGTCATAAGATCATGTTTTAGCTATAAAGTCATTAAAGTGACCAGAGTACCTGGACACGACGAAAGAGCGATCCATGATAGGCATTAACTGCGATTAGATTTCAATGTAAGCTGAGAGGTCAAGACACTTCTATTCAACTTTATTACGCCCAAAATCACCGACGCAGATCACCTAGGTTGATGGCTTAGTAAGGATGAAAAACCATTTCGTTAAGAGCCTAATAGACGGAGACAACACTAAATTCTTGAGACTGATATAATTGATTTTGTACAGACTACTAACATCTCGTTCTATCACTCTTACATTCTCCCTTTTCCAAACTGCGACAGCGTTTTCCCACTCCTGTTGTTGCTGATTGTTGTTTGTTCCTCTTAGGGTCGTCGACTGACCTTTATTAGCTTTTCTCTCCCCCAGACTTTACTCGTCATGCTCTCTCTGTTCCCCTAGTACATAAAGTACCTTCTAATCAGACGCGAACTGCTACAGGTAAGAAACCACCAACTGTTTTTGTTAGACAGTTGTCTGGCATATAAAATGCTGCCAAACACCAGCCACAGTTTGCTGAAACAGGAAGAACAACTGGACTGGAAAATGTACGACAACTTTCTAAAATACAGCAACAGATAACTATCCTCAGATATTGAACAAAGCAGATGCATAATATGTCATCGACGGTTGGGTATTCTGAAAGTTTATAGCATCCAACTGATGAAAATCACCACATATCTGTATTGCACTACTTCGGCGCTGAATTTAATTCAGTATTTTTCAGTCGGGTTGGAGATGTGGAAGATGAAAGAAGGGATTCTGGATGGCCTAAGCAAGTTCAGCAGTGCTGATAGGCAATGAAACTTGACAGAGGTCAGTTAATGATCGAGTTTGTAACCGTGATTCAGTTCAAAGAACCCTCGATCATAATTTTACACTATAATCAACATTTTGTATGTCGTTTTAATCTGTACTGCTTAAAACTAATTTTAGCATTGGTGAGCTTGTCTTTGTTACTAGACTAATGGTCCTAGTACACTGCGATTGACCGGCCATAATTTTACCGTCTAATTTAAACGATTTTACGTCATAGACATATAATTGTCTACACTGACTGGCCATATAAAAATAACCAAGGATAATATTTGCAAGAACCTTCGACAAACTCATTTAGGGTTACTGATGGAATGATATATTTAGTGTAAAAAGGAGAAAGTTATAACGACTACGCCTGCGTGGCCAAGCCAAAATGTTTGCGCGCCGGCCTTGATCATTTTTCGTTAAATATTCAACGTTCGACATTCTGTCGTCTAGCGAAGGGGCAGTCTAGCTCGGTGGGTATTTTGCAGTCAAGGCTCAGTATTATCCGATTATTATCAATATAAGTGTTATTATTATTGTTCCCGAACAGCTTCTCGGGTACGTGAATGATGCGAAGAAACCATTTACGGTTTCTTGAGACAGTTTCATTAATGTTTGCACAATATTCTTCACATTTAAACAGATGGCGTAGTATTTAAAAGAATATCGAATCGACATCGGAGGAAAAAGGAAAGAATAAAAACTGAGATGTATAAGTAACTTGATAAGTATGGCTGTAAAACAGAACAAGAACAAGTGGTAACGTATGCGTCACAAAACGGGCTAAAAAATCGCAAATGCGTTAGGATTTGATGGAAGAATAAAAGATTATGCAGTAATAGTTTGGAATGATGATATAAAAGTTTTAGTTATATTCCAGTAATAATCGTCAAATATTAATTTGTAAAGGCCATATACATGGAAAGTTAAAATGAATCTGAAAAGTCGATTTATTTGAGCTCAGTACAATATATCGTGTTTTTAATCACAAAAATCTGGTGGGTAAGGAATAAGATTATGTAGAATTGTAGGGAGGAGAAAAACGGAAATAAATCTTGATATGTCAGGATATCATCCTTGATAATAGTAATCGGTATAAACATAAGCAGACTTCAAATATTGACATGAAAAAATTATATAGACAAACAAAATTTCAAAGGATCTATGTGGCTTTAGTGTCAATCAAATAGATACCAGACCTTGGTTGTATGAATCGCTGGTAGTGAAACTGCTATTTAATAAGTGACACAAACAGCCTTGGAAGAAAAAGTCATCATCTAATAGTCACCTCTCATATGCTTTGAGGCTGGTTTAAATTATTCGAACGTGTAATAAGATATGGCACTGCTGAGTGAATTTCGTCCGACAATTTTGTGGTGCTAAACGATCTTTTCTAGTCTCTACGGCTGTTATATATTTGTCGCTTTTTGAGGCAGCTTTCCTCACAATGATTAAGAAGGGATCACTTTTTAATCTAGGTTTTCACAGTATTACAATATATATATATATATATAATGCCAACATATGACCATGAAAATCTGGAGTTGCGCCCAAAACAATGAGGTGAAATGCACTACCGTAGAATAGTATATGTATTTTTAACGTACATAGAATTAACTCACAGCTCATCCCTTTCTTCAAATATCTTCTTCACTGACCCATGTGTATTCGTGACAAAAGTTCCTCCAGTAAAATGCGTTTATTCATATAATCCTCTATGTCTTTTAACATGAGAATGACTGATGGAGACATATCACATTTTTATACAAACGTACCGGTGTGATATCAGTCATTTGCGGTACATTTAGAAGTCCTGGTCGATGCTGCTTCACTCTAAGCTGTGTTCTCGTAACTCCATGGTTATGCCAAGTTCATTATTGTTTTTGTGCGAATATCTCATTAGTTGTGCAAGATTTGTAACGCTGGCATATTATTTTTATCATTCGACCTATTCGTCCCATGATTTCTAGCGTTTGGAACAGATACAAATTCACTTCGCTATCACAAGTTACTTAATAGATTAGTTTAAAATCTTTACACTATCAATCGAAGTTTGCATTCTTGATCCTTTCGGGGCCGCTTAGCATTCTGTTTCTAAAAACTACCATGGTATTTCTTCCGAGGTAGTCCCTGTAAAAACGATCCCTCCTTGTCTGGCTAATTTCTATTTTTGGGAGTAAATATTGTAATTTATAATACTCTAGTCTTCTTATTGCGGTTGTAAATAAAGATGATATAAGGTTTGGGGTTTTTAGGAGATAGATCGTCTGTACCATGTTCATCGTCTTGTTGATCTTAGTTAGTACGGCGAAATAAAGTTTGGAAAGTAGTTTTTAAGAGGTGTGTGCTGTCTGCAAAAGCTGGTTTTTGCCAGGAGTTACTAGCAGGTAATCGAGCTTTGACGGTGACGGCAATTATTAGAAAACCGTAGTTCTGCTCAGATTATCAGCCAATTTTGTTCTTCAGACATTCCTTAGAAATTATGGGTCGAAATTCCAGAGACACTTGACATCTTTTGATCTCATCTAGATAAATGAGAGCAGTTTCCTGAAGCCTGAGGTGCAATAGTTATTTTTTGCAAGATTCCAGCTCTACAAAATCTTTGGACAGTTTCTGAAACCTTCTCCCCACATTTCTAATGAGACTTCGAAAACGGATAGATTTTTCCTCCTAAACTTAGGAGTACAGGTTGTTTACATCGGCGTATCTAAACTAATCCTGATGAGAGTTTTCATTCTCCGTTATAAATGCGTGGAGAAACAAAGTGGGAAAGGTGATTGCTATTCACCATCTTTAATTCATTCTTCCAATCTTTCGACAACCAGTGTGCTTGGTTTCACTCTGCGAGCAATTCATTCGAACAAAATAGAGTGCCATATAAGGACTGCCCCATTCATGCAAGTTATGCTGAAACAAAAGGCTTTACGACTGTGGATGATAACCTATTTAAAAGGTGAACTATTGACAACAAGTACAAGTCAAGTGACACGTGACACATCGGATTTTTTTTACATTTATTATACCTATCTGAGCATTAGCATCTTATTTGAAGCATTTTAACGGTAACGCCTTGTATCACAGTCTAAATTTCTCATATAGAGTGAGAGTAATTCTTACCTGCCAAGTGCTTGAGATTACTAAAAGGGGAAAATTACTACATTAAATCATTTATTATCATTAGATTATGCAGTTATTTAGAATAATGTTGTCTGTGGACCCAGTATTCTATGTCTAATAATCCTAATGATGCTTTGAAGGTACACACACAAACTAATCTTTAAGCCGCTGTTCACACAGTTTATAGCATGGTAAGTCAGAAATAACATATTTCATTTTCAGACAAGTGTGGTGTGGCACAGCGATGAAACTGGGTTACTTATTGCTGATACCATGGAATTCGAAACGTGAAATTAAAACCTCGCTTAAGACAATTCTTTAACTTGCTTTTTCTATTCATCAGACGGACGTAATTTACTGTGGTTTTCATAGATCTAAGTAAAGCCTTTGATAAGGTCTCCCATTCTGGTCTTAAATTAAAACTGGAAAGTTTTGGAATTTATTATGCAGTCATAGACTGGATAAGTGACTTTCTCCATGATAGGAGATAAAAGGTAGGAGTAAATAGAGCTCTCTCATCGTGGGAGCCAATGAAAAGTGGAGTCCCCCAAGGCACAATCCTCGGTCCTCTTCTCTTTTTACTTTACGTAACTGAATTATCAACCGTAATCAAATCATCCGTCCTACTCTTCGCCGATGACATAAAGATTTGGAGACCCATATACAGCATGTCAGACAGAATAGTATTACAGGATGATCTCAACTCATTAGTGGCATGGATGGACGGGTGCTCACTAGAAGTGAATCCTAACAAGAGTGTGGTGATGCAACCAAATAACTACGATGATTCGTATTACTACACAATATGTGGATTTGTGTTACTCAAAGTTAAAATCTATGAAGATTTAGGAGTCATACTAAGCAATGATCTCCAAACAACCAGCCACTGTAAGGCTATAGGGTATTATGGTCTATTCGTAGATCTTTCCGGTATTTGGATGAAGAGATGTTTAGATTATTATACCCAACTTTCGTACGACCATATTTGGAATATGGGATTCAAGCAGCGAGTCCTTGTTTCAAATATGAGGCGGACATGCTGGAACGAGTCCAACGCCGAGGGACTAAAATGGTAAAAGGTCTATCTGGCCTATCTTATGAGGATAGACTGAAACACCAACTTATTTCCGTTATCTTACCGTAGAATAAGGGGTGGTCTGATATTGGCATATTGTATCCTGAACGATGACCTTAGTAATAACATGTCCTATCTTTTCTTTCCATCTAGGACTGATAATTTGAGAGGACAATAAAAAAAGTCCAAAAACCGAGATCAAATCGTCTACGTCTGGAGTTTCGTTTCTCGCACCGAGTAGTGAATTACTGGGATCCTCTACCAGAACACGTAATATCAGCACCTTCTGTTGATATATTCAAAACGATATTGGACCTCCACAGTGTAACAAACTGTAAGGATTAAAATAGGTCGATAGACATCCTATCCTTATTACTGATGGCTGAAGACTGATATTGAAGATAGTAGGACGACACAAAGGCGGCTATTTCAATAGTCAAGCGCTTAGGGGCTGACAGAAGTCCTTGGACATTGGTGCTGGTTCTCCCTTTAATCGTGTGCCCAACCTTTGAAACTTCTAGTGCTGGTGTTACTTTGTTTGCTACTGGGCCTTAGAGACGTCCCGCTGAAGAGCTAGTTAGGATGGTGTCAGGCCTTCCTCAAATGGGACTTCTTGCTGGGGTGGATGAAGATGAACAAGCACCTCGTGGAAATATTTTAAAACTCTGGGGGAACCCACAAACTATGAACTTAAACACAATGATTTATACAAACATTGTCCAGTCCCCATACTTCAAAGCCAACCTAGTTGAGCTGAAGACGTACCATGAAGTTATTGATGAAATATATTACAAGGTCTGATTGAATTTTCATCGACCCATATTGAGCTACAGGTTGAACATTTAGAGCCATGGGAACGTGGGAGTCGACGTATAGGGGTTCAAACAGGTATGTGTGGTGGAGTACGTGGAGTGGGTGCTGGTGGTATCGTGTCAACGGCTTATTGTCTTTTGTATAAACTTTTCACTTTAAAGCTTACAAGAAAACAACTCAAAGGCCTCCTTGACCACCCAGATTCTCCATACATACGTGCACTGGGCTTCATGTACATAAGGTAATTACATGTTATAATCAAAACTAGCTGTATTACAGATATTGCATTCCCCCTGAAGACTTTTGGTGGTGGTATTCACCATATTGGAGCGATTCTGAGGTAAGTACGGAGACGATAAGTTACCAATTCCGTAGTACTTCCTGATTCACTCGGGTTGATGGTCTTTTCGGGTCAGTCGTCTAGCCTATGTTACTTGTAAGGAATGAGATGTTTTTTTGTTGCTCCCTCCTGAATTTTATGTTACTATTTGTCTTTCAGGAACTGGATGTGAAGGCGGGAGGTGGTTGCATAATGACGATAGGGAATATGTTAGAACATTGGTTAACTAAACTAGATTGGTTTTCTACCCTATTTCCACGTATTCCTGTTCCTGTTCAAAAGAAACTAGAAGAAAAAATGCGACTTCGCAAATGCCAGGCCTTTTTAGAAGTCGATTCTGTCCAAGAAAAAGAAAGCAAGAGGCTCTCAGATAGAAATCGCGATGGTTCACATCATAAGTCAGGTGGGCACTCTCACAGACATGAAAAACATAGGTAAGTGATCGTGTTTTTGATACACTACTGATTTATTACGTATTTTTGTTGACAATTTAATTTTCTTGTTACGGTGTTGCCTGGAATGTAAATGGTTATCAGCACTCACTGGACATTGTTGTGAACGTCTAGTCTTTATAAATATCATTAGATTGATCCTGTTACTGTCCACTTATTTAGGTTTCTATATCCCATAATTTGTTTGATGGAATCCTAAGGTGTAGATCATCCGACCCTGGTCATAAACGTGACCTCTAGAATCAACACCGCAAACCATATTGTTACCAACCTTCCTTGTAGAGGTTCGGCATAAGACTGCTTTCTTTTAGGTCACTAATTTGGGTTCCTACTTTGTTTTTTGCAGTAAGAAATTCTGTTTTACTGAATACAGAAAGATGAACAACAGCACTCCTTAGAGCTCATCTCAGTGAAAAGGTCAAGGGTGTACTCAAGAAAGAATCAGCTAAGTACTTAGTCGACCATAAGGTGAAGGTTTATCCCAAGAAAATTTGGTGTGATATCCACACAGCTGTACATAAGGCCCTGGTATTTTCCACCAACTTAAAAGGTTAAAAAAACCTGTGGGTTTTGAAAACTATCAGACTTATCACAGTCTGGATACTCGCCTTGGCAGCCTTAGTGAATCACAACGTAAACCAAAACTGACTAAAGGTTTACGCGATAATCGTAAAGAAGCTAAAATAGAAGAGATGTATAAAGCAACGGAGAGATCTCTTCAACAGATTTCTTATCAAACTGTACAGTCGTATATATGTCAGTCAGTCAGTCACAACGTAGGACCAGGCACATTTATGCATCGGTCCAAGTTGCCATACCTCGTTAGCACAACAAGATGAACACCGGATTCATAGAAATAGTTAATTTAGTGGTGGTAGTATATTAAAGATAGGTTGTATATAAGGATATAGTATAGGAAGGAAGAACGTTATGAAGTAATTTTAATCTCAAGGTTTAAGGGAAGATAAAGAGTGTATACACCTACGCCATTGTGATCGATTCTGAGCCATGTCACATAGAGTCTCCAACCATTGGTTACGATAGTCACGCGGACCCCAACCAAGTAGTCTGCATCTACCAACATGGCTCAGAATAGGAGTTAGTGACTTCAAGCACTGATGCCACGTTTTGGTTTGGCCGCCCCTAACTCTTCCAACCATCCCCTACACTAGTTAGCATAGCGCGTCGTGATAATCGGTGTTCAGGCATGCGTAACACATGGCCCAACCATCTCAGTCTATGAAGATTCATGACCTCATCAACTGGTTTACCATCATTCCCTAATACCCTGTCTAACCTCACTATTACTTACCCGGTGATCCCAGCAGATGCGAGCAATATTTCTAAGATATCTGAGGTCAAATACTAGTAACCTACGAGTATTCTCTATTCTTAATGGCCATGTTTCACAGCCGTAAAGTAGAACAGAGCGAACTTCTGTGCAGTATACTCGTCCCTTAATTGATGGACGAATATCTCGCCTTCGCCATAGGTGACGTAAGTTGGCAAAAGCCAAACGAACTTTTTGAATTCGTGCTGAGATTTCGTCAGACACCAACCCATTAGGGCTGATCAGACTTCCAAGATAAGTGGAGTTGTCGACGCGTTCGACTACTTCACTTCCTATCCTTATTTCAGGTGTTGATGCAGGCCAGTCCTGGAGTAACAATTTACATTTAGATGGGGAGAAACGCATCCCAAACATCTTGGCATCATTATTATTATTACTCAGTCGTATATATGTGTGAAAACCTTTTCATGTTAAAGCACTAGTTCCGTAAGGACATATGAATAAAGAATAGCCATGATGATGCTATCAAAAGGTTACAATACTGGATTGTTACATGAGTAATAACAATAGACATGATAAGTTAGTAACGAATTATAATGTGAATGCAGTAAGATGATTAAAATGTTTTTGTTACGATAATTAAAGGTATATAACTTTGTGACCCATCAGTGAGACAAGTATTGGGAAGTCAACTGTTAGCGAGACGATTTCGGGAAAAGCTGAAACCGTAACCCACCATTACCAAGTTACTTCAGTGGGAGATTGGGTTAGTCGAATTAATATCAATGTTTTAGTAACGTTTTGTTCCATAAAGTATGCACAGTAGAATATAGTAGTTGCCTTGATGTTTTACTCTTAAGTTGTTAAACCTAGTTGTCATTGCCGTTTGAGATCGAAATACGTATTTAACCTTAATTTCAAAATAGTTTCGTACATTTTTAACTGACAATTCTTTGCAGCCCAAATAGACTGACTAAAATATTACTTTGTTTCAGAGCAAAGTTATTGAGTACTTACTGGAATCAAGAATTTGTTATCTACAAAGTAAACATAATTGCTCGTTTTACTTGTGTCGTTTGTGAAGCAATTTATTTTCGTGTACGTATTTTTGCTCATTCAGTGTTAATTTTTGTCCTCAGGTCTGATCGTGAGAAGCGCAGACATCATTCTCGACGGTCTAGATCTAGATCACGTGAACGTCGTCATTCGAAAACCCCAACCGAACGAGAAAGTTCATTTGAACGAGATTTAAAGCGTGCACGAGAGAGACAAGAACGTGATCGACGTAGAAGTCGAAGTTAGATTAACTGATTCTTAATTATGTGTATTTAATGTCCTCATTTGTATTTAATTGATTGATAAAAATCCTTACTTTTATTTTCATTGTATTTGTATTGACTAAAGACAATAAAAATTGTATCATAATTTATTTGTTGCTGTTAGTAATTTCACTGACCTACTTTAGTAATTCCCTTGCACCTACCTTGTGTTGTGTTTAATTCACGGTAACTGCTAAACAATTGATTACTTCGCCACATATTGTACTACCAACTTTCTTCAGGAATTCTATAGTCCTACCGGTTCAGTTACTCATTGCATCCGAATTCAGAATGGACAGCAGAGCTAACGGTCCGATAATTTGTGATGCATTTTGGTTATTTCCGTAGTGCATGTCCTATCCAACTCCAACGTCTTTCCTGATTTTTTCCTCAACTGGAAGCTAGCTTGTTCTCTGCCACAGTTAATTATTGCTGATGGTCTCCAGTCAGTAGATTTGAAGTATCTTACGTAGTTTATTTACTTAAACACATAAATATCGGTACAAAGTGGCACCAGATATATATGCGCCACACATCTTACGTAGACGGCTGTTGGCAATAACCTGAACCTTTTTGGTGAGTAGTGACATAACTGTCCCAATGTTTCTTTTTGTTGAAAATTCTTTTGTCTTGAGTGACAGTTCTTTTAAGTCCCAAATATTCTTCAGTTGCAGGAATACTGCTCTTGCTTTGATAATTCGTTCCCTCACATCTGCATCAGATCCTCCTTGTTACCCAGGTACGTAGATGTTTCCCCCTTTTTCAGAGCTAAACCATTAAGAGTGGATTGACTGGTGCTTGTTGTTTTACTCTAAGATGTTGATTTTTTCCTTGTGGATGTTGAAGCCTACTTCTTAGGAGTCCCATATGATGATGATTTTCTTATCAGGTACTCCATAATGTCGAAGATTCCACGAAGTTTCCAGGTCCACGCCGTCGAGTACTTTCTCCTAATCAAGGAAGTTGATATATGTTGATAAGTTTCATTCAATTGATTGCTCAACAATAATCTGAAATGTGTGGTCGGTACGTGATCTGTCTTTACACACAAATTGTGTGGCGCATGAATATTCCGGTGCTTCTTCGTATCATTTCTTGTGTTTGAATAAATAGGTGAGTGCATCATATAATTGTCCCATATTTCCTTTCCCTGCAACTTTTCTTGCTGTTGTTGTTAGGTTCTCTACATATTTCCACATATCAACTATAGTGTTTTTCTTCACTCGTTTACTTGCTTCTGTACATTCGGCCTGTATGCTGACTCCCTCTTCTCTTGTGCAGCTTTTGTCGCCTAACTTTTTGTTTTTTCTATCTTGTGTCTTGCCCAGGGAATCGATGGAAATGTGTTCTTAATTCTGGCGCTTCTTTCCGCTCAGCATTACCTGGTATGCTAAAGTTATTACTCCTTTCATTCATCCCCAGTTGTTCTCATTGGGGTTTCTTCTGGTAGGTCTTATAAGGCCTGTAACTTGTTGCTGAGAGCTATCCTGAATTTGCTGAGCTTGTTAGCAAATCGAGTTTTGTGTTAAAATTTTGTAATGCTGCTGTCAAGTTGTCCAATACGTCTTTAGCCTGTTTTATCTTTTCCATTAACAGGTGATCTGGAGCTATATTAGCTTTTCTCATTGTTCCTAAGTTTTTCGTGGACTTTTCGGATTTTATGTTGATTCAAATGTGACTGATGTGGTTCTCTGTAGTTTGGTCCGGTGAAACCTCTAGCTTTATGTATGAGTTTGTAGAGAAAATGGTACTACCCATAACTATATCGTTCAATGCTCATAGATTTCCCGATCTCTCACCATTCTCGTCCCTTCTAGTTTATATAACCCTATGATATATTCTTACCCGGTGTTGTCCATCCCAAGCTTGCTGTTGAGGTTCCTCATCTGTATGGTCAATTCTTATTGGCATTTCTGTACATTGAGGTCAGCAAATCCATCCCGCAGAAAAAAATCTTGCTAAAAAAACTACAATGGACTGTAGCTCCACAAAACTAATCTTTATTATGTTCGCTGCTATCATTGGTGAGTGGACAGCACTGGATTACATTCATTGTAATCCTTTCCTTCTTTGTGTTTGTAAGGTGCTGTGATGATGCTGGATTCATGAGATTCCTATCCTATTAGCGCTTCATCGGGGAGCATCAGTGAAGCTCCCTGTGTATTTTAAGCACTTTCTTTTTCATGGTCATAATAAAACTGTACCTCTCCCGGAGCTTATCTTCTTTGTCCAGCTTAGTCCACTGGGTTTCAATCCTAAATCGAGCAAGTTTGTATCTTCTCATTTCCGCCGCTATTTGAATAGTCCTTCCGGTCCCTTACATTGTTCGGACATTCCATTTGCCTATATTAATTGTTACTCTGGTTGTCAGAAGGGACGTCGACCTCGTAATTTTTAGAGTCTCGGCTTTCCCCATGAGCGTAATAAATCTTCTATATGAAGACCCTTCAGTTACCAAGGCAGGGTTCAAGTAATTTCTGTTTGGTGTTTTTTTAGCAATGTTCTATTTTATGGGATGAGGTTGTTAACCCCATGTCCAACTCTCCTCCTTTACTCAGGCTTGGGACCGATAGTAAAGCTGAAATAGCTTCAGGCGGACTGTGTTCTGTAGCATAAAGGGCCTCACGGTGACCAAAAGTGATCACGTGATCAAACTTGGGAATTCCAGGTTTCAACCATGTAGGGTCGTCATAATATTTTCTCTATGGAGTAGATGCTTCGATATGTATGAATCAACATCAAAAGCCTATTCACACCCAAATTTTGCTGTGTTCTAAGGATCAAATGGTCTGTAATTCTTGTGGTTTGTGGAAATTTCATTAGTTGCACAGTCAATATGAGATGGTGACGATAGCTGTCACAATATATTGTAAGTATTGGTATTCTATTACTTATGAGTAGCTTAGTTTATTTGGTTTAAATAATGTGTATGACATCTACATTCACCAATAAAATGATGCCATCAGAAAATAATGTTAATACAGATTTACTAACATATTCTTAGATCATTTTGAATATCCGTAAAAAGGCTTTCTTATTAAGGTGTGGGAATAAAACCACATAAAGATTTTTATGAAAATATCATGAACTAAGATATTTACAAACATGTCATTTTTCATTACTTAATGATTAGTAGATTGTAAATATCTTACTCCTACAAACAAGGTCAGTAGCTGCCCGAGTAACTTTTTGGTATATAGGAATATAGGGTTGGGTGACGGGAGACTGAACCCTTCAGAGAACACAAGTCCCCTCAATATTACAGATACTTCTTGCTGATGAGTGCTAAATAGCACGAAATCTAAGTTTTCATATGGATTATCTTCAACCACCACCTTACATCTCAACACAGTGCACGGGATTTCGAGTCACTTGAAATAGTGAATTTGTTGTAACTTGGTGAACAGGATTTTATCTGAACTAAACAAACATCACGTTGGTCTAGAGGTTAAGCGCTCGCGTGCGAGACTGATAGGTCCTGGGTTCGAATCTCTCGAGGCGGGGTCGTGGATGCGCACTGCTAAGGAGTCCCATAATAGGACGAAACGGCCTTCCAGTACTTCCAGTTTTTCCATAGTTGTCTAGCTTCAATTAACTCATGAAGTCAACTACAAAATTACTAGAATCTCCACAGAACCCCTTCTGATAATAATTACTCTATAATCTTTTTTCATGCTTGGATTAGTGAAATCACTTTTTGTATCACTATCATATACCTCAAAAACTGTATAGTCTTATTTTAAAGGCTGCATTACTCAGATGGATTACTTTTGCAAGATGCGACCCGCTTTTTGTTGTTAAGCACGGAAATTGCACACATGAAGTCCTAGGTGGGGAGTTTTTTCATGAACATAAAAATATATAATCACATACATAAACTGTATACAGTCGCTCACATTTCAAGAATCATAGATGTCTACTGTGATAATATACTGCTGAATACATTTAATGATGTTCTCACAGTTATACTTACTGGCTGTTACTAAACTTCTGATGGAATTATTAGTGAAATTACTAAAGACGTAGTCAGACATAGAATTTAGATCATCCTTTGAGTTCACTCCCTAAAGTTTATGAGCTGAATCTTTCCAAGTGAACCTTTTATGCCACTTACTCTATAAATGATTATTTCCGATTCTACAAATAGTTTTACTGCCCGACAACCTGGTGAAAACTCTACTCAGACTTATCTCGATAGAATTCATAGATCAATACTACGCTGAACACACAATACTAATCATTTGTGCAATACAGAACATGCAAACAGACAAACTCAATTGCTTGATCAATGGTAAATTTAATTCCAAAGAGTTACTTCCTGGGTTGATCTATAAGTAATCAGTATTGTTTGAATTAAAGTCACTATATAAACCCACATTCTCATATCGTCAGCTCGTATCATAGGTTGTTCGGCTATCCGATAAATTATTCACTAATCATGAAAGGTTACTAACTTTTAATTTTATGAACACAACTAGGTGATCATGTACGGGTTAATGTTCTACTACTTTAATGTACACTCTAGTAATACTATCAAACTGGTCACATTTAAGTAGATGAGTTGGTGTGTAACTTCAATCAAATGACTGAAATTCATGTGGTTTGGTTAAGAAAAGCTTGTGCCAACATAGAGTCAACCAAACCTCATCAACAAAATGATTTCGTATAATCGTTGATTATAGTCAATTAGTAATGAGTAATGTTTGTGTAATGAACATGTAACTGAAATTTTTGTTAATTCTTACGTGAAATATTAAACTGGGTATTCTCTATTTCATTTTTATAATAATAGACTAGTAGTGATTAAGATCCCGACCGTTGTTGCTACCTTGACGTGGTAGTCGGGCTTGCCTGTCGTCATGGACCAGTCGAGCTATAGTGACTGGAACAACCGTTCCTCAAGGTTTTATTTTGCCAAACAGGTCGGTTGAAGAGCGGTAAAACTAAAACCAACAAACCCAAGATCCGAGGGCGAAGTTGTATTGCTGGCTGTACAGAGGTGTGACGGCAGTAAGGTGTTTCCTTCAGACAATCAGAGTAACAGCGATGCTGCCTTCCCACAAGGAAGTGTGGGGTTAGAAAAGGTCAACCCTAAAAGTGCACACCTCGCCTTATCCTACAGATATCTGTCTCCGGCCGTAAAGTTCCAATAAGTACGGAGCTAACACAAAAATTACTCATAGAAAGGTCGTGTGTAACCGACCTCAAGCAGTTGTCCCATGGTCATTGCGGTCACGCTCTCAGGTCATTAAGACCATCTGTAACCCAATTTCTTTTTCAGGTATCTCGAGCAGAACCCTTCCACAGTGTGGGCAACCTGGAAGTGAAAA
The DNA here is from genome assembly GCF_000237925.1 of Schistosoma mansoni. Taxonomy (NCBI): domain Eukaryota; kingdom Metazoa; phylum Platyhelminthes; class Trematoda; order Strigeidida; family Schistosomatidae; genus Schistosoma; species Schistosoma mansoni. The sequence goes on from NC_031495.1 coordinate 16,698,956, forward strand.
CCGTCCTCATACCTCTAATAGCACTCAGGATCATTGTATTCATAATCAATCTCCCTCTTCAGTTCCTATTATTCCTACTACCTCGAGTTTCAACCCTAAAATTCCTCTTTTGGCTTCCTCCTCAACTGTCACCATGGCCAACGATTCTAGTGCGCAAAACACTGTCCCAGGTCTACTGAAACCTCACTCCAAACTACACATTGAAGCCTTCAACGTACGCACCCTATGTCAAATCGGTTAGCAGGCCTCCTTGGCTAAAACCTTAGAATATCGTACCATGGATGTATGCTGTGTCTCCAAAACACACATACAGGATCCTAGTGTTGTAGCCTCCAAATGCCCTGGTACGTCTGAGAGTGGGGAGAGTCCGCTCTCCCTCTCGAAATGCTCTCACATGGCCATGTGTATATAGCTTCTGCCAGGGAAGTCCTACTCACTCGTGGCAGGGGTTTTGTTTACGAAATTGAGAGGACGAAAATCGAATGTCCGGCGCTTTAACCCGGTTGGTGGACACGGAGAGTCCACCTAGGGGAGTTGGAAAACCCTGATTCCAAATCAATGGTGCACATGGGCTCCAGTATCCTGGGGGAACAAATAGCGTATGAATTAATCGTTGGTCACCGGCTACCATGGGACTGCATCTTTTCACGTTGCTCCACTGCCTTATGGATCAGACCTTTAGGTCAAACGCTCCGGATGTGGCCCCCTAAGAAAACCATTTGTTCTGTTTGGGCACCCGGGCAGTATCACAGCCGTCACACAAATCAAATGAGATTTGTGCGGCGCATATATATCTGGTGCTTTCTTGTACCAATATTTGTGTGTTTAAATAAATAAATAAGTGTTTTCATTCACTTGACCTCATCTAGCCAAAACAGAGAGCCAACGTGATACACCCTCCGTGTATCTGGTGACGCCGATGGCTAGTTCTCATGGACTGGCGGGTGTAGGCATAGCACTGAGTACGAGGGCAGAACAAGCACCATCAGAATGGATCCCCATTAATAGTCGCCTATGTGCTGTTCGGTTAAACGGTTCCATAAGAACTTAGAAAGATAGGGACACACGTCGTTGCCTTTCCGTCGTTTCTGTCTACGCTCCCACTGAATGCAGCGCGGATGGAGTGAAAGATGACTTTTACAGAAAGGTCTCTGAACTTCTTCAAAAAGCTAAGCGCTCAGACATTGCACTCGTAGCAGGTGACATTAATACCCAAGTGGGTAGCTTAAACCAGGCCGTTTCCTCCCTATTGTGCGCATTGCTGAGGAGTCCCACAATAGGACGAAACGGCCGTCCAGTGCTTCCAGGTTTTCCATGGTGGTCTAGCTTCAACTAACTCATGATCTTAACTATATAAAATGATTGTTCTTCTTGACTTAAAAGCAGTATTTGACTCTGTAGACCGAGAGGTTCTGTGGCAGTGCCTGTGATCGAAGGGTGTACCTCAGAAGTACATATACCTTGTGATGGCTCTTTACTGGAACACTACCAGTCGAAACAGAGCTTATAGCTAACTGTCATCTGATTTTACAACCTCAAATGGTATCCGGCGAGGCTGTCCAATATCTCCATTTCTGTTTAATTTCATCATAGACCTATTGCTGGAAATAAGGTTCTCGTCGACTGAATTTTCAGGAATTGATCTCCTACTAGGAAGTCCACTTATCGACTTAGAATACGCAGATGATATGGTCCTGTTTGATGAAGACGCTGACAAAATGTTGAGTCTTTTGGTAGTACTGAGCAACAATGCCAGGATGTTTGGGACGCGTTTCTCCCCATCTAAATGCAAGTTGTTGCTTCACAACTGGCCTGTGTCAACACCTGAACTAAAGACAGGGAGTGAAGTAGTCGAACGCGTCGACAACTTCACTTATCTTGGAAGTTTGGTCAGCCATAATGGGTTGGTATCTGACGAAATCTCTACACGGATTCAAAAAGTTCGTTTGGCTTTTGCCAACTTACGTCACCTATGGCGAAGGCGAGATATCCGTCTATCAATCAAGGAATGAGTATACTGAGCAACAGTTCGCTTTGTTTTACATTACGGCTGTGAAACATGGCCATTAAGAGTAGAAGATACTCGTAGGTTACTAGTATTTGACCTCAGATATCTTAGAAATATTGCTCGCATCTGCTGGGATCACCGGGTAAGTAATAGTGAGGTTAGACAGGGTATTAGGGAATGATGGTAAACCAGTTGATGAGGTTGTGAATGTTCATTGACTGAGATGGTTGAGCTACGTGTTACGCATGCCTGAACACCGATTATCACGACGCGCTATGCTAACTAGTGTAGGGGATGGTTGGAAGAGAGTTAGGGGCGGCCAAACCAAAACGTGGCATCAGTGCTTGAAGTCACTAACTCCTATTCTGAGCCATGTTGGTAGATGCAGACTACTTGGTTGGGGTCCGCGTGACTATCGTAACCAATGGTTGGAGACTCTATGTGACATGGCTCAGAATCGCTCACAATGGTGTAGGTATACTCACTCTTTATTTTCCCTTAAACCGTGAGATTAAAATCGCTTTATACCTTTATTTTCTAAGAACTAATTCTTTCGTGTATTATATCCTCATACACAATCTTTCTTTTTTATATTGCTACCATTGAAGTAATGCTTGTATGAATTTGGTGTTCATCTTGTTGTGTTAATGAGGTGTGGCAACTTGGACCGATGCATATATATGTTTGGTCCTACGTTGTGGCTGACTGACTCATTGGGTGAATAAGATTTTCTCAGATCAATTTGAATTGAAAATTCTATAACTAACAAGGAGAATCGGAATTGAACATCAACACGATTGCTAAAACTTCATTGTATATACGAACAATGGTAAAATCATTATTTTTTGCATCTATTTTATTTTGGGTCACCAGTACCAAGACGTGATATCAGTCCAGGAATTTATGGATTATTAGTCTGAGCCATGTTGATAGATGCAGACTATCTGGTTGGGGTCAGAGAGATAACTGTGATCAGTGGTTCGAGATGTTAAATGAAATAATTCAGAATTGGTTGCAGTGATGCAGATTCATTTAATCTAATTTACTCTAAATATTTAGTTCCAATATTCCTTTATGCGCATATTTCCATCGTGTCTTTTCAAATCATATTCTTAGAACTTAATATTTTTCATTACCATGGGTATTACATTGTTTCGATTCCTTTATTATTATTCATCTTGTTGTGCTAATATAATTTGACAACTTGAGCTAACGCACTATCTCTATTAGATGTTATTTTGATTATGACTGACTGAAGGACATTTCGAGTAAGATATCATATAAGATAAACTATAACAGTAACCAAATAAAAATATAGTTTACTGAGCCGTTCAGAGGAAATTCATGGGTTAGTATTAGATCATGTATTTTTTCGCTTCCTATTATGTACATTCGAATACATGAAATTAAACTTGTCAACCAACACTCTAATGATTTCTACACTTATTAGTTAGTGTGGAGTTTTATTTTATTTCAAGTGGTCTTTCTTTTTCGCTAAACCAAGTTGATTTGAATTGGAATTCTATTTTTAATTGAGTACTATGAGGGGATTTATTTCGATGCATCAGATATAACTTTTCATTTGACTCATGAAACAAAAATGATCAATAGAAAGTGAAAACGTTGAAAAAGATGAGGTTGGGTTAACGTTTTATCACAGTATAAATCAGTATCAGTTGTTAGCGTGTTCTGAATATCTTATAAAGCTAGAATATTGTTCATATGTGTAGATATGGGACTGAAATTTTCTGAATAGGTTTGATACTTAGGTGAGTAAATGGTTATTTAATTACGTTGAATTATCGATACAATACTCAATATATTTCAGAATAAAGCATGAAATTATGATACACATATACATAAAGTATTCAACACAAAAATAAATATAATTAGAAATCATTTGAAGCATAATTGATTCTAAGGTATTTGTTTAATAGATCACTTACTAGTTAATAACTGTAAGACCCGACTATCGGATCTCATTCCCATCAACTATATCATAGTGGAATATATATTACAGCTTTTATGGTAAAAAGATGAAGTTTTCTTAATTTTAGCTCTTCAATTCAATACATTATGTAAATCTACAAGTAAACCGTCAGTTATGTACATATTTCATTGTACAATATAACCATTTTTTAACTTATTTACGAATGATAATTAACTTAATCACAACTAGTTTGTTTATTTTCGTCTGTGTAGTGCGTACTGGGTCAACTCATTTCATATTATTGATTTTGTACAGATCATATACTCTGTATAATAGACATCTTTTTGATTCGATGGAGAAAAATTTAAAGTATTCTAGATTTGATTCAGTTTGAGATTGTTTGAATTATCCCATTATTAATATTTCTGGCTGAAATTTTATCAGTTTTGGTTGGCATATGAGCACTCGGTGATGACTGCCTTGATATAGTCATTCTGAAAAAATGTTGACGCACAAATGATTGACTATCTGGAATCAGTAGCAAAATAAATAACAGCGATGGTGTTTAAAGCAAATTGTACTAAATTCGAGTCCTGGAATGAACATCAACTTCTGGGATGCAGGTTCATCCAGCTGATAAGTCTTAAATAGGACGAAGTGCGTATCCTGGACATCACTGCTAGCCACATTCCATCTAATGTATTGTCTATTATTTAATTGCTTATGATTGTTTAGTAAATTCAGTAACGTCTTGAGATTTAAATAAGCCTTAGTTATTTACATTTTAAATTAGTGAGTGTTTTAGTTATAAAGAGTTTTTTCTATCTCATAGTTTACAATTGGTGCAATTTGGAACGGTTTAATTTGTCTTACGCTTCATTATCATACTGCTTTTGTATTTTCAATAGTATATAGTTTCCAACTTCGTTACTGATTTATATTGTTGTTTCACTTTCTATCAAATTTGATCTATTGGCGGCCTGTTTAAACATCTGGGCTACCTGTTCCTGTCATCTACATATTTCAACAAGTTATCTAATTTCGTTTGTTTTAATACATCATTATGCCTATTAATCACACAACCTATTCAGGTGCATTTTTGAAAAGTGTAAGACCTTTCGCTGTAAAGGTTACAAAAGGCTTAATCAGAGATATCGTGGTTGCTGGCAATATGCAGCGAGAAGAATGTACATTATCCAGATGTCGATTGACTGGGCTTCTAACTTCTAACTGGCGATCACTCAGTATTTATCGTCAGGAAGGACGAAGAAGAAAGAAACGGAAACTTGTTGAAGAACTTTGTGCTGAGAATTCTATATTGTACCAAAAATATAATATTGAATAAAGCTAATAATAATAATAATTTACTATTGATATATCATCAGATTTAATAACTAAGTATTATTATTTGTCTTAATTTTACATACGGAACATCAACCCATTATATTGTATGAGGATCGGTCTGTATTAATGATTGTAATTCAACTCATTGGTTTAAAGGTGATATATTCTACTTAAGATATGAATATCCTGGGTTCCATCGCTAATATGGTAGTGGGTGCTTAATGCTAATGAAACTCAATTTAAAATCATACAATTATCCAGTGCTCTTTTATTTCTAAACATAGTTCAACTGACAACAACTTGTGATAAGAATTATCTTGGAGAGCTTTTGATAAGCGAATGGAAAAAAAATTATGAATACTTGAAAGTAAATCATTACAATCATTCATTCATTTACATTCTCACTTAGTCTTTTGTTTTTTTACCAGATGATATTGTTATTAAATTCCGTGATATTTACTTAATACACGCATATATATGTATACTTGATTGTGCATACTATAATACTAGAGTATTACGTACGCATAATTAGACTGTAGCAAATGTTAAATCGTCAAAAATCCTACTTGGTTGATTTTATTTTACAGTGGATGTATATATTCTGTTTATATAATGGTCTAAGATGTGGCTTTCAACACGATTCATACAAATAACTAGTCATTATTGAGATTCTTTAAACATTTTTTTCATACTTTATCAAATAATGAAATAATAAGAAACACTTAAGATTTATTCACCTGTGCAATAATTGTAGTCACGCACAAATACTTTCATTTTCTATTATATGACTAAATACAATTAAGGACAATAATCAAAATTAAATAAAACTTTTGAATATATAGATGATTATTAGTTGTCTTATAGTATGGTAAACATACAGTCAAATAAATTTAACCTTCCATAATGTGTAGTTCTAGTAGATAACGCCTTAGTTATTATTAAATGTATACTTTGTTCAAACTTTACTGAGATTACTTGAAAATAACATTGTAGGGTTCAGTAGATGTATAAATAGACAAGTAGATAATGATCCAATCATCATGTATTCCAGTGTTAGCATTCAGTGTAAGAATCATTTTTATATTTAAATTGAAGAAGATAATACAATATACCAGCAGTAATTGATTAGAAAAAAAGCTCACAGATGGAGTAATTTAGTACAATAAATCAAATGAATTTTGATGAAGTTTTGTTCTCTGAGTCGAATGGTTTAGTCGTGGAGCTTTCATCGTCCTTCTGAACGACATAATCAGCAAAAACTTCTACCAGGAGTTTGTTATTGTATGGCGCTTATGTATTTGGTGTTCCCTTGTACCAGTGTTTGTATGTTCAAATAAATAAATAAATAGAAAAGAAACTGAGTAAAAAAATAACCTGATGATTTTTTCTTAGATGTAATCTATGCGGAGACGGGAGTTTGTATACATGTATAATTTCATTATTAGTTATTGTAGAGACTGTCATTTCATACACTTTGTATCATTATTGTATATGTTACAGTTTTGTTAAATAAAGGAATAGATAATACATAAATATTATCATTCAGAATATGAAGAAACAGCTGTCTAACGGCCATTGATTTCTTAAGATTTTCTAACTGATATTAGTTTTTAAGTAAAACTAGTTTAAAAACTTTAAAAAAAATTAGAAAAACTATTTCACTTAATGATGATCGTATGTTTGTTAAATAAACTGGTGGTTAAGTTTTAGTGATTAAAATTTAGTCGATTTTAATCGTTTGTTGATCTTAAAAAAAGTGTTTCATAGTTGTAGTAATCGAGATTATGATTAATTAGGCATAAAGTAGATCTAATATTGGGACTAGAAACATCTTTCATAGTTTATGAATATTAAAATCATGCCATATAAAAGTTTGACTATGGTAATTGGTGTGTCATATGAAGGATATGTATTTTATTTTGGATTATTCATAAATTGGATACTGAGGGTTTTATTCAATAGACGAATACATCACCTTAACCAGCTAACTTCTTCATAGTATCATCGGTTGAAAATTATTTAAAATGATATGGAATTACCGGGTAAAATTCATCCGATTAATAGTGATTGTTTACTTACTAGCGAACAACTTCAGGGGGAATATTTTAAAGTTTCAGCGTGATTCTTTTACTCGTAAAGTGAAAATATAACAGTATTTCAAGGATAAAATCATATAACGATTATGGTGAAAATCGGAGCAACTGAAGTTGAATATCTAAACAGTTGTATTTCGATTGAGTTGATGAATTGTGTTGTACAAGATCTGAAGGTCTTAAATTTAACTCGATGTTGTGTTGTACGTACACACTGGTGGAAGCTTGAAACAATCGAAATATTTCTGTTGACAACTAATTCCAGTTGACATCAACTTTTAAGTCTCCACGCTCAAAGCTATTGTAAAAATTGCAGGACACAAGGTGAGTGATCTCGAAATTCCCATATTGTGAATTAGAACAGATATAAGCCAACAATATTGTTTTCAATTAGTTCCTCATTAGGCTTTACTCTAATATACAATGATATTTGTATGCATATGCGGAATTATTATACAAATCAAGGCAGTTTATGAGTATGTGATAAAGATGGGATAGACTACATAAATGTAATAAGTACAAAAAGAAAGAATCCCGTATGCGGTATCGCGGATGCGCAGTGCTTAAAATTCCCATATTAGAACGAAACAGCTGTCCAGTGCTTCCGGGTTCTCGATGGTGGTCTGCCGTTGATCGGTTCATGATTTCGGCAAAAGAATACATGACATGTGTACTAGTTTTGATAAGAATAACAAAGGCTTGAATCAATGTTTCATAATAGAAAGTAAATCAATGACTTGAAAAAAATGCAGACATTGAAGTAACATTCGTAAAAATTGTAAGATTAATTAATAATAGCTGTTAAGATAATTAGATAATGGAGTGTATATTTGAAAAAGAGGGGTGGAGAAAAATAGACGAACAAAGATCATGGTAAATGATAGCACATAAAACCTTTTATTATGGCTAATTCGGCCAAAGAAGAGATAACGGTGTTACAAATTTTTTTGGATTATGAGCTCGAATTTCTATAGCTTCTGTTATGCGTAAGAGACAAGGTCGAACCCCATAAGGAAAACTAGTAGGAATACAAAAAATCAATCTTAACGGCTTATTTCTATCTACCACGTGACCGCTATCGACCAAGGGAGGTGTTCACTAACTCCGTTGGCTTAGTTGTCTTGTTGTGCGCCAAATATAGTTTCCTCCACAGGAGTAGCTGAGTATGTAGATACATATGGCTGCGGCGAAATCAAGTGACTTGCCCCTTAGTTGGGGAATTACTATAGGTTGGCTCGAGAACGGTAGACAGGTCAGCTGCTTTAAACGTTGTTTTCGTTGCTCTAGTCAGTCTGTCTCGCAGTTTATCACCATCTATATCACCGTTGAATCGTAATTTCAGAAAGAGAGGTTTCTTAATAACCACTGATGTCGCTAATTTCCTGTTCATTACATGCAGGTGTTTCTTGAGAATAACCCATTTTAATCAACACATTATGAATAACCTATAGTTCCTTGCTTATAATGTCGTCTGAGAATATCTTCCTAGCTCTATTCGCAAGACATCTAACTAGGTTTCTCTTATAAAGAGTGGGTTCAAAGCTCAAGAAATGTTTGTACTAGCTTGCTCGAAAACTTTTCTTATATACACTTTTACCGATAGCATCACTTTCTTTATGTTTAACAAAGCATCGAGGAAATGTAATTCGCTATAAAGTTTCTTTTCACACGTAAATCTGATTGCTGAATGCTTATTGTTGAATAGCTCTAAGAGTTCTTTCTTTTTTAATGTTTCGATTGACGATAATGTTACATAATAAGAGTCAAGCTTATCAATAACCTAGTTTTACGGAAAAAAACCAGCAAGGCTGGGACCTAGAGGTGGGCACATCGGTATTACATTAATTTGTCTATAATGTTGTTAATATTGTATTGAATCAGTGTAAAACAAATAGTGCATGCTATACTGAACAAATATCACACTAAATTAATACAAAATAACATTATTCTGAATATCACACTAAAGTAGTAGTATTATGCTGAACAAATGTTACAATGTGACCTCACATTTTATCCTATCCTAATAGCATGAAACAAAGTCCCTTACTTATGTTTAAGAAATAAATAGAAAAATCTGAATCGTAGTAATCGAAAGATATTGCCAAGTTAACTTTATTGACTTTTAGTCTCATCAACTCCACAAATAATTTGTTTGACAAGAAAATAATATTAATTATTTTGTTAGTAATCTGTTTGAACGATTATTCTTTAACTCATTTATTAACTTACTATCGTTTAAAATGCGAACTATAATATAATAACAGGTTTTTTAAAGTAGTGATCAGTTTACATTCAAGTTCTGTGTATTCGAGAATAGGCAGACAGTTTATAGGTGTGACTATTTATGTTCGTAAGTACATGCACGAGTAAGTGCGCGAAATTGAAGGTTAGAGAACGAGGGTACTTAAAATGATTACATTTCCTGTAGATGACAGATTTCTTTTTTATACATTCATCTGATTATTTTTGGGGTTGAAAAAGAAATTCCTTAACTCTGTTTTATTGTGTCAAGTTTAGTCGTTCACATATATTAAGGATCAGGAAATGTTAAACTATGTTGTTACTTAATGATTTCTAGGAAGTAAATACAATTTATGCTTGTGTAAACATATATGAACATAGTCGTGTATGTATTTATCAAAGAAAAGAAATGACAGATTCTGCAAATCTAATTCTTTTCTTGTTTTTCAATTACATATATTGAATATATATACATATATGGAGAGGTGATTTACACTTATGTCTATCAACGAACTGGTGAGTGAAAAAATGGATGAACGAACGAATGAACAGCTTTTAAGATACCGGTAAATAAATCATGAACATACTCATTTTGTTTTGGTCTTATTCAATTCATTTTGTTGTTATTATTACTAACTTACCTGATCAGTAGTTAGCCTGAAAGAGGAAATACTATTCATTTTTCATAAATCGGTTTTAACATGATGTATTTCGATTTATTTTAGAAAATTGTAACATTCAGGTAGTATATTCAAAGTGATTGAAAACGTTGGGCGTACTAAGAAAATAAAATATCCAGTTATTATGTAGTTTGGTGTATGTAAAGACTAGTTGGAAAAGAATTGATATTAGTTAACGAATTATTGAAAAACAATGGGTACCCAGTCTGAATACATGTTGTGCTAAATAGTCCCATACAAAGATAAAGTGACCATCCGACGCTCCTTGGTTCCTCAGTTAATCTTAGCTCATTACGTATTATAATGTTTCTGTTTTCAAGATTCATCAGTTGTCGAGATTTGTATTCGGGAAAAGCAAAATAAAATGGCTGAATGCGTTTTAAAAGTGTTGAGAAAATAGTTTTCAAATTGTTAGACATCCTCGCCTTTACGTCTGTATCAGATCCCCCTTGTTCATCGATGATGATGTTCAGGTATGTGAAAGTTTCCACCTCTTCCAGAGCTTCTCCAACAAGTGTGATTGGGTTGATGTTCTCCATGTTGTATTTGAAGATCTCAGTTTTACCCTTGTGTATGTTGAGGTCTACTAATGCAGACAGAGGCTTCTGTTACACTGTTTTTCTAAACCGACATTTCTTTCTCTGTATGGAATAGAAGAGCTAGGTCATCTGCGAATTCCAAATCGTCTAGTTGATCCTGAGCCGTCCATTGTATTCCATGGTTCCCCTCAGATGTCGAGGTCTTCATAACCCAGTCAACCACGAGAGGAAGTAGAAAAGGTGACAGTAAGAAGTTATGTTTGGCACCCGTCCTCACTTGGAATACATCCGACAGCTGTCCTCCATGCACGGCTTTACAGCGTAGCCCGTCGTATGAATTTCGTATGATATTGACGATCTTCTCAGGTACACCATAGTGTCGAAGAAGTTTCTATAATGTTCTCCTATCCACATTGTCAAATGGTGTCTCATAGTCAAGGAAGTTGATGTATAGTGACGAATTCCATTCAATTAATTGTTCATTGGCAAACTGAAGGTAGCTAAAGATATATCCAAGGGTATTGGTAGGATTGTTAGTTCACATCGATTTCCAATATTCTATAGACTGATATGTGCTTTTTAGAAAAGGAATAGACTCACAATAATATATTAGGAGTATGTAGAAAATTCCAATAAGGATAATTTTAAGAATGACTACATCCGAGTAGAATTTAAGTTGATGTTTACTAATTTACATTAACCCATTTACTGATTCTGTGTAGTCAGGGTTGCAAATGACTCAAATTATCAGAATTAAATAAAATGTGTTAGCCTAAACTGAAATTTATGTGTTGCTATCATCCAGTCGTGTATTTGAGTTTTTTCTCATTATTTTCCCTCAATATTTATCATAACCATGCACAAACAGCCAATTTTATGATCAAAAACGTCATTTTGATTTTAAATTTTGATTTCTTTTGTGAATTCCTTCGTATGTTGGATGGTTTAGTATGATTGGCAGATTACAAAAACTTATTGATGATCTCTAAAGTCGTGAACAAACATTTTAGCTTAATGCTTTTTATGAAATTATATACTGAACATTAGACGCAATTAAAGACACAGTACTCAGGTTTAATTACACTTAAATCAGTTCTTGGATGTTAGTTCTGAATTGCAAGGTTTTCATGTCTCAACTTCTACTTTTAATCCCATCTTGATCCCATTTAGTGTTCACTTAAAATACCTAAATGAAAGTGAAATTCATCATTATTCATCTAACCACATCGAGGACTAATCTATAACTTATAACTTATAGTCACAAGATTTAAATACCAATAGTAGAATATTAATAATAAGAATTATATGATACATGTTACACTGATGGTAAATTGATTATGTAAAGTGTACAACTTTCTTTTTTCAAGTGAATACATTTGTTTCAGTGTTTTATGGATCTAAAGTCAAATTGTAGTGAACAAAACACGGATGGGGATAATCAAATGTATTTAAGCACAAATTACAGACTATCTCACTAAATTCTGACAACCATACAGTAAACAGTTAATTTGCAAAATAACAAACAATTGTCTCAATTTTGACTATTCCTTCTGCAAATATCAGTCCATCTTCTCTGATTTCATTGTTCATGCATTTTCGTACCGATTGCGCTTTATTCCTGTTCGTTCCTTATCGATCTTCTGCCAAAATATATTCTATGTCTGATCATCATCATACACTACTTATATGGATATAAGTAGACCACACCACAAAACGACTATTAAGATATACACACTATCTAAACGTATCACAAACAGAATATTATCAATTAAACATATTATATAAAATAATCATTTTGTTTTTAATTATTTTATCCACAATGATTATAAATTACTTTATATGTCAATAATAAATGAACAAATTTTATTTCAATATTATTTTTATTAGAACAAGTTCATTAATTTCTAATTTCCTGATTTGAATATGATTAAAGTAGTAGACAGGAACTAAATCAAAAAAATAATAATAATGGTTTCATTTAATCAGTGATTAAGATCATTTCCTAATGATTTAATGATACACTAAGTAAAATAATTCCAAAGTTTTTTACTTAGTTAACTAGTTTTGAAAGTAATTTTACTATTTAGAATAGATGGATTGTCGCTAGCAGTAGGATGCAAGATGCGCAATTAACATGGTTAGCAAATCCTTGCCAGAATTCAAGTACATTCAACTGACAAATCATAAGTAGGGCAGAATGTACATCCTTGATTCAGTTACCAACTAAAAACATTATATAAACAAATCATGACATTGTAGCTACATAGTGCCAGTACTAAGGCATCAACAAAAACTGATCGAAATTCAGTCAAATTTATCAAGAAGAGAGACAATTCTAACCCCTTTTTTAATGGTATAAAATCTGTTATTATTAATTGTTACTTTAATTTTTGAAACAAATTAGTTAAAATTTATTTTATGTTACTTTACGATCAAAGCTCAATCATTATTCTTTATGTATTATGTAAATGTAAAGGTAACGTCACATGCACTTAAAACTGTTTAACATAATAATATAGTATGTTTAACTTTCATGTTTATATTCTATAACCGATATGTATGTTGTGCCCCCGAATGCCCTGGTACGGCCGAGAGTGGGGAGAGTCCGCTCTCCCTCTCGAAATGCTCTCACATGGCCACGCGTATATAGCCTCTACCAGGGAAGTCCTACTCACTCGTGGCGGGAGTGTTGTTTACGAAATTGAGAGGACGAAAATCGAATGTCCGGCGCTTTAACCCGGTTGGTGGACACGGAGAGTCCACCTAGGGGAGTTGGAAAACCCTGATTCCAAATCAATGGTGCACATGGGCTCCAGTATCCTGGGGGAACAAATAGCGTATGAATTAATCGTTGGTCACCGGCTACCATGGGACTGCATCTTTTCACGATGCTCCACTGCCTTGTGGATCAGAACTTTATGTTGAATGCTCCGGATGTGGCCCCCTAAGAAAACCACCTGCTTCAGTTTGGGCACCTGGGCGGTAGTATTCCAGCCCTCACACAAATCAAATGAGATTTGTGTTGCGCATATATATCTGGTGCCTCTTTGTACCAATATTTATGTTTAAATAAATAATATGTATGCTGTACAAATTTATATTTGTACATTATGAGCGAAATCGCTCTTATTTTGACAAACTGAGTGAAAGAGTAATAGTTTGATAACAAGAAAATGTGGATTTTTTCCCTTCAAGTAATATAAAATTTAACTAAAGCTTATTTTAATCAACGGTAAGATTTCATAATGTTATCTAGAACGATAATAAAACTCACATAAATATGCTATTCAACTCGTTGAAGACAACACTATCAAAAGTAGTTTTATCCAACAACAGATTATTAAATTCAGTTGTCTCATTTGTAACCTTGAAATATGTTATAAAATAAGCATTCTTATCAACCAGTTCCTTAACATAGATATATGACTTTCTAAAACAATCTATTGTACAATATCAGTTGTAGTGAGTTGTATAATATGAATTAATAATTTCACTATATTAAGACATATATTATAAGCTGACTATATGTTTTTCTAAAGCACAGAGAATTGATTCTTTCTCATGCATAGAAAATAGACTTGGCCAATTATCCTACTCGAATTTTACATTATTTGAATTTTGAAAATGACAGAATTACCTATGAAATATTTGAAAAGTAAATATTTTAACAGTGAAAAAAATGCAGTTAGTAACAGATTTATTAAATATTTATGGATTCGAGGAGCACGGCTATTGTGAATGTCTCTAAAAGTTATTTAATCGATCTAGATATTGTTGTTATCTTAATTATACATTCTAGTCTAGTGATGATCCCCTTTTTAACTTGAACACTGAATGAAAATAAAATTCAATTCGAAGGTTGGAAAAAGCTTAAATTTTATTTTGTCCGCTATTAATTCGAAATAAAAAAAACTAATGACCTTCATAATTAGCTTATAATAACAATGTTTCCTTTTTGAATCATTCAAGTAATCAGTTTTTCAAAACATAAAAACTAATCAAAGAAATAACAGAAAAACTTTATTTGACCTAATCTTTTCTGCACGCAAAGTTAAATAAAATTCCTACATAACTGATTATTATAATATTGAAGATATTGATATACATTTATTAAGATTTGTGTACATTCAAAGTTGAAATTTATGTTTTATGTGTTTCAAAATTCTTTATCCTTGATAAAATGTAGGTTTTCATTCTGGTAAACGAATTATGATTCAAATGAATTAGGAAGTTGATGATTTGCCTGAGAAAACAACTCTTAAATGACGAAAACTGTTTCAGAATATTCAACAAAACAATGATATAACAAATTCAGGAAACAGGTTTACTGTGATAACCTACGGAAAATTAACTTAATTACAACTATCCATATAATGATATTTAATGTAATTTTTGTTAAAGTTTCTTGTCAAATAACGAAGGATCGACCGAATTTTTACGAAAAGAGTAATCCTTTCGTGGAACGTTTTCAATTATATATATACTTGATCATTTATGCGGTTAGATGTATGGTAGATATTATCATTATCATCAACCATTTAAAAGGATTGTAAAGATGCTTTATGATAAGTTTCAGTTAATAATATTAGGAATAAGGGATTTATCAAGATCGTTTACTTCAGATTTAGGTTTTGAGTTGTGCCATGCCCATTAACCATTAGTCATATCTGTCTCTTTTATGGAAAATTTAAATTCGTGCAGTCATATCGTCTTCTTACGAATTAGAGAAACCATTTTAAAATTAGCCACTAGTGAAGAAACTTTACTGATAATCATGAACTACAGAGGTTGCGGATATGTAATGATGAGTTATTAGAACAAGAGGATCATTTTTTGATCTTTCTCTTGTTTCAAGATCATAAATTTGTCACTGATTAGCACGAACTCTCTTGCAAAATAAAGTATAGGATTGACTTTATTCTACTGAATGGTAGAATTTAAAAAGGTAAAATAGAGAATTGATGAAACTGAAATAAGTAAGGATTTTGGCTGAAACCAAATGAATAACATACGATTAGAAAATGTTTAAAATTTAAAGAAATATGAAAGTAATAATACTTTTTTCAGCAATCATCAATTTAAAGTATTACTTGCTGAAGAGTTTCAACCTTGGAATACTACTATCACTCAATTGCTAACCAGGTACCATTCAAAAATCTGTATGTCTTACATGAATTTCTGTTAGTTTCCTGGATGATTGTTTTTTCATAATCTAGTCAACCGAAGTTCCACAAGGTGATGGCTGTTTTGAACAACAAGGTAATTTGAGCTTGGACTAATTGGAAAGACACGACTTACATTCCGAAAGTTGATTGAAACATTGATGATTGATGTTCCTGACGATGGTTACTCTTTGCAGGTTTAATGAATAAATTTGATTATTGAACCATAGTTTTTGTTTAGCATTTATTTAGAAATTCTTAGGTTTATTCGTCAGATTTACGGGCAACTAGTTTGGAATTGAAAAGTGAAATCATTGTTTTGATTTAATCAGTCAGCTACAACGTAGGACCAGGCACATATATCATCGGTCCAAGTTGCCATACCTCATAAGCGCAATAGGAGGAACGCTTAATTCATAGAAGCAGTTGCTTCGATGGTAGTCAAAAAAGGGTTGTGATCGATTCTGAGCCATGTCATCCAGAGTCTCCAACTGCTAAGGCGTTCGCAATAGTCAAATGTTATTAGAAAGGTTAAAATTTCTTCAGGAACGATAACCGCTCGCATACTTTCTACCAATTCGATTTTCTGCATGACCTTTGCCCTCTGATTGACTGTTATATTTTTTCAGTTCGCTAAGTTCCTACATTCTTGAAGGTCATATTCTGCTACTATAGTAACAACTCTCACCAGCCATATTTCTAAAACATCTGTGATCAAATACTAGTAACTTACGAGTATCCTCTACTCTTAATGTCCACGTTTCGCAGCCGTAATGTAAAACAGAACGAGCTGTTGCTCAGTATACTCGTCCCTTAACTGATAGAGGGATGTCTAACCTCTGACAGCACTCAAGACTACTGTATTGATAATCAATTTTCATTTACTGAGTGTATGAATATATTCCAATGAACTTCAAAACTGAACCAGGACCACTAAATAACATGACCAGTTTATAGCTCATTAAAAGATCAGATATGCTAAACTCACAGCAGTTAATGAGTTAGCATTAACTCTAATTTCTAGATTTTTGTTTTACTATCCTGATAAATTATGACTGTAAGCGCTCGATTAAACTGACAGTATGATTACATTATAGTCAGAGTGGTTATTGAGTTCTTAGAATTGAAAAATATACCATATCATACGAATCAAGTGAATGTCATTACTTTCGCGCTTAGAAAATGAGAGAAAAGGTTACTTTGAAGATAAATATTGCTATGATTTGAATATATTCCGAAAAACTACTGAAAGCCAAAACGTACTGAGGAACTACTTCTTACTAGATCGCGACTTTCAAGCAGAGAGCACACACGATCCCAGATGGAATCTAAACCTGGACCATCTGACACCTCACAGGACGCGATATCTTTTGAAGTAGTTATTTGAAATTCAATGGTTTTAAATATCAACTTCCATTCATTCTAGATATAACATGATGATTATCTAAAGCCTTGTTTAATCACTAGGACTTCAGAGAATCCATCAAAAAAACCAAGTTAAAAATCTGTTTTTAGTTGTGGTTTTACTGAAAATCAATCTAATCTAAACTTAAGCTTTATTATGGATTGGAATCATGAACACGGTTGAACCTTAAGGTTTAAAGTTTCGCTGGGCATAAAGTTGTCGGTATACACTTCTGATATGTCACAAACCAGGACGACTGAACTGTTTAGTGTTTTCTGGTTCCAGCTTATGTTAACCAATAATTGAAAAATTATATTGAAATTCGTTTTTTTCTCATTAACACTTGTTTTGACAACATCATTTCATAGTGAAAGCTTTCATTAGAATAATTTTACACTCAAATTAATTTCAATAACTTTTTTCTGTTTTCCCTTCATTCATAATGATTTATTCAAGTTTATAGCCGAATATATATATATATACTTAAGGGAAAAAGGATGAAAAATTACTTGGTTTTACGTTCAAATAAGCACATATGTTGTTCATAATTTGTCATTTCTTTCTCATATGAAGTCATTCATACGAACATCTATTCCAATACACTAATCCACTTATTAAATAAAACTAAAAACTTACGGCGTAGAACAAAAATATCTCATATTTTGTAATATCTAGTTAGTTTCCACGTTTTTAAAAGACCAACTCCTTCTTTATTTTAGCTTTCTCTGACTTTGAGAGAAAGTATTTTAATTAGGATAATTTTCAGATGTTGAGGTAATGAGTATTTCTCATGTTTCATAACTTTTACCAATAAAGATACTTCATCCACTCTTGTTTACTTAATCTTTTAAAAAATATTTTTGTTATTGCATAATAAAATAAAACTAGCAGAGGAAACCTTAAAATCCAAGTGTTTGACTAAGTGGAAGTTTGGATATTTTTTAGGCAAATGTTTAATGACTCCTATATTTTTGTAATATATTTGGATTTTCCAAAAATACTTTCATTTCATTCAACAGAATACTATTCTTGTGTAAGTTTGAATTTCGCGAGTTCGATGATAGGGTACCCAAGAAATAATTAAATTGTTTTACATTTTTTAAAGATCTGAATTATTGATCTTACAGTGAAGTGGTTTAGAAGTATTATTTTCCTGATTTTCTGTGATTATAGAGGTTTCCAAAACCTTCGTACAAAGAAAAATGAACGTTTAAAATGAATGTTGTTTGTTAACCGATTTTGACGTTTTCTTTTGCAAAAAACCGCCATTATTTTTACCTTTGTGTTAATTCGAAAATTCTAATATGCAAATTGATTAATACTTGCTAACAGCATCAATATGTTTTTAAAATTAACCAGCACCTAGCATTATACTTTTGCTTATCAAATAAATTTTTTATGATGATTAAAATCAAAAATAACGAGAATTACAGTGTATAAATCAATGTAGCTGTAACAGCAACTGGTTGGAGTTGATAAACAAAATAAAATAACTTTATAATGTATTTAAAGATTCCAAAGAAGTACAGTCTTCTACTTTGTGAAATTTATTTTTTTTAAACAGAACTTAGTTAGATTCACTTGGTGTTGTTTACTTGTATCTTCCTATTGTTATTTAGGACTGCAATTGATCAGTCTCTTGTTGGTATATGTACATCCTTAATATTGCCGCAAGTCACAAGCTTTATGAGCAAATATGCCAACAAGAGACTGATCAATTGCAGTCCTAAATAACAATGGGGAAGATACAAGTAAACAACACCAAGTGAATTAAAACTTCACCCCACTGCACAAACAAGTGGCTATCAGAACTCGATAGCTGCGTGGACAACGCGATTGCTTTTGAAGTGAAAGGTACTGGGTTTGAGTCTCAGAGTGAACATCAACTCTGTGATGCAGGTACATCCAGCTGAAGAGTCCTAGATAGGACGAAACGCGCGTCCACTGCTAGCCACTATCCATCTTTGCTAATAAAAAAATTAGTTTTATTAAAAAATCGGAAGTCCTTAAGTACTCATCGTTCATTACTACTGGTTTTTACTTAACAACATCAGATTCAAAGTGTGGATTTATGTAATTTCACTATGATTTTATTCATTTTTTGAGAGTCAACACAATTATTCATTAGTAAATCATGGGGATAGAAAGAGCGTTACTGCAAAAAATGGGAATTTTTTTCGGAAATCCTGCTTACAAATTCTTAAAACAATTTTTAACTTATATCTTAAAACTTGGTTGGTTTTCTTAAACTAATCTAAACTGATGAGTTTGATTAACAAATTACTGTATTTATATTTAAACTTGAGTTTATTGTGTATTCTTATTGTATGGTCAAATTATTCAGGTCTTAAGTCAGTTCAATCATGATTATTGTTGTGTTAAGGTTTATTTTAGCTAAATATATGACATAAGTGAATAAAGTAATGAATGAAATAGGCCTTTTAGGCTGAGCTATACACTTTTAATTGATGATCGGTACATTGACAGCTGAAAAGACAATACGATAACATCTTCCTCATCTCAAGGTTGGAAAGTACACAGTTTTGATATCGATTTGTTTTCGCTTTAATATGAAAGTAAGTTGAAAACTTAAAATGTATTATGTAAGATCAGTATTCGGTAAGCCATTATTTAGTAATATCTCAATGGAAAATCCTTACACTTTGTTAACTATAGTTGACACTGACAACAGTTATGGTAATTTCTTAAAATTTTGAAGACTACATGAAATAATTGTTAGACATGAAAATTCATGGTAATGTAAATTTTCACTAATTCTATAAGTTTTGTTTATGAGAGGAATTCTGTGTCATTTTATAACTCATAACTAATACGCATGAAAATAGGAACTTTCACAATGGGAACAAATAATACTTTTGGCTATGAGCAAAAGTTAACATTTTTAGAATGTTTCCAGCTTTAATAACTATGAAAAGTCAAGAAATATGTCTACACTCTATTAAAACTTCTTGGGTAACTTGTATATGAAGATTCTTCATTTGAGCTATCTTTTAATATTGGTAAAACTTTGAAGAGAAATTTGTTAATTCTAATAACAACCAAATACAGCGAACATAAATACTATTTCAATAGTTGAGATCATGAGTCATTTGGAGCTAGACCACCATGGAAAACCTCGAAGCACTGAACGGCCGTTTCGTCCTAGTGCGGGACTTCTCAACAATGCACATCCACGATCCCGCCTCGCGAGATTCGAACCTAGGGCCTGTCAGTCTCGCGCGCGTGTGCTTAACCTCTAGAACATTGAGCCAGCATCGACAGGTGTTAATGTCTAACTTTAACCAATCCACAAAACTGGGCGACACATCCACCGTTGTCTGAAGTGAGTTGATATCTCACAACAGACCTGGTTGAACTCCACTGGTCGGCTCAGGGGTCTAGAGGATAAGCGCTCGCGCGCGGGACTAATAGGTCCTGGGTTCGAATCTTACGCGATGGGATCGTGGATGCGCACTGCTGTGGAGTCCCACAATAGAACGAAACCACCGTTCAGTGCTACCAGGTTTCCCATGGTGGTCTAGCTTCAACTGACTCATGATCTCAACTATTGAAATTACTATAATATCCACAACAACCCCTTCTGATAGAAATAATATTGTTGTGATTATATCAGAATAAAATTTTTACACATTAACGTGAAGATACCTGTCTGAAATATCAAAAAAGATACCAAGTTTACTATTGAATAACTTATAAGATATACGAATGAACTATAAAGCAGAAATAAAACGTGATTAATATTAATTAGGTTTACTTTAAACATGTAAATTTCATTTCAGATTTATACACAATATTATTTATTTTCTTTAGAAGAGGAGAATGATTTGCTTTCTTATCAAAACAGTTCTTAGTATGAAATGATACCGACTTTAATACCAGTTAAAACAATCAGAATGAAATAAATATTTTGTATTAATTTGTAATTTCTCATAAATAGACAAGCATTTCCTAACTGTATTATCATTCACTGAAAAATAAAATGGGTGATATTCCGTCACAACTTTAATTCACCAATATATTCTGTTTAAAATTATTTTACTCAGTGTTTCAATTTTGGTTCTTAAACATTGATTTATCAAATGTATTTGTAAATAATATCTAATGAATACATTATACGGATGATGTTGAATAATGCCAAAAATGACATCAAAATCTTTCAACCTCTCCTTTCTTAGTCAATGAGTACACAACTACATTGTTCAATGCGTCAATAAAGTGATATTATTCGGTTGACAGGTCATCTTGAAAAAAAAATTAGACAGATTCTTAATACATTATGTTTTAGAATATATGTCAAGGGAAATAAGCGTCTTATGTATTTTTGTTTTCACAGCATATCGTCTCCACTGAATAAAGGAAAAACTTTTCTGACCGATTTTAAGCTCTAAACAATAGTATTCATTCACATAGCTGTCATGAAAAAAAACGTTATTAGCCATTGGGTTCGGAATGTTGGGAGAAAGAAACTGTAAGTCACCGTTGAGATACTAATCTTTTGAGTAGTATAAAATATAATTACACTGATAATTAATTAGTATAAAGTTTACACTAACTGTATAAGTTCATGAAGTAGAAAGTAAAGTGTCTTTTAGTAGTGTTTTAGTGGACGAGAACAAAAGTGGAGACAATCGAATGTATACAAATACAAAATTACAGAATATTTTAGTAAAATCTGAGAATCATACTGCAAATACTTTATGTGCAAAATATCGACCAATTCTCTCAAACTTGACTGTTCCTTCTGCAAAATGTCAATCAATCGTCTCAGACTTCATGGTTCTTTCGTTTCCACAACAATCAATCTCTGTTCTCGTTCTCTTTTCTTCGATCTCAACCTCCTGCAGCCAGGCATTTCGCTTTCCATTGGCGATACATACTACTTATATCTGTCGACATCAATAACACACACCACAGTGTTACTGAACAGTTGACCAACTGGTTTTGTATTTTATGTGGCTTTTGACATTTTTACCACTCCTACACACTACTCAATATCTCCAGTTATTATAAAAATTGAACATCAAATTGATTGGGACATCATTATGTACAATGAAGCAATTCAACATATAAATCAAAACTTGGGATTCTGTCAGAAAACTATCATCGTTATTTTAGTTTCTTACGTGAATTAAAATCCAAATAGAACTAAAATGGGTTTTTTTCCCGAATAGTAAACAATCTAGCTTAAAATGCTTCCTTATTTTATTTTTGTTAATATTTTATTTTGTTACACTTTTATTTGATCATATTGAATAAACGTTTACTATTGTACACATATGCAATTAAAGATAACGATAAGAACTGTCACGTGAATCACTGATGTAGGCACATTCACATACATTTACTGCATACGAAATGGGTTTTATCATTATAATCATCATATACATATATACATTATTTTTGGCTATTATGTTTTGGAGTTGATTGTGATTTTATCTTAACAATGTAAAGAAATATTATGCACGCATTATTTTTAATTTACTTGGTTATTTCCATCCTCAAATTCTCCTTCGTTTATATAATAATGTTTTGATACAGGAAATCTAAGCAAAACATTATTTATTTTTCCGATTTCTCACTCAAAAAAAAACCAAGGAAAAAACGAAATGAGTGTTGAATTTTCATTGAACAGTTAATCACGCATTTATGCATAAATGTATACTATTTACCATTAAGTCATCAACTCTTGTTGATATTGGCAATGTTATTTATTTCGCTGTGCAAAATGAGGTCGGAATTTCAGAGCTTTTTATATTTTAAAGCTACTGTTCCTTGTCAAAATTCAATAGAAAAACCGAGTTGTTTGTGAATGATTTTTTAAAGCGTTTACTTCACAATAGTTTCATCAGTTTCAGTCGATTAAATAACAATAACAATCATACAACAACGGCTTATATAAGCTCCATTTCTATTTTAATAACAGAAATTCCATGCTTAATTTTGCTATGATATTTTTAAAAAAATGAAATATATTATCAATTTGTTGATGAAAATCAAGAAAAATTAACTGCAACCAAATAATTTGCCAAAGTGGCACAGCATTTTATTTTATTAGAAATATAAATAAGTATTTCTCAGCATGAGGTTGTGGAGCTTGTTGGGTTTTCAATTGAGATCATGAATCGATGAATGTTAAACCAACACTGAAAATCTGGAAGCACTGGAAGCCCGTCTCGTTCTAGTATAGAACTCCTGATCAGTGCGCATTCACGATCCCGAGTGAGGGATGGTAGTCTAACATTTATTGATTCATGATCTCAATCATAAATATTTCTGATTTACCAAAAGACAGCCTCGTCACGATTATCATCTTTGACTAAAAGCAAATGGATTGATTAGAAACTAGTAGTCAGTTAAAAATAATTACTAAGTTTGTTATAATATATTCCAAGTTAAAATATCACGTTTGAAAAAGTAACACTGAGATTTTTCATGCTCTATAAAAGTTATATACACATACATAAATATATACTGAAACTTCCTTTAGACCACACAGTATTTCCGTGCTTGAACTGTTTGAATTTTCAGTCGGATTTATTTAGCAAATAAAAAAATCCCTATTCTCTCTTTTTTGTAATAAAATTTTACAACTGTTTCTGTTCAGTCTCGTATGAATATTTAAAACTGTCCAAAAATTTCCATCATTAATTTAAAGATAGATAATATGATCAAAATATAGCTTTTTCAATGAATATTTCTCAGGTACCATGGTTACACACCTTTAAATTCATAATCCAAATTGAATGTTTAAGTTTAAAGCAAATGAATTTTTTTTAAAAATTACAGCTTATGGATTTATGATTATTAGGTAATAAAATAAAATTGTTACTGTGGAAATGTTTAGTATGAATAATCATGAAACATTGTGTGTTCGAAAAACAACAAGCAACTGTAAGTAATAGTTCATTATCAAAATTTTCGATAAACAGCTTCTAATACATAAATGTTAGTCGCAAGATAGGCTAACAAGTCTAACTTGAATTTTGTTGGGCCTAAAATATTGTTTTTATTATGTGTTTTTTAAACATGATCTACACATTGAGCATTGAAAACAATATTAGTTACTGTTATTTGATGAATATCTATTGTTTATAAGAAAAGATGGATGGTGGCTAGCCGTGGAATCCAGGAAGCGCGTTTCGCCCCATTTGTGACCCGTCGGCCGAATGTACCCGGATCCCAGAGTTGATGCTTACTCTGAGACTCGGATCCAGTACTGTTCGCTTCAAATGCCATAGCGTTATCTACTTAGCTATTTTTTGTTTATTATCTCAGACTTCTTTGACGTTATTTTTATAACCAAAGCTGATTCAAATTGTTTATTATATTTTAAAAAAATGCTTCTGTACTAAGTGGTGATTCTGTGCTTACTATAACAACTATTGGTCAAATGTGAATTTCTGAAATTTAATGAATTCCAACTCCCCTAGGTGGACCCTCCGTTTTTTCACCAGTCTGGTTAAACAGCCGGATATTCGCTATTCGTCTTGTCGATTTCGTAGACGACACCCCCACCGCTAGGAAACAGTGATTAGGACTTCCCTGACAGTGGCTGTAAACGTGTGGCTATATGAGAGCATTTGAAGAGAAAGAGCGAAATCTTTCCACCCTCGGCCATACCAAGTCATTTGAGGGAACTCTCTCTTCATAAATCGAATTCAGCTGTAATCTATCTACTAGAATAGTTAAACCCTATAATCATTCTTCATATAACATCACATCAATTTGTTAATTTACAACTAATTCTGTTTCGTCATTATTGTTCTCATTTATTTATTTATATTGAATAGATAACTTACGTTGGCATATAGTTTGAACGTTTTTTTAAACTTCATTTTACTATTATATATATATATATATATCATAATGATTTGTTGTTAAATTATTCAAATATACACCACAAAGTGTGTGTGTGTGTCCAGCTTTTAGGTTGAACTGATTTTGTTTTCTCTGTAAAATATGAAGTGAATTGTAAGATATCATTTATCTTATACTGGATTGTTAAAACCACCCATTGGGATGATGTCATTTATCAGGCATGTCATATATATATATATATATATATATATATATATATATGAGAAAACCAATAAATTAAGGGAAGTGTATCTATAAGTATTCCTACTATTTATTACTTCCTCAGTAAGATAAATCTATTCTCACTTCACAATGAAAATTCCTAGTTGTTTTCCACTTATATTCATTTTCCTATATATATAAATGTAAATTAAATTAACTTGTTTTTCTTTTTTTCAATACAGTGTACATTTAAAAATTATTATTTTTCTAATAGCAATTTCTTTCATTTTAAAAATAAATAGAAATAGTTAAAACAAAATTAATTTCAATAAAAAGAAATAGATTTTCTATGTTTCGCGATACAAAAATTTTTTTAAAAAAAAATTTACTCCAAAAAAATGATTTTGAAAAAAAAATTAATTAAAATTAAAAAAATTTTATTTTTTTTATCTAATTTTCTAAATGAATAAAAGTAAACAATGGTAATTGAAAAATTTTTTTTTCTTTCTGTTATTGTAAAAAAAAAATATAAATGGAGTTTTTGAATGATAACATCGATCTAAAAAAAGAATCAAATTATGGTATAATACACTTGACCTTATACTGGTTTATTTTACGAATAAAAAGAAAACATAATAAAGTTTTAGTTATGTTTCGTCTGAATTTTTAGTAATTGAATGAAAGATAAGAAAAGAATTTTTTTGTACAAAGATAATAATCAATCTTACTTAACAGTTTAAGGATGTTTTGTTGTAGATTGTCAAGGATAAGTATTTGTTAGAAATGTGGGTAAAATACGTGTTATGATATGACAGGTTCGAGAGCAGATACTAATAAGAAATCTTCTTAAACATTAATCCAACAGGGTATTCGAATGAAATGACCGATAGCGCAGACGAGAATTTATTGTCTGACCGAATCAACCTTATGTGTACTTATTCAAGCATATATATATGCCTGTCTCTTAGAAATGAAAGACATTTTTGACCAATCACGTTCAGTTACTTTTGGTTGATTTTTAAGTGGCTCAATGTACCATCTTTTTCTCCTGGAAAATAGATCTGGTTTCACGGATTCAGCTGAAAGCATTCTGATGGAGTAAATAAATCCAAGTTAGCTTCTGTGTATTATTCGTTCACTTAAGTAAAAGGGTAACTTTCATTTTAGACTGAGGTTATCTGGAAAGAAAGCATAAAATCATGCAAGGGATAGCTGTACTATCCTCGTTTAAAACAAATCATTAGTTCATAGATGACTCTGAGTTGGATTACACTCAGATGCTTTAGGTTTCGCAGCAAACGTGCCACGGCTAAGAGATTAAATTGGATCTTCTTTGTTCATATTCTTAACTTTAGTTCATCGTAAATTACTATTACCTAATCTCACTGTTTTCTAGCTGCAGTACGGAAACTTTCGAAACGTGGTTTAAAAGCTAAACTTAAAGCATCATGCTCACATTTTTGATAGAAATTAAACATATAGCTATAACGCATACTGAGATTGTTCATTTCAAGTAGCTTTTTCATCAAGAAACCATACCTGTTCGGAAAGCATTGAGGAATAACGAATAATAATTTACTGTTTTAGATTGAACTCAAGACCTTTTATTCAGTAAATAATGCAAACTGGTTAATGTTAACAATGTGGATCAATGGATACAAACTCACTGATTTGCACTGATCGTGCACAACATATTTACTCAGCATTCTTTAATTTCCAATGATTCTCTACATATTGTCAGTCCATGATGAAAATTAATCTAGTGGTCGGCTGTAATTGAATCACAACTTTAGGTAACTACAGTTTCCCTCGTGGATTCCATACCGCCAAACACACAATAATGGTAATTCATGGATTCAGATTACTCTTATGTAACTGAAAATTTTTAATTCTAAAAAATCAATTCAATGAATAGTCACAAAACTTTTTAACTCAGCTAAAACCGTAGGTTTTTAATTTATTTCACATGTGTTTGAACAATAAATGTAAGTGTAAAATTGACTACTTACATAATTCTATGTTTTTACATTTGAATTGTTAATCTGATACTTATGTATCACATCAAATGCCATTTTTACCTTGATATTAAGTACGTTATATTGAATTAACTACATAAGTGAGTAATACAAACATAAAGATTGTAGTGTTTTTATCGTGGCACATATAATTATTTTTACTTTCAACCAAAATTACGAGAATTTCCACTTGGAGTTCCTCAGTAACATGCGACAGCTTCCCTGTACTGATAACTATCATATGCCCACTATTGGCTAATTTAGTCAGGGAATCCCTGGAGTGCTAATGAAAAGCCGTGACCAGTGTTATTCGATCATGTTGAGTGAGAAGTGGTTACCAACCAAGAGAATTGAAATATGGTTGGGCGATATTGCGTATCGATTGAAGTTAGATATATAAACCGTTGGATGATGGTTCGGTAGTCCTAAATTAAGAGCTCTCGATTCGATCCCCAGTGGGATCGTTGGGGTAGACTGATGTAAATCTCCATAATATGATGGGACAGGTGTCTAGTGCTTCCTGGTTTCTAATGGTCATCTAATATTGGGCAGTTCCTGATCACGGTAACTTTCAGTAGCTCTTACAAAACCTCATACTGATAATCATTATTATCATAAGAAAGTAACCATGTTTGTAGAAACAGAAAGGACTTTCTACCATACATGTATGTCTAATACTCGCAGTGATATTGTTTTGGCGTTCAATTTAAAAAACTGCCCTTGACAACTCTTTCATTAATAATCAAAGCATCTATGTTGAACATATTAAAAATATGTTGTGGTTTCAAACCTTTTTATATTCTTCTTTTTTATTATAGTCCTAATTACAAAAACTCACTGTATTTATACAGACGAGTTAATTATTTATATAAAAACGTTTGATACTTACATAAACGTTCAAAATTTGGACAAATATTTCGATACAGGTTGGACTGCAAATATCTAGAAGATATCAGATGAAAAAGTTACATTTGACGCTAACTCAGTGACCGAAACAATAATGATTCCAACGTTTCTTCAGGCAAATTGTTTCAACCTTCAAGAATATATTCAAAAACAAAATCATAAAAACAAACAAGATTAAAAAACGAGTTTATACGATTGTTTGTCCAATCATACCCAAACGTCGATGTTTTGTTTGAGTTATTTAATGTGAAATAGGTTCAAAATGTCAATTGTTTATGTGTATTTATATACATATAGTTTTGTTATTGAAGTTGGGTGGATAAATAAAAACTCTAGCTACTCCTAGGAACAAACTCATCATTTTTATTTATTATAAAATTAAAAGTACAAAAGAGTAAATTAAGACTGTCGAGGTGTGTTGGTTGAAAACAGTCAAATAGTGAACTGTAATGATAAATTGAATGACCAAATAAAATATCTGACTAAAGAATTTAACATCTAGTGTTGTTGGATTTATGTTATGGGGGATACAAATGAGACCATGTTTGTGAAGCAACAATTGCCATAAAGTAGCTGATAGTGTTTCATCTCTTCAGTTCAGATTTCTCATATTCGCTCGCATACCCAGAGCTTCACTATTATTCTTTCTTTATAAGCGGTGAAATCTTTCTAAAGTGTATTGGTTCTGTCATAGTTATTCCTGTGTCCTGTTACTGACGAGTATAGTACGGTTACCAATCTGCCTTCTGAGGATTACGGATCATTTTCAAAGCATTGTACTCCCTTACTTTTGTATTCAGTTGCCTAGGTGTTTTTCCTACATATATAACATCCCACTCAATACATTTGGTTTCCACTTTTGAGGTCTTATTCTTAGCCTTCATTAATGTCAACCAGTTGATATTACTGACACAGGAATAGACTTTTACGTGGTTGGTTGAAAACTTTTTGATTCCCTTTAATATTTCTTCACGATGAAATATGAGAATATTGTTCTTTACAGTCGATCACCTAAGTATTGATAAAATTAAATTTAATCCAGCCCATTTGGCAAGATGATTACTTTCTTTTCAGATTTCTAATAGTGTTGACATTCGATGAAAAAGCGTGTGCCAACTCGTAGTCTAGATATCCTTAACAATCTTTTTTTTAGAAAATAACAATTTCTTCTTCGAATGTCATCTCTCCCTACAATAAAGTAGTTGAAAAATGTGGGTTTTTGGTCAGCATTTTTGAACTCTATGATCAACTTAGTCTTATCAGATAATTTATTTGCTTTTTTAAGCAATCTAATCTAATAACCATGAAAATACTACCTATACATCGTAACTAGGTTTCAAGTGGAATCACAAATTTAATGGTTGTAATAGAATGCGTAAATAAATTCTCTAGATTCGGTGATAGTAGAGATCTTATAGCTATTCCTTCTTTCTATCGAAATGGATTTCATCGGAATTTAAGTAAAATGAAATGTAAACATAATTTTAAGCAAAAGTTTCAATTGTAACTAACATTCAACGTGAATTGTAACTAGTATCAGATCCTAAACATTCATTCACCATCATCATCATCAATCTTCGACTTGCCTTCCACTTAATCTATACTTAAATTTAGTAGAATTTTTGATTCTGTGAATTACTATTTCCTCATATGGTTTAATAATCTTGGTGGATGATGTGTTTGTTGAGTTTTAAAAATCAATCACTATTCTCAGTGGTATATATTTCTTGTGAATGTTTGGTAGTTCAGAAAATCTACATAATTTGCTACTTATTAATAATAACTAAGCCATAATAAGCGTTCTAGTTCCATTTTGATTCATCATAGGAGTTTACTCGTTTTAGCCATAAGTTGGTTAAGTGTATGTAGTTTTTATGATTGAAAACTATTGAAAATTAATTTCTTGTTCTTTTCTTTATCCATTTGAACTGAAATTTTGTATTCGTTCACTTGTCTGTTTTGACATGAAAATAATGCAAGTTTCATAGTCAATATGTAAACAAAATAAATTTTTGGATTGTAATTAATTATTTTTTGACATAAAAAGAGACAATAATACAAAGTTACATTTGTTACGTATGCAAGAATACAAAAACTGCGTTTATTTCTTTTGATATACTTTACTATTTATACTAATATTTGTAAAGGTTAGAACAAATAGCTTGACAAAAATTGGGCACCGAGTATAGAGAAGTCATTATATGTAAACATTATATTTGAAATGATATCAGCGATTGATACTTAAATAAATCATACCAACGTTTCGTCCAGCTAACTTGTCTGATGATTTTAATTATTACCCTGAAGAAGTCCAGCAAATTAATTACATCATGATATTTTTGAAGTTTCTTTTATTAATTAATTTGAAAACCATCAGAATGGGGATTGGTGGAGATCGTAGTAATTTTAACCGTTGAATTCATGAGTGTATCTAAGCAATACTACCATTGAAAACCTAGAAGCACTGGGTGGACATCTCGTCTTTGTACGAGATTCCTCAGTAGTACTCATCCAGAATCCCGTACCCGTGACCCGAAATCAGGATATACGGTCCTGCGCGCAAACACTCAACCCTTAGATCATTAAGCCAGCATCCAATCATGTTCTCACTAGTGACTAGATTCAAATTGGATTTTCTAGAGTTAAAGTGAGAAGCTGTGACCAGTGAAGTTCAATCCGTGTCGTGTTGAGATAGTTATCCACTTCAGAAAATGGATCAAGTGTTGTGCAAGATCATGGGTAGATTGAAGATAGACATTAACACTATTGGATGTCAACTTAGTTGTCTAGGGATTAAGCGTTTGCGCACGAGACCGAAGGTCGTGGGTTTGAGTGTTGTGTGACGGGTCGTGTAATAATTTGTCTGAGTAATATTTAACATTGATCAATCAGTAGCTTACTATATGCACATTTGTTTCCGAGATTATGTTGATCGAATTTCAGACTGACTTGATTTTTCCTTTTTGATCTTATTATATTATACATACTGATAGATCATCTATTTATGTTGTCTAGTTGTTCCAGATGATTGAACCATGCCAACCACACTAACTAAACATCTTACATGTCTTTGATGGATTAGCGAATTTATATTCTTGTTAAAAATTTTCAATAGAATTCTGCAATTTGACATATTAATTATTTACCTTTATGTATAAGTAAACATGATAAGACATTTTAGATGATTGATTTAATTACAATTCCCTATGTTATCACTGTTATTAAAAGTAAAATAATCGAACATTTTCGATTAAATGATATCTCACCAAAATTATTGTATAACTAATCTCGCTGAATTCGATAACAGTCACGACCATATCGACAAATAAGACGGATTACGTTTATATTGTTATAAAAAAGAACTGACCAAATTAATAAAACTGTCAACTAACTAATGGTAGGTATATGGTTTATCGTAAAGAAAAGGCGACTAATTATCACTCAAATATACAAGCCATATTATAATTAGTCTCAGAAGAACAAATATGAAGGCATTATTTATATTTAAAATTCTGTAATATCTGTCATAGTATTTTTAAATCAGGTGAGATTAAACAGTCAGTCATCTTTTTCAAATGTTCTAGACTGTAATCATATTTATGGTTGATTTATATCCAAGTTATTTCATTATTTTTTTGTTGTTGTATTAATCATTCAAATCCACCTAACACTACTGTTCAATGATTTGGAAATAGGAATTAATTCATTTCTTATTCGCATGATATAAAGTTGTTTTCTACATATAGCAGACATCATATGGTTGCTTTAAAAAATTAATTATGACAAAAAAGTTATCATTGATGAATAAATAATGACATTTTGAGTTTTGAGTTATGATAAATATAATATTTGATGAAATCATGTTGATTATTGACTAAATCTCTCTCTTTTATCTGGGATTCAGTTGATAAATAAATTAACTCAACAAGTTACTGTTTTAGATGAAGATAAATGTAATACTTACCAGTAGAGATATATGCAAAATGCGGTTAGTAGATATTGAAGTTTATCATGGTCCATACCAGATTACTTCAATGACTATATATATATATATATATATATATATATATATATATAGAAAAAGAGAGATATATAGAAAAAGAGAGAATAGCATTAGTTTCAGGTTCTTAGAATGGTTCTATGAAGCGATCTTCATCACACTATTAAAATGGGCAGTTATTCTGAACATTGTAAATAAATAAAATACAGAAATTGTAAGCAAAGATGAATAGTAGCTAGCAGTGGAATCCAGGACGAGTGTTTCGTCTCATTTGGGACTCGTCAGCTAGACGTACCTGCATCTCAGAGTTGATGTTCACTCTGGGGCTCGAACCCAGTATCATTCGCTTCAAACGCCATCGTGTTATCCACTTAGCTACTGAGTCCTGACAGTCACTTGTTTGTGCAATGGGGTGAAGCTTAAATTCACTTAGTATTGTTTGTTCGAATCTTCTCATTGATGTTTAGGACTGCAATTGATCAGTCTCGTGTTGGCATATGTGCATCCTGTGTGGACTGTCTCGATATTGTCTGAGGTCACAAGCTTTATGAGCAAAGATGGATAGTGGCCTGCTGTGGAATACAGGACGCGCGTTTCGTCTTATTTAGGACTCTGAAATTAATATTTTTCAAATGTTTAATGATATTTTTTTCTCAAAAAAAAAGAAATCAGTTTGATTTTACTTGTCGTGTAATTAGTAAATTGATGAATATTAACTTTGTACACATCGGTTGTCATATGATGAAGTGAAATCACTTTATACGGAAGTATTCATTATTTATAGTTCAACTGAAGATAAGATATCACATAATTGTTGTCTCTCTTCATATAGAATTATAATATGAAATTCTTCTCTATTTATCAGTATACATAAACTTTATGAATGATTTTTCATAACTTCCTTTAGATTTAATAATCACGAATTGAATGAATAGAGAATAACTTTGATCTAAATTATCACATCATGATCATAGTTGATCCTAGTCATGATCAATAATTTTCATTTAAGCAATAACAGATTTTTTTTTAAAAATAATTCACAGAAAAATTTTGTTTATCTATTTTATCTATTTATAGCTATTTTTTGTTTTAAACAAACTTTAGTATCAATCACTTTCAAGATTGATTGCTCTTTCATGACACCATGTATTAAAACCAAATCGGAAATTTTAGAGGAACTTAGTTAAACTATGTTTTCAAATGGTTTTATATTTTCTAATGTTTCAATTTATGTTCATTTTGTACAGAATACATTTTATAGAACGTGATATGAATAATTTCATGAATGAAATATATTCTATGCGTCTAACAAGGGATATACTGTTTCAGTTAACATTGTGATGAACGAGAACACTGGTGGGGACAAGCAATATATTTTAATACAAAATTATGGAATATTTCTGTAAAATATGAGAACCATACACTGAATACCTCGTTTATGAATTTCCATCATTTGTCGTTCACATTCTGTATTATTCTTCCAGTTGACAACCCTTTTCTATTTTCCATTCCAACCTTATCAACTCAATGTTCTTAGCCTTCTGCTGCCAGGTTTTTCACTTCCAATTGGTGTTACATACTACTTTCGTTGACAGACATAAGTAGCATACACCACAACATCTTTATTTATAAATTAATGACTTACTATTAAGACAGAGCATATAAATGATATGCTCATGGCTAATTGTTTTTTTCGTTTTATGTAATCATTTCGACGATTGAATTTAAATAGATCAATAAAAAAGTACACTTTATTGAACACAACATTTCACTATTATCCAGTCAGCTGTGTTGGCTTTAATTTTTCTTTTAAAAATATACACAATTGTTTGAACCAATGTGATCCTTTGCTCACAAGTTAATGTTATCTTGTAAATTTATAAAAGTTTGGATGATTAAGTTCGTTTATCATGAAACGTTTTGAATAAGAAAGTCAGCTTTAATTTTCTATGGTTTGATATCGACATTATCAAACTGTTGTTATGAGACTTTGAACTACTAAAATATGACTTCAAATATTTACAGTCGTGCAAATTAAGGTTTGGAGGTTATTACTACAGAAAGATTGCGGAACGTATTAAATTTCGTAGTTAACATAGTGAATTCACTTTGGTTAGGCAATCTAAAGTAATGATAATTATGTATTCAGTAGTAAGTAACTTCGAAGAGAATTTCCTGGGGTTTTAATGATAGGCCATAACCAGTGGAGTTAAATCATGCCAAGTGAGAGATCGTTACCCAACAAAGTGACTGCAAGATGAATAAATAGTATTGCATATCGACCGAAGTTGGACAAGCAAATTACTTGATACTAGTGTAATAGTTCAAAGGTTAAGAATTCACAACAAATAATCGACGTTCTGAGTTAAATGTACAATGGTTTCATAAATCTACACTATTTAGAAGCTACATACTATGACGGAACAGTTATTCAATGCTTCTAAACTAATCTGTCTCCTAATGATTCTCAATTTTAAGTTATTTTTCAAAAGCTTATAAATTTTGAGGTACATTATTTTTAAATCGCAACTCTCACGACTCAAATGAATAAGGAATAATTTACTTTTTGTTATTTTAATGTATCATCTATGAGGAAGTTTTAGACGTCCTGGTGCCAAGAAAGTGAAAATCATCCATTAAATATCTTGTATAATTAAAATATTAAGAAATATTTGTTCACCATCTAACTGAAGAGATATTCGGATTCGGTTCCAGTCTTTAACCCTGACTCAAACCATACAGCTCATTAAGGTACACATAGCTTCAAACTCTTTTGATAAAAATGACATGTTGACTCTTATTTACACTACTATATCTATGAATGAAGACTAATTTCTCAATAGAATTTATTTTAATCGATTATTACTGATTGATTATTCTTTTAATAGTGGAAGTGAATGAAAATTAAGAAAATATTTTTGTTTTCTATAATTTTCTTTAGGTTATTGTTTTTATTTTTGTTATTTCTGAATTTTCCAAACGAATATTAATATATTCATTGACTAACGGATATTTATAAAAACCTCGGTAACTTACCAATAGAGTATATTTTGTTTACTCAGGAAACTAGGCCAACGGTTTCACCCTTGCTACCCTGTGAAAATATGAAATATCATATATTTACTGATATTTGTTTATGGAAATGTTGAATTTTTCGACCGTGAAATTGTGTTTATAGGGTTTTCAATGGCGATCTAGCGTAGTTTCACTCATGAATTCAAATACTTAAGTCACTACAAACTCCACAAATCCTCAAAAATGATGATAATCATGTTCTCACTAGTGACTAGATTCAAATTGGATTTCCTAGAGTTAAAGTGAGAAGCTGTGACCAGTGAAGTTCAATCCGTGTCGTGTTGAGATAGTTATCCACTTCAGAAAATGGATCAAGTGTTGTGCAAGATTAGGGTTAGATTGGAGATAGACCTTAACACCGTTGGATGTCGACTCAGTTGTCTAGGGATTAAGCGTTTGCGCGCGGGACCGAAGATCCTTGTTTGGAGTCCCGTGTGCAGGATCGTGTATGGGTACTGCTGATGAATCTCATACTAGAACGAGATGTTTATCGAATGTTTTCACTGGTAGTCTAGCTTAAATCGACTATTAAATATAAGTAGGTTGATTGAAAACGGCTACTAGTAATATTGCTATTGATTTACTTAACATATGCTATATCTCTGTACAATTAGTTCATTTACCGGTACTATAATGTTTGTTATACTGTATTAGGAAGAATTTATCAACTGTCATTTTACATCATGGTTAATTAACTAAATGAACTGATATCACACTCAGTAAATGTGATATCAGAGACTTGGTAGTATTCATATCATATAATTCCATTTTTGTTATCGCTCCTAACTTCGATAAGAGTTTTCTTTTTCGTGCATAAAATTCAATGGAGTTAAGTTTCACAAAACAATTTTATTTTAAGTTTAGTGTTTTCATTATTTGATCTCCTATTTACTTCATTCTAATAGAACACAATTTCTATCTAAGAAAAATTGAAATAAAGTATTTAAAAAAGAATTATATATTTACATACAAAGAGTCATGCTTATTTTATACACATTTATACTGTTCAGCTGTATAAATGAGATTTTTTGCCTTATTCTTTGTTTTCAGAGAAATGGAAGTTCAGAACGTTCTCACTTTTCAACTATTTCAATATATATATCATTCATTAGTTAATTATCGCGCATATGATCTATTGGAAGCCTAGTTATTTATAAGAATAAAACACAATAAAGTTTATTTCAACTGAAAGTAGAAGTATTCTTCAGTAAAATATTAGTGTTCAAGACAGTAATTCTTTTCATCATAGAAGATTATTTTATGTATATACATATTGTTGAGGTGATCCGGAAAATCTCGCAATAGACTAGAAAGGCTCAGGAAACATCAAGAAGCATTTTATCCAATCAGCGCTTGACTAGAAGTTTTTCTAGAAACATCACGAAAGTGAAAAGTCATAAGTAGAGTTTCTGATTGGCTGATTACTACACTGATACTATGTTTAGTAGCATTCCAAAATTTTCAGGAAAACCCAAGGACTTCTGAAATACTGTGAAAACCCTATATTTTCTGTATATAAATGAACCTTTGGAGTAAAGTGCTTCTCGTATATTTTGCGCCTTTTCTCTTGTGTTCAAGTCACTGTTAAGATTTAACTTCGGGGTTACGAGACTAGCTTAGGATCCGAGTATAGCGTTCAATTTGCCAGACTTATCACATATAGATATTTATGTACGCATATATTTTACATAGACTGCTGAAATACTATTTATCTTAAAAAAATATTCATAAAACTGATTTTTCATTTAAATTCATTTATTTATAAGAAAATGCATTTGAAGAATGAGTGTGAAATTCAAAACAAGCATATTTATTAATGATTTTTCATAGCGTGAAGTCAAAAATATATTTTTCCATTACTAAAGTTCAGATGATTGCATTACATTATTCTTGTTATCTTCATTACATTCAGAAAATTTAGAATCGATCAATTTTCTGATGATACACAAGTTAAAAACAATTGATATATCGTTTGATAATGTTAAATCACGTTAATTTCAATGTGTATATCAGAAGGGGGTTTTGCGAAGATTTTAGTAATTTTATATAGACCACCATTGATGCCGGCTCAGTGGTCTAGTGGCTAAGCGCTGGTGCGCGAGACTAATAGGTCCTGGGTTCGAATCTCGCGAGGCGGGTTCGTGGATGCTGAGGAGTCCCATAATAGGACGAGATGGCCGTCCAGTGCTTTCAGGTTTCCCATGGTAGTCTAGCTTCAATTAGCTCATGATTTCAAGTATATCCGATGTGCGTATATTATTTTTAACTAATAGCCTGGTAAAGTTACAGACCAGAATATTTATTATCTTATTATTCATTAATTACACAAAGGTAATTTTTAGAAACAATCAAAAGGATACAAAAATTTTGAATATTTCATTAGATAACCGGTTAAATATAGAATATGTAGTTGTTTTAAATACTTACGTCGTATTTGTATTCTTCAATTATCTTTATGAATAACTTAAGGTAGCTATTAAATTTAAGTCAAAATATATAATATCATTTCTGGTATAATTTACAGCACAAAATGAGATATTCCTGGGCTCAGTCCCAAGAAAACTATTCATACAGGTACAAAATATTCATTCAATGTTATCCAGTTTTTAAAACATTCCTCAATTAATGTCTAATCTTGATGAAAACTAACTCCAATCTTAATAATTTTTGTTATTTTCCAATGAATTTAATTTTAACTATAATAGTAGATGAAAATACTCCGTCAATGTATGATAGCTGATGCCATTTCATTGGAATATGGGAAAATATATATATACATAATTTTATCATTGCAATCTAGACTATTTATAAAAATAGATGCAAAATATTATTTTTATGAATTTTAATAGCTTTAGGATTAATGAGTAATTTATTTTAACCAATTATAATAAACGTCATATTGCCATTCTGGGAAAGATATCCAGGTTGGATGGAAATTCAATAGTTCAGAGTCATACAAAAGTGTAATATACAAAAAAATTTAAGTGACTTCTAAGAAGTTTCAAAGAATATTTAGAAATAGCAGCAATCAGGTCATCTTCACATACCTGCAATATACTCCTGCTAGTGCAACTTGATCTAATAAATGTAGAGTTTAAAAGCAAAATATATCTGTCTATCGATTTGCCTATTAATTACATAATAATTTATATACTGCCTTGATATTTTCAGTCAGCTTTCCTTTAAAACCATTTAACTCATCAACCGGCTAACTTGTAGTTCTGGAATCCCTAAGTGATGTCTCATGGTCGTATACTCAATCTCAAACATTAGTAAATGCAACATTGACAGAATTAAAGTAATACTGCTACTAACACTAATCGAGAATTCAGTTAGATTACACTTGTATTAGGGTACTGCTTACACGCATTTCATGACGTCCTATCGAACAATAATTTGTGATGTCATTTATGCTTACAATATGGTAGAATGTGTTTCGGGGACAATGTACTTATCAGACTGTCTTTTATTTAGTCGATTTCAAAGCCGTTGTGTTTATTTGAAAATTTGTGCTTATTTCCAAAGAATATCAAAAAACAAGCAAACATTTGTAATCTTTCTTCTAATATACACTGGAGTTATTCGTATATATACGATAAATAGCTTAAAAAGTACTACAGTAGAGAATTCCGCAAGACAAAATTTTCTTAAAAATTCTCACTTACTAATCTAAGGTATCTACTTATTTAATTTTTATCAAGATTTAGTTCATAACTGGGAAAATATCTATTGATAAAACAGCTGATTTAAGAAACTTAATTCGATCTACCTTTTTTTGAAAATTCAGACATCATTGTTTCTTTTCTGTCCTGTTCAATAAACAATGACTCTAGGATAGATTTTGTAAATTCTTTGTTTCCTAAATAGTTTCAAATGAAAATCATTTGATAACAATATAACACATAGTTATATCATGATCACCTGATCTTTGATCATTGTCAATTCCATTCGAAACTCTCAGAAACTTGAAATAGTGTTTATTGAGAACCGGTGCTATTTTTACTTAGTTACGCCTGTTACTCCCAATGGAGCATAGGTCGCCGACCAGCATTCTCCAACCCACTCTGTCCTGGACCTTCCTTTCTAGTTCTATCCAATTTTTGTTCATTCTTCTCATATATGTCTCCGTTTCTCTTCGTATTGTTTTCTTTGGTCTTCCTCTTTACCCTTGGCCTTCAGGATTCCATGTGGGGGCTTGCCTTGTGACTCATTCGGCTACTTTCCTCAATGTGTGTCCTGTTCACTTCCAGCGCTTCTTCCTGATTTCTTCCTCCGCTGGAATCTGGTTTGTTGTCTCCCACAGTAATTTGTTGCTGATAATGTCTGGCCAACGGATCCGAAGTATCTTGTGTGGACAACTGTTAGTAAACACTTGTATCTTCTGAATGATGGCTCTCGTAGTTCTCCAGGTTTTTGCCCCATACAGTAGAACTGTCTTGACATTTGTATTGAAAACTGTGATCTTGGTGTTGGTTGACAATTGTTTCGAGTTCCAGATGTTCTTCAGTTGTAAATATGCTGCTCTTGCTTTGCCGTTCCGCGTCTTCACATCTGCATCTGATCCACCGTGTTCATCGATGTGCTGTCCAGATATTGATGAAATGTAAATTGTCATAATTTTAATTTTCAAAGAAAAGAAAGACTGATTTATATTACAAGTGTATAAATATAAACAAACAATATCTGATATATGCTTTCATTATGATATTAGAGTTTTTATAGAATAGATTTCAATGAACTAGTACACTCAATATTATTTTTACTTCAATTTATTTAACAAATATATAAGCTTTTGTCGGTAAAAGTAAACACCATTTTGTAAGATCTATTCCATGAGAAAGTAAGTAATTAAAATTTCTATCTAGGACGTATTTCTTGATTAAAAAAAAGAAATTCTGACAAGAATTTGATTGTTTTACTATTTTTTTTATTATTCCAAGACATAATGTATCTTTTGTCTATTTACTTGGAATTATTACATTGTAATGTTTACATTGTTTAATACTTACATTCATTATTCGTTGAAATGTTCCAATAGTTGATTTTGTTAATATCAGTTACTGTATAAGGAAAAAAAGTGAC
Organism: Schistosoma mansoni; assembly: GCF_000237925.1. NCBI lineage: Eukaryota > Metazoa > Platyhelminthes > Trematoda > Strigeidida > Schistosomatidae > Schistosoma > Schistosoma mansoni. The sequence continues at coordinate 16,739,476 of NC_031495.1, forward strand.
CGAGGTGGGTTTTATTTTTCTTAACTATTCTTATTTGTTTCTTGTTGAAAACTATTTTGATACATACAGTGATGGTGAAATAAGTAGTGATGGAAAAATACATATACACATATACATTGTAAAAATGAGACATAATTTACTCGTGACTGTCTATGAAATAGTTACAAAATAGAATATAATCTTTCTAAAAACTTTCCATATTCTAAACTCGTATCATTTACAAATAAATTAATGGTTAGGAAGAGAATTATGTGAAGTAAGATAGATAGAGTAATTTTTGTAGGGTAATACTGTTTGTTTGTTTTTTGTTTATAGTTTTTTCTTGACCTATTTATCACCCCCTTTAATATAATTAAAAAAAAAGCAAAAAGAACCGATTATGACGTATTGTTGTTTTGTTGTTATGATTATTGATAAACATAAATTATATTAATTTTAATCATAATAACATTTCCATAATCCATAATTAAAGTAATAATGTATATTACTTTTGGATAAAATAATCAAAATGTAAAAGAGAGAATGAATGAGAAAATAATTAAGTGTTATATTTCAATTTCGTCCAGTAGTACTGTAGTGAACAAGAACACGGGTGGGGACAATCGAATGTATTTTAGCACAACATTACAGAATATCTCATTAAAATATGAGAACCATATAGTGAACAGTTAATCTGCAAAATAACAATCAATGATCTCAATTTGACTGTTTCTTCCACAAATATCCGTCCATAGACTCCGATTATAATTGTTCATGCATTTTCGTACCAATTGTGTGCTGTTCCCGTTCTCTCCTTATCAATCTTCTACTAAAATACATTCAATGCATGACCATCACCATATACTACTTATGTGGATATCAGTAACCCACATCACAGTACAAACTATTCAATATTCATATTCTGAAATATTAGTCACTAACAATCAAATAATTAAAAATGAATTTATATTAAATAGGAAGAATATATTTCCTTGAAAAAGCTTGGACCAGATTGTCAGGCGAAATGTTAGATTTACTTCATATTCATTCGCTGAGATTTTGCAAATATATTCTTCCTATTTAATGTCTTACATCAACTTGACGTCCAAATATTGTGAAATTATTCGCTCTAGTTTAGACGAAAGTTCTTATAGATGAATTTATATTTTGTAGATAATAAGAATTCACTAAAGTAATCGAAATGGATATGGTTTGTACTTATCATTATTGTAAAATAATCACTCTAATCTACAATCTGTTTGGTTATTCAAGTATTGACGGCTTGTCAGAATATTTTTTCTATACCATCTTGAAATATTATTATCAAGAATATTATTTTAAGGATTAATATGATTGTTTACTTACGATCGATTCTATTGTTTGGTCTACTTTATCATTGAAAATTCATATATGTTCTTTGTAGTTGATTATATTATGATCACTCGCGCTTATTTTGTTTAAAGATAAATTGAACCTTTGTGAATGCCGGACAGTGAAATAAATTACTTTATGTATGGTAAGCCAAGATGGAGAGTGGCTAGCAGTGGAATCCAGGACGCGCGTTTCGTCCTGTTTGGGACTCGTCAGCTGGATGTACCTGCATCTCAGAGTTGATGTTCACTCTGGGACTCGAATCCAGTACCGTTCGCTTGAAACGCCATCGCGTTATCCACTCTTTATGTATATTTGTTCTTAAAACTTACATTTGTAAAATGGCTTATTTATAAATTTATGATAAATGAAAGTTCTAAGCCGCCATATACAACAGAAAGTATTAACTTCATTTTCCAATATATGTTTTTGATTTTTATCATGAGTTTACGAAGGGAACTAACGGTATGATATAATTATCATTTTTGTTATAGCATCTTTTAGAACATTCGTGATATAGTTATGTCCAAAAAATCTTCCAAACTAGCAGTAATTATATGTTTATTATTGACTAAACTCAAAATATTTACTGAAGTTTTCATGAAAATCCGTAATTTCCTGAAACTCCATTTACCAAAAGTGAGAAAGATATCACTTATCAAAATGATTGGTGATTGAACGGTACCAGAAAATGATCGAAGATAAAAATTATGTTCACTGGATATCTACAGATAATGTAATCAGCGAAATATGAAGATCCTAGAATTGATCTAGGACTAAGGAAACGAATAAGCTATTATGTTATTAATGATTTCAAATAACTGTTTAATTAAGTAAGGTTTGTGGTAGAAAATACTGACATTATATTTACTTGGTTGCTACTAAATTTTTTAATTACGAGAATAATAATTACAGTTATTATTAGTGTTTACTATTTTATCCTAAGTGTTTCTGCATTTTATGTAAATTGCATTTTTAAGTGGTCAAAAAAACAGATTAATTTTATGGACGAACCAATCAGATTAAAGATTACAGGTCTTTGACTTGGGCTTGAAGTCCATTCATTCACATAGCTAATTAGCATTTCGTCATTATAAATGATGTCAGTTAGTGATGAAAACATTAACTCTTATTCCTAACCCTAGTTTCTAACTATAAATCCTAATCCTAATTCCTTACACCAATTTATAACACTTCTTCAACTTTAGTAGATGAGAGGACTTCCATTAGGTCACCTGAGAATCGCTCAGTGGTCGTTCATAAGTTGTGGTCTCACCAGGTACAGTGTAAAGTATTCTTGAATAATGAAAATGATATGTCAACTTGTTATAGATGTAATTACAAAAAAATTCATTCTTCAAAAACATTTTATCGAAATGAATACTACATATAGTGACTCAGAAACCTAATGGATAACACGTTGTTACTTAGATGTGACATGTATCATGTTTTACTCTTTGTGTGAATACCAACACTGGGACGTATGTACAACCCAAAACAACATGAGATGACCACTGAATTTTCCGTTATTTGATATAATTCAAAAAAGATCAGAATCAAAGTAGCAGTAACACAACTACTGAAAATGTAAAATGCCTCTCGTTTCGCTTGAATCTATACAGACAAAGCTTTTTTTAAAATTCACTGGTAATTTAAATTCAACAACAGTATCTATCATGAAGTTATTTTATATTTGCAACAGTCAAGTTGCATTTCAGCGTTGAATTTATAAAGTGAAGCAAGACAAGCATTCATGTTATACGCATAAATTAATTGCATTGTGTTATTGAGTTACCATTTTTTGTCAACTCTGTTAAATTTCGACACATTCATAGGTTTTTTTTAATTTTCAAACACTCAATATATTTGTAGTGAAAAGTATTCATGTGGATGTTGAGAAATTTAGCTAACAATGTAGTCACGTCTGCTGAATGGTTTTTATTGATAACCTGTGATTACGAATTTTATTCGCAGTATGTACTCTTTTATTTATGATGAATCTAGTCAAGTGTTTGATGGAGAAGTTCGTTGAAATTGCAGGTAAAACAAGAATCTTTTCAAAATTCTAAAACGGTTCCTTAGAGAGATTTGTACAAATTATTTCGAATAGTTGGTAATATTCGTCACTAACTAATATCAACTGAAACCCAGCTGAAAACATGGGAGTGCTGAACAGCTGATTTATTCTAACGTGAGATTCACCAGTAGTACGCACCCAAGACATAATTAGGGACCAAATCAGGGACTAGTCATCATTTGACAGCTGAATAGGAAACCAACATTTCACATTTCCAACTTCATTTAATCAGCGATATGCTGCAATGACTGCCAGATACCGAAGTTAATGGATGTCTTACTCTCAATATAATTGAACTCTATCTCTGAGGAGTTCTATACTGCAATGAAACTGTCATATAGTACTCTCTGACTATTTGTGTTACTCTAACCGATCTTAATTAATCAAATTTGGAATGCTTTATTATCTATGTCCATTTTTCGTTCAGTAAGAAACTGAATGTCCATATATAGTTTGAAACCATATGTCTAAAATTTATTTTATTTTAAAATGAAACCTAAGTTTGACCTATTTTTTTATTAAATAAAACTAACTGAATATCATATTACATCATTCGAAATTAATCTGAAATAAGCCACATGCTAAACAATCCTATTCAAAGTGCGATGTCTTTGAACCCTACTACGTACATTATAAATCAGGGTTCCTTACTCACGATCTAATTAAGCTTATCTGTCAAACTGCTTTGTAGAGATTTTCTTCGTTTGTCAAACAAACACATTTCGATATCATGATCAGAGTTTATCATTGGGTATTCCACTCAGTTGTTTGGTATTTAAAATCCATAACTTCTCGTCATTTGTAAAATTCATTCACTAACCAATGATAACGTTAATGGAACCACTGAATCATTCTTCAAAAAATTAGAAAATGAAGTCTCTGTAAATGTATTCAAATAGATCGGTCGATATATATTGCCTAAGTTATGTATAAATGGTAAGTTGAAATTGTACAAGTGTATATAAATGGAATGAAAGGTCTAGTAGGATTCTTAGCACACATTTGACTGCTTCACAAAATAAAGTTATATCATCCAGTTTCAAAAGTCTGGTTGGTGCCCCATTCGACAAGAAAATAATTAACTGATGAATTGCCTTCTAGTAGGAACCATGAATAATTATGCTAAGTTGTGAAAATAGTTATACAGTTGTATTTGAGGTAAATTATGCATACAATAATTCAGAGCTGAATACGGTGAGACCACTAGTAACTAACCAAACTAGCTGTTTGATTGAGGACGCTGATTCTAATACTAATAAATTCTATTATTAGCTTCACTCGCAAGTGCCAAAGCAAGCTGATCAGAACAGAACTAAACATCTGCTATTTTTGTTGTCTGTTGTAGTATATAATGACTCTTAATAACTTTATCAATTACGGTTGACATTGTATCGGAAATCGGTCTTTCATGTTTCTTCTCTGTCAGTTAGTATATTGGTAGATCATTTCTCCACCATAATAATGACGAACAACATTAAAATTTTTACAGGGGACATCAGTAACTCCAAACAATTTAACTCTGTTTTTCTGCAGTTAATTTCCTACAAACCATTAATAAGTATTTTATATTTGACTGTCTCTTCGTTCTATTGAATTTATTGATGGCCCTCCGGAAAAAAAACTGTGGGGATATTAAGCCTGGTAAAAAGGCTGAAATTCAATCCTTACTAACGACCTCATAAATATTTGTTTAAAAAATTAGTCATAGATATCATTAAAATGCACATCAAACTTTTAAAAGAGCAAACGTTCAGTTTGATGATAACAGTGAAAAGTTTTAACAACTCATTTTGACAAAAACATAAACTACAAGTTCAAACCATAATATAAAACGCGTATAGTTAAATCTAAAGCCATTTTTAATATAATGAAATGGGTTTTTTTCGTTATTCATTATGCACTGATTATGAAGTTGAAACTTAATATTTTTTTTAGTTTGGTGGTTTTTGGAGTGTAAATTATCTTTTCACTGACTGACATCAGTTAGTAAGTTATTAAATTTTGAGGAGCATTGTAGAGGTGTATGCTTCTCTTTATGGTATCGCACAGTCATTTACGTTTTATTATGAATTGATTAAGGTTATAAAAATGTGTATTTCGTTGGATTCTTAATCGATGACATACTTGGTATTACGCTGGCCTAGTGATCTCTAAGGTATATGTTTGATCTATTTGAAGTTTATAGGTAGCATGAAGATTTGATTGATTCGAGGTTACAATTATCATTCAAGTGACAAGACTGTTAGTTTATTGACGAAATCGATGTTTAATTTCCAGCTGAATGTATTTTTAAGAAAGTATTATCTAATTGACTGACTTCATGAATTCATGTAGTATTTGAGTGATTGATCGTTTGAGAAAGGATCAAAATATCATGACTGTTATTTGCCTATCATATAAAAACAGCATTTAGTCGAAGATAAGTTTGAAAGTCAACCTATCACAACAGTGAATTGATACAGTTAAGGAGTTATATTCTTAAACCCGATGAATATCCACTGATAATTGCTTTTCAAAAGTTCTCCATCTAATGCTAGTCACTTCTTTGCTGACCTTCCAACAACAACCATACATTCATATGAGTTGGATTGTATGATATACAAAGGTTATATTATCAAAAAAGATAATTCCAGATAAATTGAGGGTAGGCTGGATTGTTCATAAAAGAATTAGTAATATTTCTATAATATCCCAATTAGTAGAAAATCGAATTTCCGTCATTTAGTGACTTTGAGCAAGCCTCTTCCTCAAATAATAAATAAAGCTCGCTGAAGGAGAGATGTGCATTAAGTCCCGAATCTGCAGAAATGTTTTTTTTTAATCGTAGTAATATTACGAATGTATCATTGTGACTAGATTACTAACAAACTTCATCCAGAAATTCAGAAGCTTTAAGAAAATCAGTTGCAGAAAGTTTCATTCCAAGAGTTCTTCAGTTCTGAATGGTCATTTAACCCATGCCTATTTACATCAAATGCCTCTTTTCGAATTCCTACGATCGCTTCAGTTTCGTATGTCTACACCCCAGATACAGGAGTGAGAGCACAAAAATGAAGTACTTTTTATTGCTCAAAAATAATTGTCTTTTGAATTTCCAACCATTTTGGCAAAATATCTTAGACATTTTGCCGATTTTTTGTACATATATATATATCGGTTACCTAAAGATACCATGCTTGGTACAAGACTTGGAGATTTTTGGTTCGAGTTCGTGTAATATCGCAATTTTGTATTATGATAGACGCTATTCATATTATCGTTTGTATGTAGTATGTAACGAAACGTGGATTAGAATTTGTCACATCCGTCAGACGGAGAGAAAAGTTTCATTACATCGAGAGCACAGCGTAGGCAGAAAACGTAATGAAAAGACTAAAAGACAGTTAGGATTGTAGAACACATCGGAAAATGCAAATAACTGATCGACGGCTATGTATACCCAGTAAATAAAGCCTGTTATCACTGAAACCACAAATCGAACACCGTTAGATCATGATTTAAAACTTTGTATATCTGACCGCTTGGTATGTACTTTGATTGAAATCCTCAAGAGTTTGCGTCGAAGATCCCTCTAGCGGGATTCAGACCCAAGACCTCCGGTTGGCTGCGGGATATCGTGGGCCTGTTGGAGAAAAGCATCGACTCTGTTGGACGCCGACTATTCGGTCTGGAAATTAAGCGTTCGCATAGGGCTGATGATCCCAGGTTCCGGTCCAGAATGCAGAATCGCGGATGAACTGTGCCTAAGAGTTTCGTACTCGAACTCGACGGCCGTCCAGTTTTCCCAGGTTTTCAAGAGTAGTCTAACGTCGATCGGTCCATCATTTCAATAGAAATCAATAATCTCTACACGCTGATTGTTTTGCTCTATAGTATTACTAGAAATCGCTGAGCAAATGTTTATCCCTTCATGGATTTCTAATAGTTGCCTAGTTGAAGTCAACCAACGACGTAGACGTTTATTTGAATTATGAGAAATTCAGACGAATAACTTAGCTTTTTAGCTGCAAGTAACTCCGAACTATTCTTCTGTATTTCGTAATTTTCTGTCTTTAACAACTTTCATGGTTGAATAGATTGTTTCTTTTTTTATCTCCAGCTTAAACCGAATGCATGCCATCGGACATATTTCCTTTCATACCTAAAGAAAAAAACGAATTTTTCATGCAATATATGATATGACATATACGACACTTGTGTTTTAATGTATTCACATGTGGTTTGCTGAAACATTTCTACGTATACTGAGGAATAGCTAATTCTATAAATCACCAAGAAAATATCAAAATACTTTAACAAATAGTCTAACTGTTTCTAGTTTATCAGCACCACCAACTGTGTAGTTTATTAATTTTGTTGATGGTTTCGAATTTGACACCGTTTATTTTGTTACAGGATGACAATCATTGGTAACTAAGGAGTACTGGAAATTTGATTTGTTCTGGTCGAAGACTACTGAGTAAGCGATAAGTAAGAAATAACCAAACTAAATAAATGATTAAAGTTTACTTTATCTGGAAATCTTACACTTAAAGGTTTCTCAGTTCAATATGCAGTAGAACTGAAGATTAGCATTCATAAAGAATTCTAAACTAGAAAGAAAAAGGTTGTCATTTTCTTGGTTTTTTACAATAACTTTTTGGCTGGAGCTGATTTGTGATTCTAAAGAAAAGCTCTCAAAATATATAGAATTATGAAATTCTTCTCCCTAAAACGATGAGCTTTAAAAAAACATTGTAATCGTCGTAATCGTCGTTGCTTATCACTTACTATATGCACTAAAAAACCTGTCAACATAGAAACTTTTTTCATCCTGTATATGTGTATCTGCCCATACATGAGAAATATATGTGATCCGAGGGTAATTAGTCTTCATACTCATATATATATATATATATTTCGCGAGAAGTATAAAAAAAGAGTGATACATATTGCATAGGTCTAAATGTGTAGGAAATGAAAAAAATCAATTGGTTGATAGAGTTCAATAAATGAATACTTTTCCCCATTGAAATCATCTGTATAAACAAGGAACAACTGTTCTCCAAAGCTAAAATCATAATTCAACCACGACACAAAAAAATTGAAACTAGGCATAGAAACAGTATGCATAGACAATGTGTCACATGCAAATATTGATAGACAGATAATTAATTAGATTTTTTTTCTTATGGGAAATAAAAATGAAACATGAAGACCGAAATTGTAAGAAATATCATTTCTATTCATTCTTTCTTATGAAATCTTAAAACTACTAATTCTCTTTCTTTTCTACAGTATAGCAATAAGTCAACTTTGTGTGATTGTACATTGTAATAAACACTAGAAAAAAATGAAAAATTTAGCTGAGGATCACAAGTACCACAGTTCTGTCTTAACAACTGTTCGGTGATATACATATATATATATATATATATATATCTTCCTGTTTTATCACTCTCTCTTTTTTTCAGTTTTCACCGGATAATCTCGTTAGTGTTGAATGGTAAAAAAGATTTTTAGCAATGACTAATAATGTTTTGTTCAAAAAGCAAATCGGTATAAATTTTTCAAACCAGATTAACGGCTCTTTGATTTTGTAACACTCACAAAGAGTATAACTAAGCATTGCAGTGATAAATTTGATTTGGGTGGGTAAATTATCCATGAAGTTATTGATGTTTACCTAACAGAGTAAATATTAGGATTGATTTTTATATCGTTGTATTTTTGTGTGGAGAACGTGAAGGGAGGGAAGTTAAGATATCGTTTTACGACCAGCATACTGATTGAAGAGACAATATATTCGTTTAGCGGACGAAATATCCTTGTTTCAATAAACTGCTTTACCTATCTCAAATAAAAATAATAGAATTCTCGTAATACAGATTTGATTTGATGCCAAAGAAATAGCTGTATACTTGATTTATACATTTGTTGAAAATCATTCTCGGAAATCGATGCATAGTTGAGGGTCAGAAGTAGTAGTTATTGTAGTAATCAGATATTAAATTCAACAGCGTAACCTAGTTTGATGTAAATCTTTGCATGCTTTCTGTATTTCATGATACATACCGAATAGTATTCTCGAATTGTTATTTAAGATTAGCCTAAAAATATGAATTTCTGGGCTGTACAATAGTGAAATTTCGTAAGTTAAATATGCTTGGTGTAATCGTTTAGTTGCTTCTCAACTCCAAATTTTATTTAAGAAATAAAATAACAGTTATTAACCATAGTTCAGAGGATATTTTCCAAGTATATTTTCTCTCAAATTAGCTCACATTAACTTTGAACCGTGAAAATGTATTTTATCTAAAATAGAAAAGTGTGAATTCTTATGCGTTTTAATTATGAATAAGACTGAGTTCTAAAGAATAATTTCGAGTTTGTAAAGATTATTATAGTGCTGTTGATATTAAGGAGCTGATCAGTCTATATTGGTAGATGTACATCTAAAGTTCGTTTTCATAACACAACTACTTACACACAAATCTTGGTAATCTCTTTGATTCATTTACCTTATTTTAAACACTACACCAACATTCACACACGACGTTGATTTTAATGTTGTAACAAATGTACGGGTTTTAACCACTCATTTGTTAGTTGTTTGTTTTTCCATTTTTCTTAATTGGTATTTATCTCATTAGATTCATTTTCTTATCATCTCATTTTCAACATAAAAATACTTATCACTCTTAACTAGTCAATTAAATAAATTATTTTATATAGTTGAAATCATGAGTCAATAGAAGCTAGACCATAATGGAAAACCTGAAAGCACTGGATAGCCGTTTCGTTCTATTGTGGGACTCCTCAGCAGTGCGCATCCACGATCCCGCCCCACGAGATTCGAACCCAGGACCTACCAGTCTTGCGTGCGATTGCTTAACCACTAGACCACCGAGCCGGCATCCAATAATGTTAATGTCTAACTTCAACCAATCCACGAGGTTGAGCAACCATTCACCAATGTCTTCAGTGAGTTGATATCTCCCAACAGACCTGGTTGAACTCCACTAGTTACTGCTTCTCACTAGAACTGCAAGAAATACTTCGAGGAGCCAGTCACTAGTGAGCATATGATCATTGTCAGAAGGGGGCTTTTTGTCTTTGTATGTTAGATTTTTTTGTCCGAGTTTGTAAATTAGCTTTATTGACTAAAAGTACGCGAATTCGGTTTTTAATAACATTATTGTTTTTAAACTTAGGTTGCTTGTAGCTGATAAGAATAAATACAATTTACTTCGCACATGATGAAATTTTCCCTATTCTAAATATATATCAAGAGATTAAGTTATACGAAATATTAATAATTTATTACAATACCAAAAATATGTTAAATATTGATTACAAATTTGCACAAAAAACCATTGATATTCGTTATGACAATTCAATTAATTTGATAAAATACCATAGTAACTGAGGTGAATTAATTGAGAATTTGGAGTAATAGTCGCTAATTCTTAACTTGCCAGTTGTGAAAAGATGGTACCAGTGGTTAAGTAAATGAATATACACAGTGGTAAATTAAAACTGTCAATTACTTTATAGGATATCCAACGAAGACGGCGTGACAAGCCGATTATTAAATGGGTATGAATGATGGTGTTGTGTAATATTGCCAACTGGTTGAAATTAGAAGTGTAAACTAATAGAGTCCAACTCAATAGTCTGAAAGTTAAGCCTTCCATGAGGGTTATGAATATCCTAATTTCATCCAATTTCGCAGTAATAAATGAACTCAAGATTGAAATAGCTTTCCAATGCTTCTTGATTTTCAATGATAATCTAACTAGTATTAGTTCGTGAAGTGAAATTAGACAACAATAAATGGCTAATCAACCATATAAATCAACTTCACATGACATGTTAAATGATTTTTTTGTTTCCGTTCATCTTAACATAATTTAAACGTTAATTTGCACTATTTGGAAATTAGGTGAAATAGTTTTTGTTTAACATAAATTTGTTTTTTTTAAATTTTTCAATTAACTATTGATAGATTATGAAAACACTTTATCACAAAAATTAATTAATAAGAAAAGTAATTTATTATTATGACAGATTCAAGAACTTTAATGAAACAAATTCGGTTATAGTTTTATTTTTTTGTATTTCGAGCGAACTCATTTACGACAAAAATGTCTCTAGGGGAAAAGAAAACAAAAATCATGATAGAAAAAAATTACTTGTGCAATTTGTAGGAATTGCTTTCTTTCATTTTGTAAATGCTTCTCATGGATGATCTTACACAACGATCATCATTGTTTTATGCATATCTATTGAATATCTTCTATGATGTAATTCCACAGAAAAGAATTTCACACAACACACTGCCACAGATTTATTAAAACTTAAAATGTCTAAGGTGAATTTTTTTTCACATTTTGTAATTATGTTTTTCTTCACGCTTTAGGTGCTATAACAGATTTCTTGTTAATCTTGGTAGTTTTACGAGACAACTAAAAACATTATTATTTTTATTACTTGATATACTTGAATATTGTGATAGAAAAATAGTAATATTGACAAGCATACTTGAGTAGATACACATATTCACGTCCAAACCAGTTTCGTTTTCTGTATTGCATAATCATAATATTTCTTGATATTTGATGAATACACAATTTCCGGTAGGATATTTGTCTGACTTTCTTTCTTATTAGGCTTCTCTATTCTACAGGACGTATATGTACACGCACATTCATAAAACACAGTTTATACAAGCTAACATATTCATAATCTCACATATGCACATTACTTTTTTCCATGAAAATATAAAATAGTTTATGGTGAATCGGTTTTTAAACCAATCTCATTTTATCTACCTATATAAAATAGTATCAAAATAATATCGATATGTACAGAAACATAGTGATTGTTTTGGTCGTTGGGATAATTATGAAGGCTATAAGTTTCAACGCTTACAATGAGCAAAATTTTCAAATTTTTAGTCTTCGGTTTTGTAATCACGTTTACTACAACGTTTTGAAGAGGAGGATAGAAAAGAAAAGATGTATGATTAAAATTTTATGCAAATGAATGATTATTAGCTTCGTGTTTTTAATTTCCGACAGCATTAACTCAATGATAGATTCTTTTCACTTGGAGACAAAACATCGTGAATACACACATACTTATTGATAATAAAATGTGAATAGATTTGTCGGACAGTTTATAGTCAATGATGTAGAACGACAAATCTGTTGCTTTATTGGTTACAGTTTGATCTAAGTTGGGGCGTCATTGAAACCCTGGTATACCAGATATATGTTTCGTCCTAATGTGGGACTTCTTAGAAGAGCGTGCTCACGGCCCGGCCAGTGGTCGAATTCAGTGCCTGCAAGTTTGATGACGGACGTTAAGCTATTAGATCCGCCGGGTCAGCATCCAGTGGTATAATTCCACGTTCAGTCCATCTACAATATAGAGCAACGAATACTCAAAGGTAGTGGTACAAGCTGCTTAATTCCCGACATGTCTTAACTCACCAGAACGTAAGGCCTCCAGTTCGATCCGTAATGAGGACGTGAGTGTATACTGACATTAAATCTCATACTAGGACTAAACGGATGACCAGTATCACGTTGTTTTGAATGGTACTCTAGTTGAAATCAACATGTGACAGATACAATTCATAGAATAAACTGATTTTCAAAAAACTTCTTCGACTTAACATTTTATCAAACAAAAACCATTTTCACTCTCCAGTGTTTCCAGGTTTTCCATGGTGGTCTAGCTTCAGTTGACTAACGCTTTCAACTATAATAAATACTAAATCTCCACAAAACCCCTTCTATAATTTATATTAGTGACAAGGTTTTAGCAGATTAAAATAGTTGGTTTTGTGGAAATGATTGCATTCTTCTTTGAGCTAATTTCTCTTTCATGAACTAAAGTTGATCATAAGCTGTTGAAAATCATGCGACAATAGATACCTGTTCCGTTCTCGTTTGGGCAGTCCTTCAATCGCACACGAACCTGTCCCAAGGTAAACAGTATTCAGTGTTAAGATAATACTTTTAATTTACATGTAAAACAAGATGAATATATCAAAAAAACGTAATAATTGGTTTTTAACTCAATGATTTGTAAGTTAGACAGTTTCATTTGAGGTTTGAACCTCACAGAATTGGTAACAGATTTATTCATCAGTGCATACTTTTGACGAGTAACTAATCGAAACGAAATAGTTGCCCAGTAATTCCTGATTTTCAATGATGACTCACCTGATGTTAATTCTTGATGAAAACTATCTATACATTGATCATAATTACGTCAAAAAAAATGAATAAAGCTAATTAGCAGTCATAGATTTAAAAAACTTGGCATTTGGAATTATAAAGAAGATCGTGTATCATTTACATAACCTTATAGTTTTCCAAGATGTTTTTTCTCTCGAAAATCTATCATTATACTGACGAAAAAAAACCCAGTAAAAACAGATTAGATCAATACATTTTGTAAAGAAAAACTTTCCTAATTTACATATCTTTCCAAAAATACAAACAATCATAATAAAATAAATGTCAATAGAGCTTCACTTTTCTTCAGTTAGATTCTATTTAAAAAAAAAAAGAAATTTAAGATCACAAAATAGATTTATGTAAAATGTTTCTTTGAAAACGTAGCTCTTTGGTGTTGTAAAAAAATTGATTGTACTTACTTAGTTATCTGTTAGCTTATGTGACTTTTTTAAAACAAAGTTGGGATTCATTCAAGACATATTACATACCTAAAATCGAAATTGATAAATATAAACCAAATCATGTTTTCTTGTAGCTTAGTTTTTATAAAAGATTCTTCAACCTTTGACTACTGAAGAGTTGATATTGTGACTGAAATGAACTTTATTAGAGTCAAGATTGTGAATTAAATCGAAATCCAAAATATATATCTTATCTTGTTTGAAATTCATCAGTACTTAATCTCAATGTTAGTGTTCACAACAACGTGAAAATGCAAACCCTTTACAGATATTACGAGTATGGCTTTCCTTCCAATATTTTTTTACAATAAATCGATTTTTCGAATTATTGAAAAATGTTAATCTTCTTTTTGTGAGAATAATAATAACATTCATGAAGAAGAAAAGAGTTATATGGACAAAAAGTAAAAGATTTAGAATTGAAAAATGTTTTTACAAAACGTTCTAGTTGATTTAACTTTTAAATTTTCAAAGTTGAATGATTCAAATAAGACAGTGGATTGTAATCATGAGAAAAATCATTTAGAAAAAATTCATCTGAAAAATACTCATTTGTTTAAGTTAAACAGTTAAGTAATATAACTGGCTAATTGTATAAATTAGTACTTTATTTTTAAGTACTTCTATTTATTTATCACATTATCTTTTCCCTCTACACGAAATAGTTCTTCTAGAAATTTAGAAGAATAATTCAACAAAAAGCCTCAGAAATTGAAGCTGGGTAACTCAGGTTCAGATTACACAGAAAGAGGCATTTCTTTCAAGATTGTAGACTTTGCTTGTAGACGAGATCTAGATTCAGGTTGACTACTTCCAATCATCTAGCGTCTTTACAACAAATTCCCAAATAATCAAAAGTAAGTGTCAAGAACATATATAATTTACATGAAATTTAATTCAATAGGGTGCAATAAAATACAATGACTACCTACTTGTGGGAGATATTAATAATTTTTTGAACGTTCCCAAGAAGATAGGGAAAACTCCGAAAATACTTTGACCACACGAGTGTGGACAATCGGATGTATTTAAGCACAAATTACAGACTATCTAACTAAAATCTGATAAACATACAGTCAACAATTAACAATCAATTGTATCAATCTTCACTGTTCTTTCTGGAAATAACAATCCATCTTCTCTGATTTCATTGTTCATGCATTTTCGTACCGATTGCGCTTCATTCCTGTTCGTTCCTTATCGATCTTCTGCCAAAATACATTCAATGTCTTACCATTACCATATACTACTTATGTGGATATAAGTAGACTACACCACGGTTTCCTTATTTGAAATGAAAATATCTCTAGGACGCCGTATATTCTTATTGGTATCCTTCGTAAACTATATTTTTTTAAACAACAGCGATCTGATTACAGCTTATTATTGCAATACTTGTTTGTATCGGTTTAATTGTTTACCACAAATAAATCGGATAAGTACTTTGTATGATTTTTTTTATATGAATGCCTTTTAAATGAAATGCGTGATAAATTTCCCTATACCCAAGTACAGTCCAATAAATTAGCTACCACATATGGTAAACAATAGAATCCCCGAGTAAATTTTCATCCGTTCTCAATCTACCAATCAAAACATTGGAAATACCAAACAAATACCTTGCTTAACTTTATATTACTCAAGCATTAAAACCACATGATTATGTGCATAAAATAAAAGACCATGAAAAATATCAAATAGTCGAACTTAATACGTACAAATCCAAGTAATTTTAGATAAAAAACTACACCACGACTAGCTAATTGTAGTTTGCGAACGGTGAAAGATTTTACAATGACTGATTAGTCCATTAAAAACCTACAATTACACCGACGAAAAATATCATAAACCATTTGTTTAATAACTAGGCAATAATGATATACGTACTGAATTTTCAAAAGACTAGCTTTCAAAGCTTCAAATGTTGATTTTTTATCTTCGCCTTAACAAAATGAAACTAATGTGATGGAAATCATACATTATAATAGTTCATTAAGGATTTCTTCTGACAGATGTTTTTTTGTAGAAAAGAGCTAAACAAGCGTTGGTCTCTAGCGCGAGCCGTAGAGCTAGTTATAAAGTCATAATCAGTATACTATTGAGTATTAACCAACGTTATATATATCAAGTTCTCCTTTTTGCTAATCGAATGTTGCCGATCAAGTTGCAAGGTGGCCACTAGTCTACAGGAAGTCAGTTGCTGCCTGAACGGCTTAGGGATAACTTCTCTGATTATAAAGCTGGGTGACATGGGACTGAATCCGCTAGGGAGCATCAGTTCCTTCACGTTTACAGGTACGCCTTGTTGACGAGTCCTAAATAACATGAAGCCCAGGTCAAGTGTTTCCTGTCAATTCCTTACAACCTACATCTTACATGTTTAGGAATTGCTCACACTATTTATCACAGTAATAAACTGTTTAAATTACGTTGATATTACAAGTACAAATACGGACATCTTTATAATAAATTTAGCTTAAATTTGACACTGTTCAGTTCCACTTTATTTGCATTATCTACAATTTTTGTCTGTACTTGTAATTGTAAATTTCACAATATGCGTATGAATATACATTCATCTGACATTAGACAATGAGCGGTACCACTAAAGTCAGCGCCCATTCAACTAAGCAGTCTCAAATGTGATCAGAACAGATTTTCTGGATGGTATCTGATATTATTCAGACATTTAAAAACAACTCACATATATGAATACTGTTTCATCAGTAACATGTTATTCATGGTATTACACGTTATTGTAAATAAAATATTCATATACAGCTATTCTTTACTTTAAATGTGCTTGGTATTATTCGGTTGAATCTTCCCATTGACGTTTAGGACTTCAATTGATCAGTTTCTCATTGGCCATATGTGCATACTGAGCGTGTTGTATCTATATAGCCTTAATTCACAAGTGTTATAAGCAAAGATGGATAGTGGCTAGCAGTGGAATCGAGGAAGCGCGTTTCGTCCTATTTGGGACCCATCAGCTGGATGTAACTGCATCTCAGAGTTGATGTTCACTCTGGGACTGGGACACAGTACTATTCGCTTCAAACGACATCGCGTTATCCACTCAGCTCTTGAGTCCTGATAGAGAATGGTACTGGGTTCGAGTCCCAGAGTGAACATTAACTCTAAGATGCAGATACATCCAACTGACCAGTCCCAAATAGAATGAAACGCAGGTGCTGGCTTTCGCTGTTAGCCACTATCCATCTTCGCTTATTCTTTACTTGGTCAAGATATACACACAAAAACTAATTCTGTAAAAACAAAATAGATATAAATGACACTCATAAAAATATTTCTTCAGTTTTCATTCCATTCGGTGTTTTTCTGATTTCGGTCTGTAAAAATTTCATTTCCATTTATTTTGTTTTTCTTTACACGTTCTATCCTGTGTATAAATTCATAAATCATTTATTCTACGTTTATTTTTGTCATGATTTTTCTTCAAAACTATCTTATTCATTAATTTTGATTAAATATTTATGGCGCCTATTTAAAACACAAAATAAAAATTGACAAACCGCTTAAAAATTATCACATTCTTAATAGTAGTAACAGTTTATTATCATAAAAACCAAAGAAGATAACATCATTCATTACAAAGCAACTAGTATTATGTCCAAACAATCAAGATATTATCATCATTAACATTGGCACCAACCACAGCGCTGTAAGTTAGTTACCTTAGTAAGTAAGTAATGAAGGACAATAGTAAAAGAAAACTTAAGATCTGTCAAGTGTATAATGACAAAATTAATGTATATAAATATACACATATATTGAATGTGTCAGTTTATACAGCAAAATCATAGCAATAATAATAGGAAGAAAAATGATATAAATAAACAGATGATTCACTTAAACACACAAACAAGTACTTTTGTATTTTTTGGTATCAGTCTCACAAGTTAGTGCTAAATAACAATGAGGATTCTTGTAATAAACTATTCCCTCCTTTTATGGATCAGTCCATGAATGTTGGAATTAAGTAAAATTATTTTTTAGAGGTAGAGAGCGAGTGAGAAAGCCAAGAGAGTAACTATGAAAAAGTGTAAATATATTTTTATGCATATATATATCATCAAGATAAAATGCATGTAATGTCGAGTCACTTAAGCCAGTGGTCAAATGTCACTTGGATCAGTAATAGGGACTAAACAAAGATAACATTCAATACTACTCAGTGATTAATCTTTGCAAACAATCTCAATGTTACCAAAAGTTAGTCGCAACCATAATAGTACAGTGGTAACATGTCTAACTGGGACATTAGTTGACACCTTGTTGATAAGGGAAAAATAACTTGAAACTTAGGCCCATGGCTTCTCGTTAATTGTCTAACATATTTATATTTGAATACATGTATATGTCATTGTAACCAAATTGCTAGGTACAAGTTCAGAGACTTATTTCTGAGAGACAGGGTTCTGTGTGTGTTGAAGCTGAAAATACTTCCAAGATGCAGAAAAATGAGTATTAGGGGACAGCGTCCCAACCAATGATTCATTGGTCAAAAATCCAATCTAACCACTAATCCATATATATATATATATATATATATATGATCATCAGTGCACACTGGTGAAGAATGCCACAGTAGGAAGAAACAGGTGGCGTAAATTCCCTGGTTTCCTATTGCTATTTAATCACAATCAAGGAGTAACGTAAGCCTTCTGTGAGTTACAGTGTCGTTATTTGATCAATCGTTATTTTTTAAATGATTCCTGACGATATTTGCTGATGAGAGTTGTGGTTTGCTAATTTTCAGTAGATTAGGTGGTCTTTATTTGATTTATCTCCATATTTCAATATAAATAATGAGTCTTCAGGTGCCCGCTAACCTATTACTTATTATTTATGTTCGAAATATAAATGTCTCCATGACTAGAAATCAATTTTTAAGCTCATTGATGGCGTTATTATTATCTAGAAAAAAAAATTTTTTATGTTCCTTATGAAGCTGCTATAATTCAGTATGGTCATGCGACAATAATCAACACTTGGACTACTGAGTAACCAGGACCAGTATTTGAATGACTCACACTTTATTGACACAATTATAAACTATAATAGATAATTAATCATTATGTACACACTAAATGTTTCTATCCAAAGCCATTACAGTTACAACTAACTGATAAAATACATTCTATTCATCTTAAGTCATGAATATCAATCAAGTTTACTGCGTGCCATCTTCCCTCTTCCCTAGAATATTGTAAATATAGAATTTCGCATGTGATTTGACCTGACTCATTAAATAAAGTAGAATTTTTCTGCAACAGCGTCACTACCATTTCGACGATTTTTGATTGTCTGTTTAGTTTTCTTTACTCTGTGTACTTTTGGTCACATCTTTATTTCGAAGCATCAATAATCACGTGAAACTTTAAACATTCTTTCAATGTTGTATGTCCCTTAAATGTATGAAAAATCATAATTTTATGAAGACAAAATTCTTTTGTTACACATAAAGAAGTCAGGGTTTGAACACAAATTGTTTATGTTGTATATTTTATCTAAAGGGAACGGAACTAATTGAATGTTTGGTTAGTTTAACACTTTTCTGCATTTCATCTCAAAGAAAGGATTTCGTAATAACAGAGGGCTAGAAGGTGTCAAATTACAAGGTAGTTATTAGTAATACCAATCATAAAACCAAACTTAAAGTTATTGAGAAAATAAATTTTTGTTTGACATTAGAAAAAAACAGTTAATTCACAATATCACTAAGTTTCTGATTATGTTTAGACAGGAATAATTGAATTATCCCATCACAGATATACCTATATAAATTTTATAAGTAGTTGAAATCTAAAACTTGATAAAAACATTTGATGAAATTTAACATCAACAGATTTCATCATTCAAATAATCAAAAAAGTGATCCAATAATGATGAAATTTGCTTCGAATTTTGACACAGAAATTACCTGGTAAGAATTAATAAAAGTGTAAAAGACCTAGGGATATGATAATGTAATCTTACTCTGTATGTTCAATAATAATGTGATATAAAATCGGGTCTGTCTTTCAAAATTTCTATTTGAGATTTGTGTTAAAATTGACGTTATAGATGTTGTGTAGTTTGTATAGAAGATTTTTTAAAATCCTTCAATTTTTAGTTTATATCGGGGCTTGACACTCGAAAAAATCATCAATAATCAAGAAATACTCGATCGTTATTTCGCCCGAGTTATAAGACTTTTCAGCAGTTTATACCCACAATTTCACTAGAAATATAAGCTTCAGACCTTATGAAGAGCCCTTCACGTTCAGTCTATTGAGCTGGCATCCACTAGTCTACATTTCTAATGTGTGTCAATCAGTAACAATGTGTAAACCTCATACATTTTGATTAGTATTATTTATCTCATAACCAACATCACTGAACTCTACTGGTCATTACTTCAAAATAAAACTGTGAAATTACCTCTTGGTGTTAGCTGCTAGTAAGCACAAGATTACTATTGGACAATATCACTAACTTTAATCGATTCTATCAGTGAAATGAAATCGTCATACTTGTATTTATCAATTCAGTACTATTAGGAATTATCTAAATGATCTGAATGAAAATAATATTTGTGTCTTACCACAAAAAGTAATATTTGGAGATGAGAATGTAAGTTTTGATGCATCTTAAAATTTGTAAGAATAAAGTGTTGATGATTACACTCTGTATATTTATCGAATAATATGATAAACCATTAGGTCATATTCAATTCAAAAAATTACTTAACTCAATACTTAATCATTCCAGACTTACAATTAACAATATTTTAAATTAATTAAGAATAGAATGTCATGTGGTGGACAATGGCTGGTTTTTTGAATATAAATAGTATATTGTATTAACAAATTTTTTGAAGACGATATGCATTCAACTATAGATTGGGCAATTGTTTAATGGAACTATGACAACTCTAAGAAATTGTAATTACATGCTTTTTAGACGAAAAAACTACATTTGCAAATTATGAAAAACGATTTTCTCCCTACCTACATATAGAATAGGTAAATATCAATTTGTTTTCTGATAAATGTATGATGCATCTGCAGTTGATCAAGTATAAACTTTGGAAACACAAAATAAGGGAGGTAATGAGTATACAGGCTTGGCATAAGTTAGAAACTATATTCATAAGTGGTCAAATTACTGATATTTAAATTCGATGTTACAGTAATGAACGAAGGATTAAAACCATCTGTTTGCATGGAAATGAAATAAAATTTTCAAAGGTTACACTTTTTAATTAGTAGTATTGGAAAGTACTTACAATAAGCTTAGAAATTCGAATGGAAAAGCAGTAAGTAATCACTTGTCAAATGTATAATCTTATATTAGGTTTTCATCTTAAATTAATTTTATGAATAAGATTGAGTTGTAAATTACCATTTGAAATTACATTGCTAATATATTTTCATAAGTCTCCATTACATCCTGTATTTCATATATTTGTAGGAAAGGAAATTATAACTTAAAATATATGTAATGCATTTTCTAGGCGTCATAGAAACTAATATGAATCATTATCATTTTAGAATAAAAAATAAAATTAGACGCCATCAATCTTTGATACTAACGCCTTCGTAACGTATGAATGGGAATAAATGTGACGGAGTTGTTTCCATCACTGGTTGAGTTTCAGTAAGTAAACAATGAAACTTTTCAGTATTAAATATTTTTACACTATTTATTAGTATTATTTCATAAGTCTAACTTTAATTTTTGTTTGAGTAATACAAGTTTTTTCTTGAAAATGTTTTCTCATATCTTTTAGAAGATGCAATTATGGTATGACTATCTTAGTTATTAAGAAATGAATCAGATACCCATATACACCATGAACAGAAGTTACTAATGTAAAATTTCTTTATGTTACTTATTCCACATAGTTTAAAGATCTGTAGAATATAAATGTTAATTTTTTATTAATGGCATACAACTTGGAAAATGGCATAAGAAGAAATTAGTTATGGAAGACAATTGTTAGGGTAGTTTCGATTAGTTTGTATTGTTTATTCTACTTTATTGTACTTTTAGGGTATATGCTTTCTCTAGAGTTTACATAAGTCATTCGTACAATAATATAACTGTTGGTTTATTTAATTGATACATAGCTTGCTGTATAATATCATAGGAATACATTTAATAATTACAGTTCTCTACAAAATACCTTCATTAGAACAATCAACATGAGGTTATCATTAATATAGTTTTTGAATAGTGGAGATTTGTAGCTCAAAAAGATTATTTTATTGACAGTATACTTCCTCTGCTGGATAGATGATTGTGAAGCTTTGATTAACTTTGTAGAGAATATCTAGAAAAACGATCGATATGGTAACCAAGAATTATGTTCAGTAATCACGTATGAGTTCTTGGGTGTACAATAACTGAGTAATAATCTCCATTCAGGACAAAACAACTACCCAATATCACATGGTCATTAGCAATTCTCTAGTTTGTGATCATATGTTTACGTGCTAAGTATTATTTGGTTCCATTAGGTTATTATTCATACATTTGTTGTCTGAAATTGTTATTAACATGCTTCTCACATATTCAATCCTTCAAATATAGGACATTCTAATGTAAGATCTACAATAAACAATGGAAATGACATATTTCACTTTCTAGATCTTAGTGTTCTGCTTAAAGCGAAATTCTAGTTGAAAATATTTATTTACCGGAAGAACACATGAATCAGGTTTAATATGAATTCCAATACCTTCCATACCAAAAGTTTCAAGTGAGCTTTGGTTGGAAAGCAGAGAATTAAATCGATGAGGATTCAATCATAGTTAATGTTGTTTGTATGATAATGGACATCAGTTAAAAATCATAACTAAGTATGAGATGACTAGGTAAAAACAGTGGATTTTGTGACTGAGAAAAAGCCTACCTTCATGAGTTTTGTATTCAAAAGTCAGGTCACCGAAATGGTTGGTTTTAGACCAAGGGCTTAATTATATATTACGCATCCAGCCATCAAGCTAATACCGAATGAATTGCTCATTGGAACAAACAAATATGGACAGTTTCCTGTTTCTTATCTTCAATTGTGTTTACCACGTTCTATTTACTTGACAAACCATATACGTTAGAAGAACAAAAAAGCAGATTTTTTTCTCCTCTCAGAAGACATTCTACAAAAGGTATCATAAAAAGACTGCACACTTTCTGCAGTGAAATCCCTCTGTGTTAAGCTGATAGAGTACGTAGCAAGGATGTTTAAAATACGTACCAACCGAAAGAATTTTAGAATATCAAGTTTTTCTAAAAGCACTGTAATACACGTTAAAAGGTCATACAAATGAAAAAGTAAATACTAAGTTGATGTTGATTTTATATTGAAAACTAATGGTACTGCATGACAATTTAAACTCATTATACGATTCTAGCTTTATGAATATGATACAAAATAATGGAAATGTCATAACAAGTTAATTGTTATTATACTGATAGTATCATATGATGTAATGAACTTATTGCTTAATTAGGAATATTTCATACGAAAGGGAATTGAGAGCAAGGATTTATCGGATGAACTTAAGGTAAATAATTCAACCACTTTTAGAGTGACAAAGAAAAAGACTAAATGGTGGATTTTTGGATATATATATATATATAGCTTTAAATATGTAATTAGGCTTATTCCAGTTGATTCTTATCGCTTTTGTCAATATGTTGTAGATGAAGTCGTGATATCTCTTGTACATTGATTAGAATAAAGTGTAATCCTATGAAATTTTTCTTCAGCACATTGAAATGTTCAGCCTCTGTTCATAATACTTATTATTAGCATGGTTTCGTCCATGAGAATTAGTATATCATTGTGCTCTTGGTAAAAGTGTATATTGTATTGTTTTCTCATTGAAACAGTTGCATTGATAAATCAAGTACAATGATTTAGTTTGAGTTTCTGTGAGCACATCTCAGACCATAAACATTGAAAACGAATTAAGTCATTCAACAGTTTGATTTTCATACATCTGATTGATACAAAACTTTAATAATTCGATAGGGTGGAAATTCATGACTTGTGGGACCGGAGCTGTTTCACTTCACTTCTCGAGAATACAATATTATCACCCCATCAGATCGTTATATGATACTTCATTTCATACTTTGAATCAATACTTTCAACGAACTATCCTTATCCGCTTATGACGGAACTTGGACTACACTTTTAGGTCTTACTTCATATCCTATTTCATAAATTTACAAATTCATATTCGAACAATTAGACTGGTTTTTTCATTAAGATGCCATATCGGCTTCGTTGTAGGACGATAACAATACTTGAACTTCTGTTACTAACTAGTTAGTGATATATACACTTATTCAGAATATAT
>NC_031495.1:16764171-16814703 GCF_000237925.1 Schistosoma mansoni
AAAAGAGTAAAATACCTGATTAATAGAGGAGCCAAAAAAATTGGCTTGATTCATGCCGTAAAAAGCATTTGTAAGGACCCTCAGCAGCATCTCAATCAAGTCATCTTGACCAGAATAGGCTGTGGCCGGATTATTAGGACGGAGCCTTTGACCAGCAACCCGGGGTGATATACGGGTTTAAACGCCGGCAGGGACGCCACGGCCGCTCGTTGCTTCCAGGTCATCCATGGTGGCCTAGCTTTAATAGACTCATGAATTCAACTATTAAATTACAAAACGCTGGCTTAAAGACACATTTAAATGCATAATTATTACCGTATATTACTTATAAGTAGCTTGGTTTCGGCTTTATGAATTAGTACTCAAATTATTCTTTCTACTTCGGGATTCCTAATAAACGAAATGTCGTTTTTTTAGCACATATATCCTTCTATTTTCCACAACAAATAAAACAATGATTTATGTAACCAACCGATAAGTATTTCTCTCCAATTTCGAAAATTAAACTCGATTACTTCCGGTCATCTTTAGATGCTTTTAAAAGAGTAGAAATTGTTTTAGAATATAACGTGAATTGACTGGAGATTATAGCTTTTTTTTCTGTAAAGGAGTAGATAATCATAAGATAGAGGGTGGAATTAATGATCTGTTACAATAAAAAACGGAATTATATAACATTTAGAAAGAAAATAAAGAAAAGAACTTTACAATAATAGGTGATTTATTGGTTTTAGTTTGACAGACTTACTACAGAATGTTATGTGTACGGACTGTGAATGAATACTCTTGGATATGTATATATATATGCAATCGCTTCACCATTAATGTATTCGAATAGTTACCTATATATTGTTGTTATTGACAATGGATGAAACAATTCAGATTATTTCTTTCTCCTTTTTTTACAACCTATCATGTTCCTCCCCCCCTCAATAAACTTTTTATTCTAATTAATTTTTTTAATTAATGGATTTCAACAATAGTCATAAATCACTTTGAATCTTGTTAAAAGGATAGGAAGAGATGAAAAGTTTTTACAAATAAAAGAAAAATGAATAGTGACTTTGTTATCTACAATGAATGTGTGTATGTGTATGAGTTTTTTGTTTTGACTGAGATTGTGATTTTTTTCTCTTAACATCTACTGAGGAATCTTATACTCGGATGAAACAAGTCTTCAATGTTTCTTAGCTTCAAGTAAGTTTTGAAGGTGAAGTCATTGCACGGTTTGTAAATTATAAGCATTTAAATAATAAACAATAAAGAAAATTTTATTTTTTTACTTGAAGAATACACTCTGAATATTATGACCATATAGTTATTTGCTTTTCACTATGAGAAGTAAGAAAGATCAGATTAAATAAATAATTGCATTTTAAAAAATGACAAATATTTAGTTTCAAAGTTTATATAACCAATTAGGCTTAGTGAGATAATTAACGAGAACTTGGGTGTATTGGATAGCAGTTTGGTGGTCTTTGACAGGGCATATATAATCACTTCGTTAAGGATCGAACACAGGACTTTTATGGCTGACAGTAATAGCTTATTACTTAGAGCGCTGAGTTTGATTGCTAGCCACAATCAGTGCTTGATATTGTTTAATCATCTTCTGACATCGGCAGTTAGTAATAGCATCACAACCGAAATGGTTAACTTCGTTGGTCATGACTACTCATTAGAATTCCGAACAGATCCTCCCAAAAACGATCACTAATGGGTACGTGATTATTAGTCAATTAAGTTGCTAAGATAAGTTCAGTATAAAGGTGATATTTGTCATGGATAGACTACGGATGTAGAACAACTTAAAGTCAAGGAACGGACATCTGTCTTATTTGAATCTCAAACACTTTATCGTACTTACTTACTTACGGCTGGTACGTCTCGTGAAGGGGCGAAGGCCGCTCATCAGCGTTCACCATCCACCTCTGTCCTAGGCAGTACTTTCTAGCTGTCTCCAGTGGCTTTTCACCCTTTTCATGTCTGCTTACAATTCTCGGTGCAGTGTATTATCTGGCCTTCCTCTTCTCCCTTTCCCTTCAGGATTCCAAGTTAGCGCTTGCCTTGTAATGCTGTTTGGTAATTTCGTCAATGTGTTTCCTATCCAATTTCACCGCCTTTTCATATGGAAGTTAGTTTGCTCTCTCCCACAATAGGCTGTTAGTGATGATATCCAATCACCACACATTGAGTATCTTACATAGACAATCGTTTATAAATATTTGTACTTTTTTGATGATGGTTGTGGTAGTTCTTGAAGTTTCAGCTCCGTACAACAGAACTGTCTTGACGTTCATATTGAAGGTTCTCACTTTGATGCTGAATGACAGTTGTTTTGAGTTCCTTATGTTCTTCAACTGTAGGAAAGCTGCGCTTGCTTTTCCAATCCTTGCATTTATGTCTACATCAGACCCTCCTTGTCCATCGATGATGATGCTTTCGTGCTTTTTTGAACGGCATCAGAGCAAATCTCTGAGTGTACGGAGCATTTTTTCTTCGTGAACAGAATATAGCAACATCTTTCTGAATCTAACCTTTTCTGTCCAACTTGGGTTCAATGGGTTTCATTGATTACGAGAATCGCCAAGTTGTATCTCCTCATTTCCGCAGTTATTTGATTAGTCCTCCTGGGCTTCCACATTGTACGGAAATTCCATATACCTATACTAATTGCTTCTCTAGTTGTTAGAAAAGTCATCGGTCTCGTGAATTCTGGAGGATCTCGGCTTTCACCATGAGGCATCATAATTCTTCTGAATGAAGTTATCGGTATATTTTCCGCGCAGTCTATTCTTTAACAAAATGAAAAACGAATACATGTGTGTTATATATGATGAGTGAAGAAAAGTATATGTAGAAGCGAAAATAATTAGTGGAAAGTATTCATGATTGATGATTTGTCGGAGATGCTGCCTTTAAAGACATTTATGATAAGTATTTCTGAATAATTATACTTTTAATGCCTATGAAACAGAAATTTCTTGTAATAATGCATAATTGGGGATTCCTTACTGTAACAAAATAGCTTTTATCTTTTTTGATCTTTTTTTAAATACATGCACAGACTAGCGTACAAATACATTGTAGTTTGCAAATGTTATGGCCTAAGCGTTTAACCTTACCAACTATGTTACAAGAATTATTTACACTAGATTTTGTTTATGTTTATGTTTGTCATATTGCTTCATTGATGACAGACGATAGATAATCATTGTGTGGTTTATCGTTAGATAATCAAAACAGTAAAAATAACGACAACTGATACAATTTATGTTTAAAGGTTAAACGTAAAAGAGAAAAAATGAACAGTTTTCTACTGTTTCTCATTCATCTCTGTTTTGTCTTCCGACTAGATATTTCTATGCTTGTGTAATTAGTGAATATTAAATATTCGGAGAAATAAGATGAACTGCTGATAAAACATACGATTTTTCAAAAATAATAATGGTTTTTTGTAGTAGTTCCATTGATATCACTGTTGGTGATTCATAATTGTTATATTCATAGGATAATATGGCCTGTGTGGTTTTACTCCGCTCTTTCTATTGCTACTGTAATATTTCATATAACAAAAACAGCGTAATCTACTGTATGCTATACTTATTTTCTCTTCGATCATGCTAATTTTCCCTTCTCCTATTTGTTGTAATGTTCTTTTTCTCTGTGTGGTACATTCTATTTTTGGTGTCCAGTTGTACTAGAATTTATGTGCAATAAATAAGATGAAAAAATTGTAATGATTTACTTTAAATTACTAATGTTAATCCTAATTTATGGTTTGGAATCGAGGTTCACCGTTGGCTTCAATAATGATTACATTTTACACATATTCACTTAGATACTACACATCAGGCACCAGAGGTAAAAAATGAAAAATCAATTATAAATTGAAGCCTTTACGAAAACAGCTGTTGTAATCCTTCATATGCTGGCCAGATCCTCTTAAATCTTTGTAGGTAACCGCGATCTGTTGAGTTGAAAAAATGAGGAGTGAAACATTCATTCATCGATGACCTTGGACAATGATTCCGTTATGTGATAACACGATGGAAGTTGAGACTGTAGATCTGCATAATTTTATCTTATTATTTAAAGATATAGCAGTGATCACATGACTTGATTGTTTTCATTCAGATCCCATTTTTGTGATCACGAGTACCAAATGTTGAGAAATTGTAAACCATATAGAGGCATCTATCCAATCCCTATTTATTCTCTAGCTTATATTAGTTCGTAATAAATAATTTATCTTCGAAATGAACAATTCAAA
Organism: Schistosoma mansoni; assembly: GCF_000237925.1. Taxonomy (NCBI): domain Eukaryota; kingdom Metazoa; phylum Platyhelminthes; class Trematoda; order Strigeidida; family Schistosomatidae; genus Schistosoma; species Schistosoma mansoni. The sequence goes on from NC_031495.1 coordinate 16,768,445, forward strand.
TGAATCTTGACTCTTGTAAACTATAAAATATTTCTGGCGATAAACTTCAAGTGTACTGCCTGCATTAATAATGAGCTTAATTAGTTGAATTTGAGAGGTTTGCGTTCATAACAAACTTTGAGAATTTTTGTGGTGATGTTCGAACTTTTGCTCACATTAATATATATGATTACAATTACCTGTTTGTATTGAGATTTATGCATTTTCGGTCAATTACTTCAACACACCCTTTAGATACAGGACTTGTTGTATTTAGATTGTGGTTAGCGTTAGGGCCCAGTTTCTTTTGATTCAAACTACAAAACGATACTCACCAAGCTAATGTTTTCAAAAGGTACTGTATTCGAATCGCAGTATGGAAATAAGTACTAGAATGAAAGTACTTGCAGATAACGAGTCTGAAAACGAACAAAGAGCGTCCCTTCGGTTTTATTTCTATTCACAATCCAAATTTAGTGCACATTTCAATGAATATGTTTCGAAGCATTCGTACACTAAGGATACCTCGAGCTTTCCTTAAGTTTAGAAAATATCTATTAAATTGAACAATTTTAAAATAAACATATGTGTATATTTACCATTAATTAATACCCGGTTCACTCGCTTTAAAACTAAGGATCGGATAGTGGAAAACAGGATCAAATTTATATTATCTTATTGTTTAACTTACAAGTACGAACATGTATCGTAACGTTCTGGAAAACAGACAAAAATGGATTAAGATTAACATGTCTATCTAACGATTACACAAACAAATTATCGATATAAGTTTAGTGCTTTGATAAGCGAATCCAAATGTATCCAACATTCAAAAGAAATGAGGGTACGTTATGTAAGAAGATATGATCCAGAAATTATTTTTGAATGAACATTTATCACTAAAATTTCATTAATATGGAGGTAAAAATGGATAATCAGGGGTATATCATTGTTATCAGAGTGGTTACAGTAATAATCATCAATCTCGTAAGCACAAAGTTGTCGCTGATAAGTAGTGCAAGAGGTATCCTAAGGAAGTGACATAGCTAAAACATCATTAACGTCCTTAAATAACAGGTATCGCATAGTTTAATGAGGTTCATATTCACTGAAACTTAGATAAATATCCAACTTAAAATGTTTTCAGAACTATTTAATTCACAAACATTTGTCGAGCCATTTGTTCGTATGATTCCTTATGTTGAAACGTTTTTCATCATACAAAATCTGTAGAATGTTTTCAACAATTTAGTAACAAAGTTAAACAGAAAATCTACGCACCAAGCGTACACTGATAGATTCAGACATTTACTTAACATAAAATCTTCCATATTTATTTCTTCTAAGAGAGTAATCACTGTATCTGCTTCTATCCCAGACCAAAATTTAGCCTAAACATTTTGAGTGTAGTAGTGAACAAATTGAGTTTAAGCAATCGTTATATCCTAACGAATAATAAATGAATGGTAACTACTAGGAATTATTTATGGACTAATATTATACATATATTCTTATTGTATAACTGTTAATTAACTAGATTATCTATATTTATATTTCTCATATTATAAGCTTTCATTTGACCTATTGGCTACTGTTTTGCGATTCACTATTCTCAAGTTATTCTCAAACTATTAGTTACAGCCTTTCATGATCACAGCCACCTTTTACCTTGATCTTGATTAATTGTTATTTTCCATTTTATAGTATGATGCGGTCTGATTTGCTCGTATATAGACTGAGGCTGTCTGAAATACATGACTCATGTAGTGGAAGCTGAAATTGTTTTGGACTCAAACCGACAGGGCTAGGCAAGAAGGACCAATAAAGACCCAGAGTTGACTCTAGGCTGCTTGTACTGGTTGGTGTATCATTGGTTTGGCTTAGTGCCAAAGTTGTATAAGTTGGTATCCTAATAGGTGATTTAGTCACATGATGTTTGACAGGACATAAGAACATCACAGTAATGATTCACATGTCAAACTTCAGTCATTTCGTGATATGAAATTATGTATAATTGTTCCAATTTCAAATTCATTGACTTCTAGGTGATGTTAGTAATTGACAAAAACTACCAAACAAATCTCTATGGTCAATCAACTGAACAGTTTAATGAGCAAGTTCCAAGTTTCAAACTTTTATTTGCATTCATTTTTCAGATAGGTCCTTAATGTATAAAGTGACTACAATGATATTCTATAGTTTACATCATAGATTAATCTTAGTTAGAGAACCGTACAAAACCAACAAGTAGTTGACAGTTAATCCTTCCAGTTATGAGACTCCTCGGCAATGGGCATCTATGACTCCACTAGGTATAGAATCCAGGAGCTTAAGACATAGCGACAAGTGTTCAATTTTCATATCATGAACTGGTGACCAAAGTTCTACATTTCTAACTTCAGTCAACTAGCAATATCGCGCAACCATTTTCCAATACTAATAGTAGGTAAATGACTCTATCTCAACATGATTAAGCTCTACTGGTTATGGATTATCCTTAGAATTTCGGGAACTATCTTCAAAAGTTAGCCACCAGTAAACATATATTTGTTATAGGTATAGATGTTTGTCATAATTTATAAAATACACAGGATAGACAATGTAATCGGTTGCTAGAAACTACTATCAGACAATTGGTTTTTCTCTCTATTAAACATGTATAATCTTTGCTCATGACTATTTATACTACCACTTGTAACCTAAAGTGTTTTATTTAATTTTGCATACAATTCTTTATTTTAAAAATTAAATCTTTAGAAAAACTTTGAATTGTTAACATTTTAATGATTAACCTATTACTAGGTATTAAATAAAGCCACTGAACTAATTTTATTAGATTAGTATAAATACTATTGATTAAATGACACACCTAAATAAACCTTATAGTTTATATCGGATTAGCCTATATCGAGTTTTTTTTCATTTTTCATGGCTACAACATAGAAATTTGACATATTAATGGTAATGGTTACAATGATAAAGAATCAGTAAATTGAGTGCGTTTGATCAAGACTACCTGTTCAAAAAGAATTGATTAAATTGGTTTATGAGGGTTAAACAGCCGGTCAACTGATTGAATAAATATAATACTAAGTAATAATAGTTTCTATTTGTGTACGAAATATTCAACAAAGACATTGTAACCTTCGGCTCCTAATTAGTTAATAAATGAAACAGTTGCTCACTTAAGGTAATTTAAGACAGTCATGCAATATCGTGTACTGACCCAAATTAGACATGGAGACTATTAGATAACTGCTCAAAGGTCTGAAGGTCAAACTCAGGATTCAAGTCCTGAAGGTCCTGTGTTCAAACCTTAGTGGAGTTGTAGATATACGAGCTGGTAAGTCTAATACTAGGACAGGACAGATTATGAGTTTCCAGGCTTTCAGAGGATTTCTAATTAAAATCAATCCGTGACGTAAACTATAAAAATATAACGATCTCCATAAGCCACTTTGCTAATAACAAAAAATTAACCATGCGTAAGAGTGAAGTTTAGAAAATAATCTATGGTTTTTAACTTTTGATCGTCATTACAAATAAATGATCATTTCTAATTCTCCCTTCATTTCATTCCATTAACATACTTCTGATTCATTATTCTCAAGGATCATCACGTCTAAGATTGTGATTTAATCTACTGATAATTATGGACGACTATTGCTAGTTATTGATTACCATAACTGATAATTTAAATAGATGAATACGATTTTGTTACAAACTAATGTCAGCTGGAGAATTATTCAAAAATCAACCAATAATCATTTGGAAGTAGTTTTCCTCTACTCGCTAACGAGAAGGAAGAAAGCTAATTGAAACCAATAATTCATCAGAATAATAAGTTCGTCAACACTGGATGGAATTTTACGTTAGGGTAAATAAATTCTGAAGAATTTAGAGTATTTATCAGTTCACGTCTTCTGGAAATCTACAGATATGCAGTTGATCATCTAATTTTTCTAACCTTTATGGGTGATATTTACCATGTGTCGCAAATTGATTTCAATCAAAATAATATAATCGGATGCCTATCCAGCTATTCTAACTGTTAAATGTTTACCATGAGACTCGAAGATCCTTAGTTCGACCCTACGTGAGGTCATGAGCGTGCACTATTGGGGAGCCCTAAAATTATACAAAATAGTTGTTTATTTCTCCCTGTTTTTCAGTACTGCCACAAAGGAAATCAATCCATTACCGGGTACAACACAAAAATTAAAACAATCTCTACAAAATTCCTTTAATTAAACTTTAAAATTCCCCTACTAGTGGCTTACTAATTTGATTGAGAATTCGTGACTATTAAAGTTCAGATAACCTAAATGTATAAATCTGTTATTTATATACAAAATTATCTAATTAGGAGTTAATTAAGATATAATAAGTTACTGATCAAAAATGAAAATAAACATTTACTTCTAGTAATCTTAAGATTAGATACAAGCATAAACCGAATAAACAACCATTATGCACAAATTTGTAATCAACCCAGCACATTATGTTATCAAATCTTTGTTATGCAAAGCAATTTTGTAAAAAAAATACACCAGTAAGATATATCATCCTAAATAATATTTGTTAATTGATAGGATATAGAAGATTATATTGTCTTTCTTCTTATTCAGAATCTTCAATTTCCCTATTGATTACACTCGATTGATAAACAGATGAGTCTGTTGAAGAATAGGAAGAGATTACATCATGAAGTAGTCTATGATTCCAAATATCACAAGAGAGTGCTAGAATAATATATTCTGATGACGTGGTCGACGACGAACTACTTCAAATTCCTCAAATACTCAACAGAAATGGGTATCCACCTGGATTCATCAATAGAAATTTAACTTGAAAAGTACAACTTAGTAGATCTTGGACAGTTCAAAATAAAACTTTTTATGAACATCGGATGTAAAGGAAATACGACAGCCAAAATCTATCTTTGAGAAAACCTTTCTACTCAACTAAGCTTTGTATTGTTTTTTTCAAGCCTGCCTACCATTCATAGATATTCTAAGAACAAATTTCTGCTCTGGGATATATATATCGAAACTTTACATGTTCTTGCGGGTTACATCGGTAACACAAAGTGAACACTTTCTAAACCCATTGAAGAACATTACTCGTTGAGGTTTTCAAAAAGGGAATGTCAGACAATTAATAACTCAGTACAAGAGCACCTCGTCAACTCCAGCCACTTTGTCCCGACAGAGTCGTTTTTCAAATTAATCTACACGGTAAAAAGAGTGGGATCGAGGGGAGATTGGATAGAAAGCTTGAGCGCTGATGAGGCTTTGAAAATGCATCAGTAAGAACAGGAGCTGTGTATGTAAAAGTAATATATGTAACATCATCCTCCCATGACCATAAGGCGCGTCTCCAGTATGTTTTGATCTTGTTTTTGTTTCCTTTTACTTTGTACTTTTTCGAATAATGACCACTTGTTATTATCTTCTGACATTTTTTCATGAATATCGTCTAGTCAGAACAACATATACAAGCAACATTGTTTTCAATTAGATCATCATCAGGCTTATGAAAATATGAAACCAATCAAGGCAATATGTGGGTTAGTGATCACAATGAAATTGATTGCATAATTACATGTCATTATTCAAGTTTGACTTACTCCCAATGTTGAACTACTGATTAGAACTTTTATTAATTTATTATTCTTATCACCCTTGGTACACCTGTCCTCTTATCACCTTGTATATTTTACCTATTATGTGTAGTTATGCAATCAGTTTCATTGTGATATTTGACCCATAAACTGCCTTGATTGGTTTCACATTTTCATACAAATATTCATGTATTATTAGGGTAAGGCAGGATGACGATCTAGTTGAAAAAAATATGTTCTCTTACAAGTGTTCTAATTTTTACAATAGGAAACTTTAACACTATCCAGTTGTTGTTATGGCTTTTATGTTTTCCACTTCTTCCTCTTATCTGCATAGTTGATAACTTCTTATATTTCTGACCCACAAATAATTAGCTTTCCCCTATTCTTCTCTGACCTACCAATTATTATGCAATCCTCTTTTGATATTTTTAATCCCAGATTACGTTATGATGTCATCTCTTTCTATTCATCAACAGACTCATCTGTTTATCAAACAACTATAAGTACGTTAGTACAGTTTAACTGGATGATTTCGAAGAGAGAAAAATTTTCTTCAGTAAGTTCTCTTTATTTTTATTCAGTGACATAACGGTTTACTTTTACCAAGAGATTTATAGGATTTGAACTCAATGAAATATGATCATTGTAAGAGGTTTTATTGATGAACACTAAAAGTGTTGAAAGTCCTACTTTATGACAATCAAAAGATGTATAAAAATTTAAATGTACTTGTTATGCAGCCAGAAATAGAATATAGGACACACGTTTCGTTTTATTTAGAACTCATCACTTCACTTGAATCCTAGTGTTAGTATTCATAGTGAGAATCGAACCCAGTACATTTTACCTCAAAATACCAACGTGACGTTCAGAATTTCAGTGATCCATGCCTCTCGATATATATATATATATATATATAGCAATAGAGAATAATCAGTCACAGTCCTGACATCAAAAATGAGAAATTGTAGACCCTCACTAAAACCGTGATAATGGTTTAGAGATAATTACCGTAAATGCAAACTTCTCATATAAGAAAAGCAACATAATATCCATACTTTTATGTGCATTTAGGATCAAGTTTTCAGTCTGAGTAAAAACGCATTATTTTGCTGACATGAAACCAAAATTCACTTGTAAATTATGCGTAAATTTATTTGGACTGAAACACTTCAATTCTATCATCGTATGTATTATATTAATAATTCAAAGCGATTTAAATATTTGGAAAGTACCATTTATTTTTCCTTGCAATAATACAAGAATTGTTTTCGTGTATACACAATGTTAACATTTTCCTGTCTAATTTATTCAAAAACATGACAATCGTTTGTGAACTATACAATGTTAACTGTTAATGTTTTTCACATTTTTCAACTTTCAGCAAACCCTAGCGTGTTTTTTTTGACAGCCAATAAGCATCAATATGTCAGCCAATGTTTGGAAAAAAAACTACTAGTAACTAGTAGAAGAAATCTTACATGACATTTATGTATTCAAAAGAGCATGCACATAAACGCATATATAAAATTAACGATTATTCGATTCATTTCTTATCGTTTCTTGCTTAAACTAGTATTGCTATCGCATTTCTAAATCTCATCCTAGATATTTGTCGATCTTTCTTTTGTTGAAAATCTATTTCATGTTTTAACAAAAACAAAAAAAACCCAACTTATGTCATATCAGAGGTATTCATTGTAGTGACATATAACAGCGATTATATTACAATGGAGTTTTAAAAGATTTACTTACAAAGAAATGTTTATTATACATGAAAAACAATACATTCAGTCTCTTATAGTATAACTTTACTGATTCAAGGAAAACACTATTTTAGTGACAATATATTGATATTTTGAAAAATAAAATAAAACGGTTAATTAAAATATACACGTACATAAATTTGCTTAAATTTCATTGGTTGTTTTAAATAAACCAATCAGAAATTAAATAGTTCAATAATTGGAAATCTCAAATTTTTGGTGAATAATTTGAATGATATTTTATTATCGTAATTCACATTGTCATACATACAATTAACCTGTAAACATTTTTTTGTTTTTTTTGAGATTAATCACTATGACCGGAGAATTCGTATTTCTCACAAATTTCTAAATAACTTAAAAAAATTTTATGAATAAACTAAATGTGATCGGATTTATACTTGGGAATACAAATTTATATAATGAAATGTTAATAATCCATATTACAGTGAGATTATAAATTATAGATAGAAATATAACTAATAGCTATCTGTGATTTTGTTATATCAATTTATTCTCATCTATCAAGTTCAGGAAGTGAGTTTATCAAAATTTTAATATATTACTTTCAATAAATTGTAAATTGTAAACTTAATTTGAATTGAGAACGTGAATCGATCAGTGTTAGACCACCATTGAAAAATTAGAAGCAATGGACGGCCGTTTCATCCTAGTGTGGAACTTTCTCATGCTGGATCGATTCATGATCTCAATTGAAAACCTAACAATCTCCACAACCCTATACTGATAACTTGAATTGATCAGTGTATATTGAGTATTGTTGTAACAAGGAAAGTTGAACAATATGATAATAACTACTTAAATATACAGTTTTTGAAGATAAGTACAATTCGTTTAGTGGTTTTTATAAAAATTTGATGCTAGCACTAAAAATCAAGAGTCATTAGATCGGTATTTACTTTTTGTTTGGTAATCTTTAATTTAAGATCTATGATCAGAATAAATGTGGATCAGATAGGGTGAGAGAGATATGACAGTACAATTACAATTCAATCAAATGTTTAATGGAAGAATAAATTGTGTGAAAAATTAGTAAGACGTAATAAGGAGGGATCAATGAGAAGTGAATGAATCATGTATAGGGGAGATTAATAATGATGTTTAACCAATAATAATAATAATACAACTATTTGTGAATAAAGATAAGAGAGACAATGACATCTGACTGCGAAAGGTCGTAAGTACAATAGTCAAATTAGGTCATCCAATAGCTAAGATTACTATTGATCATTTGGCCTTGTGTTTGGCCAGGGGAGGAGCAGGGGTTGGAGATATTTCGTCTGTATGCATAGCCCCGGTTTCTTCATCCTGATGGCTACTGCCTCAGACGTTTGAATGACTTTTAGCCTGACAAGCTTTTGCAAAAATTACTGACTCTATAAATAAATCATCGACGCTGAGATTCATGCGAATTACTTAACAATTCACAAACAGGACAACTACCAGACACAATCCAACTTCACTAAGTATACTGCCATTTTTAAATTACGAGATTTGTATTTAAGATTGTCAATAAAATCAGTTTCCTAGTTTTTGTACATTTGAAAGCCAGTAGTAGGAAACATGTACTAGAGCAAGATTACAGATTAAATAAAACAAAAATGGTCAGTTAAATTCTAAATAATGTATGATGTTCTCAATCAAAATAGAGAAGATTTAATCACTTCTCTTTACTTTGCGGTCTTCACGCCCTATGAGTCAGTGATTATTTCTTTTGTAAAGTTATAGAAGTACACTCATTGTATGTCTATTATTCCCTTTCATATTTTCTTTATTTATTTGGCTCTCTTTTTATGTTTGAATAATGAACATAAGAATCACATCAATTTTCACTGCCTTTTAACTAATATTTTCAGTATAGAGTTATAGATCATAGAATTTTTCTAGATATTAAATTACTAACTGATGTTATTGAGATCACCAATGAAAACCTGGAAGCACTAGATGGCTGTTTTATCTTAGTATAAGACTTGTCAGAAGTGCTCATCCACAACCCTGTATCCGGGAATTTCTCATATTCTGTAATATTCTACTGAAAATTCGATTATATTATCAAATAAATCAAAACTGTTTCTTTCAATTTACCTTAGATATACTTGTAATAATTAATTTGGAATCTCATTTTGACTTACAACCTGATTTAAGCATACACTGAATACACAAGTCATTCTGTTTGCTGAACTTTAAAAATATATTTTTACCTATAAATTACTGACTATTTAATATGTTGGTTGTATTCATTACACAATGATCTCAGTTAACATGCCACTGGAAAGCAGATAGCATTGATCAACTGTTTTGCCTTAGTGTGGTATTCCACAATAGTTTTCACTCACTAATCATCAGGGGTCGAAACTATAATTTTCAGGTCATATGAAGAACAGTTAGCCATTAGAACTACTTGGAAGAAATCCAGTGGTAAAATTTTAAATCCAGTGAATTTGCGATACAGTGCGATGGCAATTTAGCATCATTATTGACCATTGTTTCAGTCTAGACTCGTCCAAACTTCAACAATCATGACTTTTGACGATTACATTTTAAAATGAATTAAGACACATAACTGTGTGGTTTAGATCAGGGTTCGGTGAATATAAAGTTTTATATACTTAAATTATCGTATTCCATTACTGTGCTATTAAACCTAAATGGTTTTCACTTAAGTTTAATACACTTTTAGACTGGTTTCTGACGTAATCTATCAATCTATTTCAAGATAACTCAAGGATTGTTATCAATCTATTCATTCTATCCAGCTTCAAACTGATATGTGACACGTTTTGTACAATAATACTTTATATTTCTTTTTACATATCATATCATTTAATATTATTTTTATCGCACACATTAGTTCGTGATTGATTATGGATGATATTTTCTTTCAAGATATCATTTTTCTTCCTTCTTTTATCCCTATACACTCACATGTATGTATATAATCAAACGTTAAGAGAAGAAAACCGAAAGAGACACACCGTTTTAAAGATGAACATTTTCTAACAGTTTTTTTTCTTTTTCATTTCGATTAGATAATTACAACAATAATTCCTATTAGATAAGTAAACAAAAAGCGGTTATCAGCTGACCAATTCTAATCGAATTTGATGATGATATTAGTTAGTTTAATCGAATGCGAGAATAATGTGATAAGATATACACATTTTTAATTTGTTAAATCCACATGATTTTCATCGGTAAAATGATGTACAAGATATTCACTTGACTAAACGGACCACTGATAAATATATTTTAAGTAGTACAAATCATTCAACTGTAATAAGAATTTACTTTAACAGAATTCAATAATGTATTTTTACAGTTGAATGCACGAGTCAATTTAAGCTAGATCACCATTAAAAACGTGGGAACACTGGACAGCCATTTCGTCCTAGTGCTTTCAGGTTTTCAACAACGGTCTACGTTAGATTGACTCGTGAATTCAACTGTGAAAATATAACAATCACCATAAATCCCCATAAAGATAGAATTTTATAATGATCACTGAATATTCAACGATAGTTGTAATCACCGATTGATATCCGGCACAAAACCATTGAAGACAATGAAACCGCTGAATAATTATTTCTTGTTAGCCGAAATATTCTAACCAATAGATGTATGTGGCTCTATCTAGAATCAAGCACACTACCTTCATATCTTGGGTCTACAATTCTAATCTAAGTGAATTCATTACATATTATGAAATCAGTGATACTTATCTCACTATATAAATGGTTAAACTTTCCCACTCACGTATTTTCCTTAATACGTCATTTATAAATTTCCTCAGGACTACTTCAAATAAACAGTAATAGTAAGCCCACTAATGAATTACTTCAAGATTTTTTCACAGTTCCAGTGGGAAATCGTAACTGGCAGAGTTCAGACTGATCAAAAGTGGAATAATTGTCAACGATGAGATAAAATGATCCTTGCGTCATATGTTTCAAGCCGATTGATTAGGTAGCTGTAAAATTGAATGCCAACACATTAATTCTAATTGTAAAACATTTTCTTCAAGATGTGAAGATTCTTGGTCAAACTTCAGGTGAGATCGTAGATGAGCACTACCAGGAATACCCCATACTAAGACAAAAATGTTGTTCGGTACTCCCTTCTTTCCAATGGTATGCGAAATGAGGGACATCTTTGACAAAATAAACTGATTTCTACGAAACCGTTCAAATGAATATCAGTTATTCATTTTAAATTTTGTCACGAAAGTGCACAACATTTGTATGTAGCTAGTGGTTGTTGTATGTGTTATGTATTATCTTTTCAAGAATAAAAGCCATCTGTACACATAATTCAACTAAATAATCTCTGAATAGCTAGAACATTCAAGATTTCTGGTTAAATAACTTGATTATTTCTTTAATGGTTTTAGAGATGTCTCTTTTAACTAATTGATGCACGCAATTTTTCCAGCCAAAAGTTTTTTTTATAGAAAAAGTTATGATTTTCTTTACACCCCTTTGGAAAATTGATATATTCGTTATATTCAATTTGTATGCTAATATAACTGTTAGTTATATGTATTCACTTTTAGTATGCTTCAATTTGAACAGAAGATAAGAAAGAAATGTTTTCGGATAGCTTGATGAAAATGTTTCTTGACTAATTTCATCATAAATAAAAACTATTTATTGAAGTGATTTGTGAAAAAGATTCATGTGTAGTTTAAAGATGGTTTATATTTATCATAAAATGTTATGAGAGAAGATTATTAAAACTCAAGTTAGACTGCGTGAAAAACTGTCTTTAAACTATACAGATCTCTTTAAAAAATATTATTGTAAATAGTTTTCTTAGACCATTTCCGAGAATGGTTTCTCGAAATTCGAATGGGAAACCTGATTGGTGGGGTCAACCTAGTTAGAAATGAGGCAGCTTGTATTAATGATACCGGTCTATGATCTTATTACATTACAAGTTGACTGAATTTCAAAGTGTGTATCTGTGATTAACATTTTATTTTAACACCAGTCTTCCCACCATAACACCTGAAAGTTTCAACCCCCCCCCAGCTTAAGTAGTCTGTAAATGAACAGTGATAATGCCTAGCTAACTACCATACAAATACAAAGATACCGTAACAAAATGCTTTGATACATATGAGATCAATAATTGATAACAATATATGTTTTATGGGTTGGTGAATTTGCAAAGTGTTTATAAAACAAATTCATGTGACCTGGTATTCTTTTACGAAAAAGGACTAGCTAGTTATAGTAACTGAATTAGGTAAGAAAATCATAATGATTGTTTTCTACCAGTCTGAATATCTAAGCTTTACTATCTAATATTTAACTATTTTACTGTCTATACTTTTAAACACTGGTAAACTCATGAATACTGTCAAAATATGATTTTTAAATAATTAATTGGTATCTGTGATTGAATGTATAAGCGATTTTAACAACAAAAAATGACACTTGTATAATAAAGACCCTATTAACTATGAATTAATGACTAACTGAAATAACACATGCATACACATTTATACGCTTGAATAGGTTAAGAATGATGTCCAATGTCTATACAAAACTTAACTTTTACCTTGTTTTTGTATCCTTGTTTGCAATAACATTCACTATAATAATTATTCAGCTTTGTTTATACTGTATGAGTATATACTCACTGTTTGTGTCCATAGTATTGACACATTGATGAATACCCATTTGTTTTATTCTGTCCATGTTTATTATAATGCATAGGTTGATTTCATAGTATGAATAATAATCTGGTCACTCTAGTGCTTTAAACTAAAATAATACTACTACTACTCACCAATCAAGCACGTGGGTCATATTAGCAGATGAGTATCTTTTCTTAATTTTCTTTCAGCTACAAAAGCTAACTGAAGGTTTACTAATAGAATCAATCGTAATAAAAATGCATATGAATAGATAGAACACTTCTAATTAGATGTGCCCATATAGACAAATATACAAAAGCATTTACATTAGTCTATTATATATATATTTGTATGTATGTATAAACAATAGACAAGTAGGCCTATCAATCAGATTAACTGCCACGCCTGGCTTCTTTTTCTGCGATTATAGATATTAATAATTATGACTACATATTGTTCCTGGGGTAAGACCAAATCATAATGACTCATTAGGTTGTTTTCGAGAAAACAAAAAAGAAAGAACGATTTAATTTAAACATTTTTCTTTCTACGTGAATTGGGTTATTATGCTCAAAATGAGCATGATAAAACCACTTCCAATAACAATTGAGTATGAGTTAGTGAATGATTTGATTGGAAAATAATGAGAGAAATACATCATTCAGGTAGTGAGTGAAAGAGATGGTAAAAATTAACGTAGTTACGTTTTATTATTTGTTTAATGAAGACAGAATGATAGTGAATAATCAACATTGATTAATATAGCAAATGAAAATTTGTATATCATTGTTTATTGAATGAAACTTAGATAGTCATTATTTTTCTGGAAGAAATAACCAACAGTTATTGTATAGACTCATGTTTTATTCTTTACATTGGGAAAATTATGATAATTGCAATCATTCTCCAACTCATGTTCTGTTCAAAGAGAATTGCATAATTAAAGTCACTTAGTATTGCTTGTTTGAATCTTCCCATTGATGTTTAGGACTGCAACTTGTCAGACTCTAATTGGCATATGTGCATACTGTGCGTATTGCCTCGATATAACCTCGATTCACAAGCATTGTAAGCAAAGATGGATAGTAGCTAGCAGTGGAATCCAAGACGCACGTTTCGTAGCTTAGTGGATAACGCGATGGCGTGTGAAGCGAAAGGTACTGGGTTCGAGTCCCAGAGTGAGCATCAACTTTGAGATGAAGGTACATCCAGCTGACGAGCCCCAAATAGGACGAAACGCGCTAGCCACTTTCCATCTTTGCTTAAAATTGCACAATTGTTAAAAAAAAGAAACGACACACTTCAATCAGTGACAAAATGTGTAAAAGTTACAGATTATGCTCTCATCAAGTTGACATTTCACCAAAATAAGTACGACCATGTGACGAAGGTGTCATTAAGTCAACTGACGTTAGAGTACTGGATACAGGTGACTACATCTAAACTTGTTTGCTAGAACCCATTCAGTTCTAACGCCTCGACAAATATAGTCGATAGTCTGTAATCAGTCAATGTAAGCATGCCAGTCCTAAGAGATGTCAACTATGGTTCGACATGGTTTTAACTATCCCAGAATTATCCGTCCCCTAATATTTTTGTTCACAACAGAGTCAATAACATGGAACACCTCACTACTCTTAGACTAGCTAGATTAAATTTGGGTTTTATATCGGTTTGGAATAAGTACCTCGATAAAGCGGAAATACACTGATTAATTCAATGGTGGTGAACTTCCGAGAGTTTCATGTTTGACGTCAAAAAATTTAACAAATTTAACCAGGGATAGCTTTTTTGTACTTTACAATAGTCTAGCATTTTCATTTTATGAAAATAGGTTGACTTGCTTTTGAAATCTATTACCATCACCGATTCACAGACTATTTCAAGTATAATATTTCCTAGTGAGGTCATGAATCAATCAATAGTAGATCACCGTTGATAACTTGGAGGCAGTGGACGTCTGTTTCGTCCTAGTATGAGACTCCATAGTGGTGCTTACCCACGACACCTTACACAAGTCTTGAATCCGGGACCTTCGGCAATGCGCGCGATCGCTTAACCTTTAGACCACTGAGTCGGCATCCGACGGTGTTAATGTCTAGCTTCAATCAATCCACGATATCGAGCAACCGTCCACCATTGTCTTCAGTGATTAACTGCCTCACACCCAATTCATGGTCTCAATCAAAACTCAACAATCTTCACAACCCTATACCAATAAAATATTTCTTTATAATTAATAAAGTTTAATATTAATTCAGTATAGATATAACAGCTTATAGATTATAAACCCTTAATGTCAGCCTTGCAAACGTTTGTTTCATAAATTCCTATACGAACTCAATAGCCTAATGGGTAATGCCTTGAAATCTAAACCAATAGGCGATTCCTTCTAGTCTCAACGAGATTATCAATACTGCGATACAGATATAGTCAGCTGACGCGCCTCAGGGCAAGACAAAATGAATATCATGGATTCTCACATTGTGCATAATGAAATCCATCATTTTGAAATGAATGAATCTCCAAAATTCATTCAAATAAGCAGAAAAAGGTTTATTTTTTGTTTTTGTTATTATTGTCATCATCATTATCGACTTTTTGTTTATGAACTACATTTGAAATGTAAAGTGTTTACCGATCTGATTTTTTTCGCTGTTGAATATCGATTATTTTTAGAGCTATATTTCATCAATGTTTTGAAATCAGTCTTTTTCTGGTAAATAATAATACATATTGTATGGGACGAATGAAAGCCTAGTTTTGTTGATTAATCATTATGTATTTCATTGAGTAAACTTTTTCGATTTCAAATTAAAAATTTAATAATGTATTATGATCAGAGACTTCATGGTAGTAACAATTGTGAGAGAGGGTAAGAGAAAATGCTAGATGGATTGAAAGTTAATCAATAATGCACAGAGTATTTTATGGATATCATTATAAAAACAAAACAGAGTGTAGGTGGGTGGAGTTAAGCAATACGAAAGCAATGTACTAGGTTTCGTCCTATGCAACACTAGGCAACAAGGGCTACCTGTCAAATAAAAAGAATGTTTTCCACTGACGCATTCGAACGCTGGGCACTTAGCTTCACATTCTGAGATATTATAACTATGCTGGCCGAACAGCTGCTGACTTTCTATATGGCTAGGATATTTACTACGGAATAATTACCAAGTAGTAATTAATTTCATGTCATATACTGAAGCCTTGAAATTGATAATTTAAGATGAGTTAGGAAGTTTGAGGAAAATATTTTAGTTATTAGCAGATTTATTTTATCCTACTAAACGTGTATTATATATCACTATAAAGAAGCATTAAGATAGTACTCAAGTAAATAATAAACGTCTTTACTTTGGGAATTATGGGTGAAAAGATGTATGTTAAATCCACCGTCAGATGTTCGCCGCCGCTATCACACAGTCGTTAATTAAAATATGAAAATCATACAAGAAACACATCATTTGCACATCTTCGATAATGGTCTCTTGAAAGCTTCATTGTTCCTTTATTCTTGTTGTTCTCTTGATCGCTTTCAGTTTTTTTTATTTCTTCTCACCATTTCAAACTTCTCAACCTCCTGCCTGCGGGCATTCCACTTCCGACTGGTGTTACATACTTCTTATACCTGCAAATATAAGTAGCACACACCATAGTACAAACAAGAGCTCTTCTGGAATTTCTCAGTCTCCTAAATTGTTTTCCTTTCTGCGATCTTAACCACACTTTAGTGTTACTTGCTTCATCAGCAGGTTGCTCACTTCATTTCTTTAGAGCATTCAAATGTCATCAAAACTTTCTTGTTATTATTCTTTTCAAATTGTTATCGTTTTTGACCTTATCAAATTAGTATTCATATGTAACATATTTTTACAAACAGAATTCCCATAGAACAAAACTCATTCATTCATAGATTCACTCACGTTTTATTGATATCTATCATAGAAATAGACTATTTACGAACACTGTTTGTACAAGAACTTCGTTTTAATTATTACTATTAAAGAAAAACTCCTACTCACTCTCACTAATCACAAATATTTCGATTATATATATATATAAATATATATATATATATATATATATATCAAAAGTACAACCGTTTCTCATTATAAATTCAATTTTCCCCAAAGTATCGATTGCTTCATCAAGAAATCTCCCTCGTATATGTATAATCTTTCTGTAGTTCTCAAATTTATCAGGATAAAAACTCATAGAAAAGTAAAAGCAAGAAGAAATATAAAGGAAAGGGAGACTGTGACAATAAAGAACTATTTGAAACAACTCGAAATAGAAACAATAACATGAAAAAGAAATTAGCCAGTTACAGACATAAAGAACACGATGAGAAGAGAGAAATCAACAGATTTTCATTACACATAAATATTGTTTACAATATTGCCTTAAAAAAGGATTCATAGTATAATAAGAGGATAGAATTCTGATCTAAACTAATGAATTCTTAAATACTTGAATCATGTCTAATGTTTAGCATTCTGAATGTGTGTGTGTATGTTTGTCTAAGCATACCTGTTAAGTGGTTATCTTCATCTTTATTCATGTTTTAAAATTAAATAGATTTTTATGATTTAAAGTTTTATGTAACTCTTTAGTTTTCTTTTCTTAGCTACCTGTGAAAGTTTTTTTTTCATCTTTTTTTTGAAGAAGTTATTAGGGTAAAAAGATTGAATTAATAATTGGAATGAATCAATTACGGATTGAATAGTACATTAGTAATTATAAGCCAGTTCATACAATTTGGATAATACAATAAACAAACATTATCAGATAATCACAATTTAAAAGAAACTTACTATCAATAAAGTCTAAGACAAAGCTGATATGTCTAGACTCCATCAATGATAATGTTTCACTTTGGGAATTCATCTCAAACTAATTTATTACAAAGGATATTATTTTAATTTGATTAAAAGCTTTTGTAGAGATTAGTTTAAGTCGCAGACTATTAAAAGCGAATTGATATCAGTTGAAGTACCATGAAAAACTATAGAGCAATGGACAGATGTTTCGTCTTAGTGTTATTATTGTTATACTATCGTACAATTAGTACTACTGTGATAATAATTTTTATCATTTACCAAGATTTTTTGACTATATTGTGATCATCATTGAACAAACTATTCTCTTACACTTCAGTTAATACGTGAAATAAAACAGGGAGAAGCTTCTGATCTAGCTTCAGGATTTGATAACTACTTATTATTGATCGGAATCAACATTATTAATGTCATTTGTTCACAGATTATTTTTAGTCAAAATTTTATTGGGCAGAGTTCATTTTCAAGGATCTATAAGTGATTCATATATGGCTATTTCAATGTCATCGGTGACTAAGACCTAATTTTTCCTAAACTGATATTATAAATTAAACGTCGTCTGAATATCCGAGCGACTAATATTTTTTGTTCGTGGGATCAAAAATAATAGTGTCTTTTATTTTCATATGTAATTCACGGTACAAGATCAAGGATAAGTGTGACATTCTAATGGTAATGATTGTGGTTGAAAATTAGAAATTCTAATATTTTTGAAGCGAATACACTATATTTTTCTCATTTACCTCACTCAGTATCACTAGAAAGTTAAAGATATTCCTGATCATCATGTTTGCTTTTGAAATGAGTTTTATCATGAATAAAATTACTGCCGCTATTCTTACGATTATTGTCATTATTACTGTTGCTATTGTCACAACTACAGTTGGTAAAGTTTCTTTTAATCTTGTGACTGTATCTATGATTTTGGTTGAGTTCATGGAGTTCTACTTTATTTGACAGTCATATATATATATATATATATATATATATATATATATAGCTTAAAAAAAACCTTATTTCGATAAATTGTATTGAGGAAAAATCTGACTGTCAATCTAATAGGGTAGAACAAATTTTTTCTTTGCTCATTGACTGGAAGAATTCATCGATTTAACTTTATTTTCTTATTAGCTAACTGGCTAATTTATAAAACATAGATTATGAATTTACTTAAGTCAAGATTGAGTTATCAAATATGTCAGTTAAATTCGAGAATATTTTCATGTCAATTTGCATAGGATTTTAATATTCATTCACGAGAGATGCATTTTCTCAAAAGACAAAAATGTAGTCGTGGTAGTAGTAGTAGTAATGATTGTAGTAGTTTCATCAATAATTCATACATTTTATTTCCAGGTGGGAATTATAAATAGATGTATAACAATAATATTCATTGAAGTGGGATAATAATATCAATTTGTTCTGTTTTGTGAATACTTGTGAACGTGAAGTGAATTAAGAGGATTAATAGGTCTGATTAAGAGCCTATATAATACTAGATAAACAAAATATTGGTGGCTTTGAATATGTGATATGATAAATCGTTTCATTGTAGTTATAGATGTATAAAGTCATTAGAAAAGTTTACTTGAAGATAAGATTTACTAAGTACCGAAAGATGGCAACATTGATGATATAATAATTTCATCAAAGTTTAAACAACTAGACATTTTTTAAAGATGTAGGTAAGTAAAGATTACTTCGTATGTAATTTTTAAACCTGGCTTATTATTAAGTAATAATGTGAAAATGAACTTAGAAGTAGAGCCAGTGGAAAATGCAAAAGACTATGACAATGACATTTTGATAATTGTTTAATTTTGAATGTACAAATTCAAAATTTACATTTAAATGTTTTTTTCCCTAAAATCTACTTATATCATATGTACTTTTTTTTATCATTCACCTTAGTTATAACCTAATGGAATTCACTACTGATTTCAGTTACATTCAAAACTTGTAACTAAAAGGTAATATCACGTTCATAGCAATCAGGATGCACATTTGTTGATAGAATGTGATCGACCTCAATAGTTATTATCAACAACTTAATAATACAAATCGTGACATTAAATTAGTGACTAGTTTGCAAGGTTGAAACTATTATAAAAATTTTCTCCTCTCACACCCAACACTGTTCAACTTTATTAGTCACGGTTTCGCACTAGAACTGTAGTATATGACGCTTTTCCAATACTTACGGGTTTTCAATAGTTATCTAATTTATATTGATTCGTGACCTCGATAAAAAAACAATAATCTTCATAGCACCAATACCGTCAATTATCAGACAATTAGTTTGTAATATGAAACAGTAAAAAAAGCTTTGCATTAAAGTATAGAATCAAACGGTGCTCATTTGACAAGAGAACCACTGGGAAATCTTGAACTAAGACAAAACAGCTATCCAATACTGGCTCATCTTCAATGATTATTTAACTAGAGTTATTTCATGATGTAAACTGTATAATGTTGAATGGGTTGATGAATAAATTCAATGAAATTACTTTTTTAACCCCATTGTTGACAAATGTTTCCTGGAAGCCAAAATAAGTCATTTACATAAATTGTAAAATTATCTGGCACATTTAATCTGATATATTTGTAAACAATGCAAACAGATAACAATACAGAAAACTATTTGTTATATGTTATAAATAAGAAGTTAATAAGTATTCTGTTAACAATTTGACGGAAGCAGTCTTATATTTATATACATACCACGGTCATTAGGTTAAACTGTAATGCAAAAATGATACTTATTAAATTATTTTATATGCTGAATATATAGAATTAAATATTCATTCTATACTTACCTAGTGATGTGTAATTATCCTTTCTGGTGGGTGTATTCTTTCAAAAAAATAGTCTAATCTAAATTGTTACACTATGAGTCAGTATCAATAAGAGCCAATGTTTGTTTTTTTTAGTCAAGTGATGAAGTACAATATGGATGCTGGAGATGATAAACTGATTTGAAGATTACACTGTAGTTATTTTTTAATGACCTAAATAATACAAAAAAATATCTCACTCAAATGTATACTATACTACAATTACTAAGTAGGAAAAAATAATAAGGATAAATATAGAGATAAAAAAAGATGAGAAACCAAGTTGATGAGTAAATTCAAAGAAAACTAAATGAAGAAAAAAAGTTGAGGAAAATGGTCAGTATGAAAAAAAACCCAACTAATATGCATAAATAAGTGAGTGCTGAGCTGGATTTGTATGATCCACTATGATGATAATATTTTTTGTCAATCAGTGATAAATGTAAAAGTAAACGTAGTCACATATATTTATCGAAACACATACAACTACACCCATATATAGATATATGGAAGCTAATATTGGCTACAAGTCTAAGTGGTCTACTACAATGATAATAATGATGATAATAATAATGTTGATAATGACTATTAAGGTGAAAATAATTAACAATGAATATTTAATGTCAATGAGTCATATGTAGTGCTACTTTCTTTTTTTTTTCTTCTAAATTAATGTATTTTTTTATTTCTCTTCTTGAAAGGTTGGACATAGAGAGAGAGAGAGACAAATAAATAAATAAATAAATAAATAGAAAGGAAATCAACACTTATCATTTATGAATTATTTTTTTTTTTTTTTTCTTTCTTTCTCTTCTATGTTCTCATGTTGATGTGTGATTTAACTGGGTGGAGTTTGAATGATTATGAAAATAAAAACAGTGAAAAAAAGTTGTTATTCACTTTTCTTTTTTTTTCTTCTTTTTTATTTGTATAATTTAAAAGGATTGTGAATGGATTATTTAGGTAGATAAGTTTGCACGTGTCTAGTGTAGATGAATGTCTATTTACACTGGATAATACTACATAAAATATGTATAAATGATAGTATATAATGTTTTTCACAGTTAAAATGAAAAACACTACTAAGATAATAGTATATTATGCATTTATATATAATATTAATAATTCTATATAATAAAAAAACTTGGTACGCCTATAATTCGATAGAGAACATGTGAAAAACAATTATTGTAAAAAAGGGAAAAATCATTTATCATTAATATCCCACCCACTTTTCATAAAATAAATATATAAGTAATTTCATAGTTGAATTCATGAGTCAATTGAAGCTAGACCACCATGGAAAACCTGGAAGCACTGGATGTCCATTTCGTCCCATTGTGGGACTCCTCAACAGTGAGCATCCACGATCCCGTCTCGCGAGATTCGAAGCCAGGAGTTATCAATCTTGCGCGCACTGCTGAGGAGTCCCGCAATGGGACGAAATGGCCATTCAGTACTTTCAGGTTTTCGATGATGGTTTGGCTTCAATTGACTGATGAGTTCAACTATAAAACTACTAAAATCTCCACAAAACCCCTTCTGATAACATAAGTAATTGTAAATTACTTTTTTTTGGAAAAAACTATTGTTGGTTGATAATTAGAAAAATTATTTAGAAATTTTATGCATGTATAAAAAACTGGAGGAATAGTTATGAGATAAAATGTTATGAAAACCGTTTTAATTCGTGCATGTTTTGTTTTAGTTAGGCTACCAGTAAAAACTGAAGTGAATCAAACATTTATTTTTTCCTAGTATAAAATCCTTGGATTTGTGCACTAATAACTCCATCAGGGATTCAGTCCAGGAAGTCTCTGAATCGAGACCAAGGTTTAACTTTGAGATTAGTGAGCTGAGATCCTTTAGTGCACATTTATGACTTCAGTCCGTCCTCAGTATGGTGTGATGACCAGCTGTTATCATCTGAGACGACCATCCCACTCCAGATGTGCTTGAACACGAATCCCAGATGCAACTTCAAGAAATCATATCGAATTAAGTCAATAATGAGTTAAGCACTATATTTTACATGAAGGGGATATTTTATGAGACATTATAACTATCAGTATGGTAAACCTTTAAATATCGATTTCCTTTTTGAGTGATTCGATTTTGAAAAACAAAAGTATGTAGTTTTCTCGAAATGAACATGAAAACCCCCGTTATTCAGAACCAAACGATTTCGACATATTTATTATGTGATATATTAAAGAAACAACCCAGATTAAAATCATGATTTGTTTCTTTACAACAGGTGATCTGTTCAAATTTATATTCCTATTATTTCCAATTTTGCTCTTCTAACTGGTCAGTAATCTTATAAGGTATCACAGTGTTCAATACTCAACAGTAAATGAAGTGTACAATTTGTTGCTGATAATTTCCAGAAACAAGAAGAGAATATTTCATGGTTCGTGCATTTAACATATAAGGTGATTGAAAATAATTACAAATGAAGACAGATGACAAATAATTATTGCTAGAATAAATTTTAATATATATTTTCTAACGAAATGTATGTCCAAGTTATATTTATTGCACTAGGACATGCTTTATGCCAAGAATTATGTACCATAACCGAAAGTATTGTCTAAAACCTGTAAAACACAATACATATCTGCGTTGAATCATTCAAATTTCTTAAAAACAAAAAATGAGACATCTTTATCAGGCTAAAACTGTCTTTATTTGAAGAAAACCGAATTCAATGTTACCTTTCTCAACCATTTAACTCAATTGGATAAAATGATTATAAGAGACTGACAAGTTGGAGTCCTAAACATCAATGGGAAGATTCAAACATGTAATACTAAGTGAATCATTAGCTTTTGTTTAGTGGAAACCATTTTTTAGAAAATGTAGAAATTAACAGACTATGGATCAATTCAAGTTATATCACAATGAACTGCTGTTTTTTTAAGTCTTTTTACAAAACAAATGAATATAATCTCTTACTTCTGTATACTAACATGAAATACATAAATTCGTAGTGCACAACATTGAAAAACAGCAATGTTTGCTCTTTAATTTCAAATCTTCCTATTTCATTGTTTGATATTGTCAGTGAAAAATGTACAATTTCTTTTTTCAAATTCATTGTTATTGTTATGATGGAAAAAATATGTATTTAGGCAAATAAGTTAAGTAGGTTGATTGTAGCATATTCACCTTACGATATTTGCTAATGTATTCATTCTATGAGTAATAGTTTATTGAATAAATAAATACTATTCAGTTAAAGTGTTATTGAACATCTGACTAATCAATGTAAATAAAACCCATCCAAGTTGATTTATTTTTGGTTAAATAGTAAATGCTCACTTGGTATGTAGTCTTTTCCTCTTTACTTAGAGTTAAGTCGTTTTGATGGTTGCATCAAATGAACTTAGTGGTTATCAACCATACCTATATGGATAATATATCATCCATATTTCATGGCTACTTAATTAAGGATTTAAGATTAAAATGTTGAATTTCGAAAGTTTATACTGAGGCAAAAACTGCTCATTTTTATAGCTTCTGAGTTATTCGCCTAATCCTCAGCAGGTATACTTGTCATGATCCTTTTTTCCATGAAAACTAAATTCTTATTTTTGGTGAATCATAAACAACTTCAAGTTATCTCTTGAAGTTAATCATGTGAAGACTGTTTTGTTCAAAGGTTGATCGATATTATCTTGCTACATAAAGCAGATTATTTGTAAGACGAAACAGTCACACGCCAACTAGTCGGTGATGTTAAATGTTTATATAAAATCAACATTGACTCAAGGTTACAAAATGGATCCACCTGTGGAGTTCAATCATGTTGGGTGTGAGACAATTATTCACTCCAGCTAGTAGAGTCACTCAATATCTAGAATTCACTTGAATTACGAATTAACGCTGTTGAATTCCAAACTAGTTGTCTAGAGTTAAGCGTTCTCACGAGAGACCATATGCAACTACCGGATGCCAAACCGTGAATTCTCACTCCTGAAGAGATTTATATTAAGACAAATAGGTCATCTAGTACTTCAAGAATTTCAATGATAGTCAAACTAAGATTTCGAAATGATAGAAATTCTAGTCTTTACAAGATCTTAGACTGATAAACTATAATAGTTTCTTATTAAATTATTATTCTAAACGAAATTAATACTGACATGAGAATTGTGAATCACAATTGCTAAAATTATTAATTATGTATATAACTGTGATGATTTATAAATTTAATTTACAGATTTAAACAATGGTACTTAATCTGTCTGAAAACGCTTAAAAAACAATGTCGTCATTTGCTTTCGTTCAATTTTCGAAAAACAATTTTTCATTTACTATTCAGACTATTGAACCCAAGAATCAATTATAAAAATTGGAAATTGTATTCAACAAATCAACCAATGAGTTATTATAAGGCTTTATCTTGTATGTATTTTCTTGCCATTCGCTAGTATATAGAAAAATAGGAAGTCGTTTCCATTAAAAAAAATCACTGAAGGTACGTCTAATTTAAGTGATTACAATAATTTACATCACGGACTAATCATAGATAGACAACTATTGAGGACTCAGAAACACTGGACAGTTATTTTCTCTTAGTATTGGACGTTTCAATGATGAATATCTATAATCGCACCGGGAACAGAACCGCGGATCCTCGGGTTTTGTGGTGACTACAGATGATGTGATAGAATCCTTTATAATGACGAAATAACTCTTCAGTGGATCGTGGATTTCAGGGGTTGTTTAACAATGGTCAGACAGTGATGCAAACTAAGAAATTCAACAATCTTTATCGAGAAAAAAATTACGTATTCATATAGATTCTCAATTTAATTCTATATGTTGCTCAGAGGTTATCAATTCGAATAAACGAGTGCCCCATGTTTTCATTCCAAAATTTTAAAGGACATTTTTAAGTTCATCTGTAAAATTCATTCATTTTGCACTAAATCCAATAGATTTTCGTCGTTGTTATTACCATCATCTTCTCTCATTAACCTCAACTTTTATAATTATTAAATGAATATTTTCTTCGGAGAAACAAAATATCAATTAAAATTACTTTTCTTCATATACATATATATACTACTTAATTACATTCACTCTTTTTTCCAATCTCTCTTACTCACTGTTATCATCTACTCTCTTCATTTTATTCATTAAAACTATAATGATAATAATAATGATAAGTTAGCAATGAGATTCTAAGAAGAAAACAAAAGTTTAATAAATCTTTCACTGAATTCAATAACTTTATTTTGCTGTTAAATCAATAATTATAATTAAAATTTGTTTATTTATTTTATCTTACCTTTCAAACTGAACAACGTAATACAACCAAACAAACTGGAAAAAACAAGGTAAACATGCATAGACATAGATAGATATATACAAACATAAAGCATCTCTTTATTTAATAAAAATATCTTTTCATTTATGTACAAAGAAAAATGCAATGATGTAAGTTCGGAAGAATAAACTAATCATTGACGTTGAGAATTGAGTGTTGATATTCTGGTGAACTGAGGAAGGAATTAACTGCTCATCAGTTGAATTTCATTATTTCTCGCTTTCATCAGGTTACGCAGTTTATATGTGTATGTTTGGGAGTATATATTCTTATTCCGCCGTACTTATGGGTTTAAATTGATCATAAGATTTTGTATATCAAGATAAACATACATATTATAATGAATCTATCAGAAAGGCAATTCATAATAGAAATGATTTCACTAGTTAGGACTATAAGTTTTAATTATAAAGGATTCTGGATGAATAATTTCTTAACATGGTACGACTTCAGTGATTTTAACTAATGGAAGCAATCTGTTTCCATACTACTATATATCTTAGTTGGAAAATAACCTCAAACTATCATAAGTCATATTCATGGACTCTCACATATTAAATTAAGTTTCATTTATGTCAAATATTTATAAATCCCAGTTTACATTGAACTGTCAAATCACTTATTTTTTATTGAATGCTCAGTTCTAAACATAATACAACCACTTAATGGTTATGTTATTATCTATTGTTAACTCATACATTACATCATTCTACACTCATTTTTCTATGAAATAAACAACTAATTTATCATTTTGGTTTTTTGCTTAGCTAACCAATTAAATAATTAACTTAATTTCAATTTATCAATGTTTGAATTTGATATTGTTTGTATAAATCATCTTTTTGCGATATGGTATACATTTTAATGAAACTAGAATAATGATATTGTTTTCATATTTAGATTAGAATCATTATCATTTTTTAATGTCCTTAGTTAATGTTTGTTTCTATATAATTTATGCTCACTGTTCAATGTATGATTCCTAATGTAGTATGTTTTATTGTTTTGTCATTCTATACAATGATGAAATAATACAGAGGAAAAAAAACTAAGGGATTAAGAGGAGAAGATAGAATAAACAGGAAAAAATTGTTGATTTGGGCTTTTTTTTCCCAGAAAAATATTGATAATGAGGGAAGAATGTCGAATATGAATTCGTATTGTGTGAGCTAATGTAATAATAATGATGACTATAGAACGTTATGATAACAAAAAGTGGGTAAATGAATAAGAAGACGAAGTTTATTGAAGCCTTGACTATACGGAAACTGAAACCCCCTTTATGTGTTCAAAAACAATTTATTCTTACTCTTAACCTACCCTGGTAATGCTGATTTATTATCCAGAGTAGTCATCACATTGTTTTTGTGTCTTACGGCTTACCTTAACCTATCTAGTTGACCTTTAATTTTTATACATAAATGTTCTTAACAAGTATATGTGTGATCAGATTGTTCGAAGTGTATTGCGCTAATATATCACATAATATTGATAAACTTCGTCTTCTCATTGCATTATCGAAATTTATCAAAGGGACTAATTGTTTTAAATGAATAAGACTAAATATTAAAGTAAGAGTTCAATGTTACATTATGCAATAAAATGATATTGATAATAATTTTTTATTATGTTCTGTCTAGTAAGAAACGGTAAAATCCAAATTATGCATTTGGCTCTACTTTTGACTTATGTCTAAATGAACCAGTATTTCAGTGCTCGCATTGACCCTGAAACTCGAACATAGTACTTTCCATTTTGAACACTATGCTAATTTGTTATGATTGCTACTGAACTGTGAAAATTGTAAATGGTATGTTGTTATTTCAGGAGGGCTTTTCAACTTTTGTTTGTTAATATAGATGACAATCAATAATTATCTGCTTATATATGTGAGTTGTTTGGACAGATAGTTGCTTCATGATAGTTTAAATTTATAAGTTAATACTAATTTGAAGAATGACCCACTTCGGACTTGTCAGTAGGACATTTCTCCTACGTTAATGTTCTCATTGAATATTATCATTACGTTTAATATACGAAATGATATTTAATAGGTTTCTATGTAAGTAAACATATATCCACAATGCTTCTTAAATTATATGTTTTCAAGTTACCTGAACGCAATAAATAATGAATGTAAAAAATTGTTCATGATACTAGCATTGAATTTCATCTACTTCGTAAAATGCCATTTATGTAAAGTTTTATCCATGTAGTTTGGATAACTAATTGATGATTTTATCTACAAATAAATGTATTTTTTGACCAGATGTATCTTATCCAAAGTAATTTTACAATAACAGAAGTTCAGTTATTAATATATATGCGGTTCGTCATTTAAATCCAGCTGTTTCTACTCTGTTTGTCATAGAAACAGTGAAATGCCATTTTTTGCAATCTTTAAGTTTAATTACAATGTTTCATTGATTAAATGTAAAAAAAAGGTTTCTACTGTTGAAACTTTAGTTAATACCTAATGTTCTTGGTGAAAATATTGACTATATTTACAAAGAGTGGGGTCACACATGATCTTGTAGAAAAATTAGTAATGATACGTAGTCAAGACTCAGTGCTGCATGATGGCTTTGCATAAAAGTAGTAAACTGGAACAGATCCCGTTTAATAAAATAATGTGCTTCATATTACTGTGTATCATTTGTCAAATCGTCTAGTATGGTATTTTCACTTGTGAAGGAAACAAGTTGCATGGAATTTCTCAGATGACACCTTTATGAATGAATTACTGGGTCATTTAATAATTTTGTGATGTTAGTTTGCAGAATATGTAGGTGAACTGTTAACGCTAAAATCCCATACGAAGCAATTTTCATACCTGAGATTTCTTGAAATTCCTTTGAACTTTTAAAAATTTTCTTTCTTTTGAAACTACAAATATTATAGTTCTTACTTTGTTTTCACTTGAAAAGTGGACGAATTGCATCCAGTTGTCTAAGTGACCCCAGCTTTACCTTTATTTGGGACCTAATATCCCTTAAAGACAACAGATATATTCTGTTGAATGAATGGTTATGTAGCTTTTTAACCTTTACTGCCGGCAGTTATTTATTGAAATCCTTATAATCCCCTAACGGAACCCCAAAATTTTGGTATTAAGCCCCCTTTATCCGTAAATTATTGTTTCTCTGAGTGGTCAAACTGCGTGGCTGAAAAGATTTGTTTTCTCCCTATCGAAACTTCCAGGTGCTATATCAGAGAAGCATTTAATTTGATTTTAAGTATTAATTATATTTTATAGTTACCCTTACTAAAGATATTAATGTTTACATCTTATCAACCCAGTAATGAAGATATTATACGAGGGCAATGAAATAAACCAAGCCAATTACTTGTTTTATCTAGGTAGGAAAGTTAAGGGATCGGAAATTAATATTGTATCCTTATTACTAAAATGGGTATGAATATAGCAATATTCGATGATGATCAAATTCAAATCAACAGTAAGTTTTACTTATGCTTAAAAATCTCTTCAATTCAGTGACCTAAGAATTTTTATTCATACTCAAACTAGGTCAGTTACTGAATTATTTTCCGATTCCTTCGATCTCGCGATTTATGTTAATTACTAAGACTAAACATATGAAACGAAATAATGAAATTAGTACCCAGTTTGACACAATTATTGATGAAACATTTCAGCTATGAATTTTCTGATTGTATCATTCTACTCCTAGATAATTATACTAATCCATGAAATCATTCATTTCCCATTAAATTCATTGATTAGAAACTTTTGTTTTATCTAAAATAAACCTTAAAATTAACAATTATGTTAGTTTAACTAGTAAAGTTTTCTGTCAAATTCAATTAAGGTCAATCATTAATGTCAATTAACAAGAACAGAATATTAATTCTAATCGTACAAAAATTTTTTCGTCTTAACAAACATTGTTTGTGTTATAAATCTGACAAGTATCATTAGTCAAACAGTCAGCCATTTATAAAATAGATATTTGATAAAATAAATATTTAGAAATTTTATATAGTTGAGATCATGAGTCAAGCTAGACCACCATGGAAAACCTCGGGGCACTGGACGGCCGTTTCGTCCTCTTGTGTGTGTGCATCCACGATCCCGCCTCTCGAGATTTGAACCCAGGACCTAATAGTCTCGAGCGCGAGCGCTTAACCTCTAGACCACTGAGCCGGCCGGCCAGTGTCTAACTTCAACCGATCCACGAAATTGAGAGACCATTTAGGTTTTCCATGGTGGTCTAGCTTCAATTGACTCATGATCTGAACTATATAAAATTACTAAAATCCCCACAAAACCCCCTTCTGATAAATATTTAGAGTTTATACGGATTGAATGGAAATTTGATTTAATAAATATATGAACGTTCGGATATACAATGAACTCATAATGTTCCATTGATGGGAATTTTGTTTTAGAAAAATATATTTCAGATGTAGTTGAATGATATGAAAACAAAAATGTTGGCTAAGATTAGGGGATACTTATATATTTAATTGATCAGGTGAATAGGTATCTGTAATTCAGACGGAAAGTAAGTCCAAATCCAAACAGTTCATTATGTAGATCTGTAAATATTCTGGTCTTGAAAACGCTCGTTGAATAATGCTGTCATAAAAACATACACTGATTAAAGATGGATGTAAAGTGAGAATAAGAAATAATAATTTCATTTTATATAGTCTTTCATATATCTAAACCAAGTTCATTTAGTATTACAGTTAGAGACAATAGCCCTGAACGATTAAAGGCTATTACTGATGTACTATAAGATTTTTGTATCTATAGTAATGAATGAATGACAAATAATCAATCTTACATCATGCAATATTCGGTACTAGTTATATTCTCCTGAACTAGTTTTCTTGTAGCTACTCATCAATCAGTTAATGTATCTAACTTATTTCCATGTATCAGATATAGTTAATTCAGCAATTTACTCAACTATTAACTTTAAATTATTTTTCTTTTCATTGATATGTGTTGTTGCTGTCATTGGAGGCAAGACATTAATTATTATTTCATGATTAACATGTTTGTAAAATGTTTCATTTTATCTTTATTTTCTGATCTATTCTCGAACTGTGATTGTGAGAAAAATTAAGAAAACAATCTAAATGATACATGTCTAGACTAGATAACTAACTTTTTAAAATGTCTCAGCATGTTTAAATTAGATATCAATCAAAAGTAAATAATGTATTATTGATTGAAGACGTCAGGCGCCAATTTAAAAAAAAGGCGTCACAAATAAACCTCCCTGGTAGTTATTTAATTAAAGGTAGAAATGGGTATTTTTATACGTCGTTAATAATTTTACTATCGTAAAATATGTTTGGTTTCAACGTGTTTTTCGAGTTAATGGGTCTTTATTAACAACATATACCTGTTGATTCAATCCCCCACCAATCAACTCCCTGGAATCTAACAACGTCACAGGCATAATATAACATGACTGTTTTTAGAATAATTAAACGAGTTCAAAAGACTTGGAAAAATGGAGTTATTATTGATTTTCTTTTCATAAGAGGTAATCCTGAAAGATATACAAATCTCAACTATTAAAATTACTATAATATCCACAAAAACCCCTTTTGATATTAATCAACATATGCTCACTAGTGACTGGCTTCAACAGGTATTTCCTAGAGTTCTAGTGAGAAGCAGTGACCAGTGGAGTTCAACAAGGTCTGTTGTGAGATAGTAACTCACTAAAGACAATGGCGGATGTGTCACTCGATTTCGTAAATCGGTTGAAGTTAGACATTAACACCATTGGACGCCGACTCAGTGGTCTAGAGGTTAAGTGCTCGCGCGCGAGACTGATAGGTACTGGGTTCGAATCTCGCAAGGTGGGATCGTGGACGCGCACTACTGAGGCGTCCCACAATAAGACGAAACGACCGTCCAGTGCTTCGAGGTTTTCCATGGTAGTCTAGCTTCAATTGACCCATAATCTCAACTATTAAGATATACATTAGTTCATCAGAAATGAATATAAGTATTTAAATATTTACTACAAATTCATAATTGAACAAACCAATATGATTGTAAATTGTCTTATAATATTTCAATAATGAATTATATTATCAGTAGTTCACAAAATATTTGACAAACATTTATGGTCAGAAATTAAAGTTAATTCATTTGACTTATTCCAGTTCATTATTATGAAACCTTAACAACCACTAAAGTAATACTTGAAAAAAGGTAAATTTTGAAATAAATAACTGTTATGTTTATTCAAATTTAAAATATAATTAAGAAATATATCTTAATTGTTTATGTAATCAGTAGTTGGAATGTATTTAAACGAGTATTTAATGTCCATCATTCAATTTGACCAATGTTTAATTTTATAATACAAACTAGTTGTTTAAAGTATTGAAAGGTTTACTGGTAAATTTTTTAAAAAAGTGATTGACTGTATATCTTATGTGATGTTGTTATAAATAATTATTCAAGTAATCTGTCAATATGTAAATGTATATATCTAGTGAATTAGTTGTTGATTTAATTTAAACAGATAGTTTCTATATAGACTATAATAACTGAAACATTTAACTAGATTTTAACTGACATCAGGTTCCAGTTCATTAAGTAGTGGTGTTTAACTTAACCAATTAATTATGGATGGAACTGCTGAATACAAATATATAAACAGAGTTAGTGAGTTATAGTTTTCAAAGTTCAGTCAACACTGAATTTAATGAGTTCTCTTCGAGGGCTTTATATTCATCTTTGGTCACTGTATGATAGTATTACATCATCTTTCCTTTGAATTACGATTACGAAGAAAAATGAGAGAAGTAGAAAGAAGTTTATCTTCAATTTTCAACCGATAAATAATTCCCCTACATGATATTAGTTTGTTAGCAGATTGAAATCCAATTATCCTCACTATCATTCTCAAAATATTGAATATATATATATATATATCCTCGTAATTATTTGGAATAACTTGTTGTTGATATTCAAGACCGGTCAGTCTTTATTGATATATGTAAATCTTCTGTAGATATCCAGTATGAATAAGAGTTTATTTTAAATAATATACAAGCATTCACAGAATAGTTCAATCTGATTTAAGAATACACTGTCATTTCAGTGAAAACCTCTCATGGACATAAATATAGTGGGTCATCTAAGCTAATATTAAGCATCTAATTTTGTTTTTGAATCAAATTAGGAATAATATAGTGATTAGCCATTACATTGGTGTAGAAAGTTATTATATCACAAACTGACTGGTTTTGAAAATGAGGAAAACTGGTTTCCTGTTAATTGATTCAAAGGTGTTGCACTCTACATACTGTGAATACTTTTTGTTTGATCCTGTATGGAGTGGTAAGTAAAAATCGCTGAGAAGATCTAAACTACAATGAAGTAATTGTACATAGTTCGGCTATTTTCAACAGTTCATCAACTGTTATCTGCTGGATGGTGAGAAAGCATCTTCAGAAACTAACAAAGTAGAGATCATAATAACAATTATTTCCTGTTAGCAGGCTTTATTTCAAACAATTTAATATCATGTTATGTTACCTTTTATTTATTAAATTGGAATAAATTGAGTTTAATGTTTCTAAGTTCACGAATGAACAAAATTTATAATTTACTCATTAGTTCATAAGTCGAAGTGCGATAAACACAGAATTAAAGGCTTAGTCTTGATTGAGTATAAACATCACTAGATATAACTATAACTAAATCTTCTCTAAATTATGTTATATCTCACTGCTTTTCTAACTCAACCACTTCTTTAAATACTGAACACAAGTGAATAAGTAATTGTCCTTTTATGAGCATATTCATAAACATCGGTATTTGTTAGTGCTTGAATTACTCTATTATTGATAGTCAGAAATGAATTTTAACCAGTCTTTGTTAACAATATGGGCTTATTGTGTCAACTGCCTTGAAATAGCAATTATGACACATTATTTAGAATAGACGGGATACGCCTAGTAGTAGGATCTAGAACGTGTATTTCGTCCTACTTAAGATTTGTTAATTATATTTATCCGCAACAAAGCGCTTACTGAATTTACTGCTAGTCTTACTTACTTGCTTACTTACGCATGTTACTCCTAATGGAGTATAGGCCGCCGACAAGCATTCTCCAAACCGCTCTATCCTGGGCCTTCCTTGCTAGTTCTATCCTGTTGTTGTTCATGCTCCTCGTATTTGTTTCCATTTCCCGGTGTAATGGGTTCTCTGGTCTTCCTCTTCTTCTTTGACCTTCAGGATTCCATGAGAGGGCTTGTCTTGTGACGCAGTTGGATGCTTTCCTCATTATGTGTCCTACCCACTTCCAGCGCTTCTTTCTGATTTCTTCCTCCGATGGAATCTGGTTTGTTCTCTCCCACAGTAGGTTGTTGCTGATAGTTTTTGGCCAACGGATTCAAAGTATTTTGCCCAGACAACTGTTAATAAACACTAGTGTCTTCTGGATGATGGCTTTCGTAGTTCAAGTTTCCGCCTCATACCGTGGAACTATCTTGACATTTGTATTGAAAATTCTGATCTTGGTGTTGGTTGACAGTTAATGCTAGCCACAATCAATTAACTCTATATATTTTTTCTAAATTTACCGAAAGATTAAATCTCCTCAAGATTTTATGCCAAAATTTTTGAAAAGAAATCCTAATCCCTTTAAAAAACACAACTCTAATATACCTTCTCATATAAATTAAAGGTATACAATTTAGGAATGACACATTTGTTCATTCGTGTTCATGACTAATTAGTTTGATAATGCCCAGTGTAAACCAATTCTTTAAAATTTTTCATTAGTCATTATGCTTTATAATATTTTGTTCCGCAAATATACTCAATTAATAAAATAAAGGAGTGACCCTATAGATTAGTGAAATAAAATATAAACTTTATTTGAGTTTATAATAACACAGGTTTATATGTACTAATCCACTCAAATATAGATTTGACACGCTTTTCTGCATTTGGCAATAGTTATTTGTTATTATTTTCTCTGTACTAAA
Source organism: Schistosoma mansoni (assembly GCF_000237925.1). Lineage (NCBI taxonomy): Eukaryota > Metazoa > Platyhelminthes > Trematoda > Strigeidida > Schistosomatidae > Schistosoma > Schistosoma mansoni. The sequence continues at coordinate 16,803,485 of NC_031495.1, forward strand.
AAAAGAAGTATTTTATGTTAGTCATTAGTTTTTTTTTCATTGGTCACACTTCAGTTAAGATTGATCAATCGAACGAAATGGATTGATAAGCACAATAATCACTAAAAATAAAAGAAAGCATCGAAACGGGGTGTTATTCACTGATATATTTTCTAGTCTAGTTTTCTTGTTATAAATGCAAGAGCAAGATATTTCACTTTTCCAATGTTTTCAGATAGATTAGGCATAACAACTAATTATTATTTGTAAGTTGTATTATTTAAAGATTGACCTCGTTTGGGGTGCCATTTAGGAACAGTCAAAATTGCATATCTACTTCGTCACAGTATGGGAATTTCCAGCATTGTTTATCTACAATTCCCACCAGGGAATGAACCCAAGATCTTCGTATCTCAGTTGATAGAACAGTTGCCTGATGGTTCCAATGATTAAGCGTTTGTTGTCCAAATGCTAGTCCTGAGTCTTATCTCTGGAGGGATTTATGTGTACGTAGTACTTAAAAGTTCAATAATAGCATAAACAACTGTCTAGTACTTCCTATTTATTAAAAAAACTAGAATTGAGGTAAATCTACAACCAAAAAACTTAGAAATTAAAGTAATCTCATCGAAACACTTACAAGCTGTTATTATTTGTTACAGAGAATTCTCTTAATTATCAATTATGGTTTTGAAAAGGAGATTCATTCTCATCTTGGCTAGTTTCTTATTACTTTTTGAACGTATTCATGGAAGTAACAATCTGAAAATATTATTCCTTAGAAAGTATTGAATAATTGTTCCGTCTTTTTATGATGCCTAAAAAGGCCTACTCAATATCTTGCCAAGAATCGAATTCAGAACTTTGTGTTCTCCTAGTGTGAATGTCATAGTCAGACAGCTAAATCAAAATCTACTAATCAAATTCAATTAACTCTCAAAAAGATAGGATAATCATCTATTGTCACAAGTTAACCTGAATTAAGTCAAATACTAGAAAATTCTTTATAATAAAGAAGTACAATGAAGTAATTGTAATATGCTCACTATTTTTTAATGATTCTTTAGCTGAAATCAATTTATTGCGAAAACTAACTCAAGAATAAAATTTATATCTTCATTTTTTCCAGTTAGATAACCAGAGAATTAGACTAATTATACGAATGATCAATAAACTGTTGGTTTGCTTTTAGGTAAAATATTGCTCAGTTTATGCCCGGTATAAAAAATAAACATGTAAAAGGCGTTGATTATATATTTGATTTTTTTATTTACATAGGAGTAGATTGATAAGAAGCTAGCTTCAGATAAATCAATACATGACATTTGTCTGTAAGTTCATTTACTGTAGACTTGAACCATCTCGAATTATTTTAACTTTTCGATTCGAGCCCAAGTAATACTCGTAAGCGATGATTGAGGACATTTGGTGACATGACTCAAAATCGGCGATGTTACATTCGTTCTTTACCTTCCTCTAAATGTTTGACTAAATAAAGTGCATAATTTCGCATCAATAATGCGTATCTATCTCTTCTGTAAGGTATTCAAACCTAAATGAATTTTGATTTTGTTGTCCATCTTATGCCTCACATTTCGTTGATTTCTTTTCACCTCTCAGAAGTACTCTGTGTGTAACTTAAATCAATGTTTCATTGTATCAGATCTTATATTCCCCATGAATAATCAACCGACTGTGTTTCATCATATCACACAGTATATAAATTAATTCCACATCTTATTTGTATAATAAATTTTGATTATATTTTAACTTTTGTTTTCTGAAAAATATTTGAATGAATAACATGTAAAGTGACCATAAGGAATAATTAAAAAAAAGAAATACAAAACAAACTGTGATTTAGATCATAAGATTATCATTCACGGTGTCCTTAGTCATAACAAACTTAGAGATTAAAAGAAGATGAGATATTGGAAATAAAAATGAGGCCACAAAACTTCACTGATTACCAATAAATCTTCAATAACAAAACAACTAAATGACCTAACTTCAAAAATATGTCCTTTATAATTATGATAAATACTTTGATTGTTGAAACACAGACTAATTTAATCCATAATGAAGGTTATATATATACATTTCAAAAGAAAACATACAAACGAGAAATTCATTGGAGAAAAAATATAGAAAAGAAAAAAAAACCATGACAATCACGAAATGATCTCAAAAATTAAACACAATATCAGCAGTATCTATTTAATGCTAACGAATTAGTGAAATTGGAGAAGAAAGAAGTGTAGAAAGAATGGCAATAAGTAGGTGCTTGTGATTTAACTACATTTGATTTAGTTGGATAAATTTTCTAAGTAATTATCCAGTGGGATATAATTTCTGTGATCTATGTGTAGTTCACAAAAAGAAAAAAATAAGTGGCACTCAACACCATTTATCTCCGTCTTTAAATATTATTATCATGGAGCGTGTACATCTAAAGACTTTGGTATTTTTGCATCCACTGAGTTGAATGGTACAATAAATATTTTTTATGTCGAACTGGTCTGCACAATATGATATAAATGATGGCCTATTTCGTTGTATAACCGTAATCTATGTTCATATATGCTTCATGTAATTGATACAATCCATCTTATGCATTACATTGCTTGCATTTTTATTATGTATTTAGTTTTATTGTCAGTATTGAGTAGAATGAAGTGGTTTTGTTGATTTTTTGAGCAACAGTAATTCCAAAGTGTATTGAAATCTTAGTTATACCTTTTATGAAGTTTCTGAAGCATAACAAGAAAGTTCAATTTCAGGTTTTTCATTATGATTTTGAGTCGATAAATTAACTGTATAAATTGTAATAAAGTATAGAGATAATTATGATTTCAAAAAACAGATAGTAGATAATACTATTGTGGCGTATGCTACTTGTAGACATAAGTAGTATGTAACAGCGATCAAAAGTTGAATGGCTGTCAGTTTGAGGATAAGAAGATCAAATTGAACGAAACAGAAAAGGGAAATAGAAATGAATTTCGAATTGGATGAATCAGACAGAATGTAAGGAATAATTGGCAGAAGATTTTCAAACCAAGCGTTTAATGCATAGTTCTAATATTTTATGAAGATATTCTGTAATTTTATATGAAGTAATAAACTGGTTGTCCCCACCTATGTTCTCGTTCACTAGATTATATGTAGAACGATCTTATTTCGTATTAGTGAGTCCTTCACATTTTAAATTTATATTTGACCTACGTGAGATGATTATCTACGTACTCATGTTTTCGACAGCCTTATACTTGCTCCTTCAAATCATGAAAAATTAGGCTATTTAATTTCTCTCTTTTGAAAGCCAGTTCATATTACAAATATGGATTGTTACCCATTGTCTAGAATAGAAATCAAAGCTTTGGAAATGAAGTAACCAGCCTAATGAATACGACTTCATTTTAACTTTAAGCTATTCTCATTTCAGATATTTTTAATCACAATAGACCTAATTGTTCCGGTTCAAGAAAGAATATCTGTAATGTCAATGTAATAAATAATATCTACATAGAGCAGAATAATATGCATGTATGACACTTGTATTGAATTTTAGTCCATACCGAATTGCAAAAGTGTCTTATACAAATGTTTTGTTGTACGACTTCCTTTTTAGTAAAATTCTGTCTTTAATCTATAGGAACTACACTTAAATAATATGCTACCGAGTGTTTCGTTTTTTACAAAAAGAATCCATTTATGTAACTTCATTTGTTTATGGCTTTCTTTTCTTGCTTTTTTCATCACTATGATCCAGTTTGATGAATGTTTTACATTTAAGGTTAGTAATTTATTTATTATCTTACGCCTGACTAACTACAGAAGATACTCTGATAATAAATGCAGAAATTTCATAGAAATATATTAACGATTTTTCTCGACATTATGTTTACATCTAATTTGTCCGAACAGGTAGGGAAGTATGTGTTTCTTATGCATTAACTCTGAGGTGCAATTTCATTCAAATGATTAATCCTAAGTAGGATATAATTCATGTCTTGTACTCCACTGCTAACCAAGATCTATTAACGTAGAAAATTTAAATTATCTTAATAATGAGATGGATGGTGGCTAGTAATGGGATCCAAGACTCGCGTTTCGATTTCTTTGGAACTCGTCAGCTGTATGTGCTTACATCCCGAAGTTGATGTTCATTCCAGGACTCAAACTCAGTTCCATTTGCTTCAAACTATTCACGCGGGTCCTGGATTCCACTGCTAGCCACCATCCGTCTTTGCTTATAATGCTTGTGACTTGAGGCAATATCAAGGCAATCCGAACAGGATGCATATATGCCAATAAGAGACTGATCAATTACAGTTCTAAACATCAATGAGAAGATTCAAACAAAAAATACAAAAATGAATCATTTTAATGATGGAAAACCATAATACGTTTACGAAGTCTAAGTGTTCGTATTCTGAGAGGTAGGAGTTTTGAAATAAACAGTAAATCTTATTTGAAAACTGAATAAATACGCTTCGGAAATAAGTTTGCTTGCTGATATAAAGAATTATCGTTGTCATATCAAAGACTTTAACAAATAAGTAAAATAAATTTTCGTTACCTTTCTTTTCACTAAAAGTAAATATTAATCTTCAAAAGATTATATCTTTAAATTAGTTAAAAACTTCGGCTTCATGAATTTGATAAGTTAACCTGGAGACAAATTTAATGACCTCAGTTGATTCAAATTAATGTTTGACATGATATGACTTGACAGAAAAACAGATAAATTGATAATGATATGATCCAGAAAAATACTTAGAATCAGAAACCAATGAAAAACGACTTTTACTGCTTTAGTACTACCCAGCAGTATGAAACCAAAACCATTTCCAGTCAATGAACTTAGGTACTGATGGTCACATAGTCAGTACAATAATATTAGATTGGTTGTTTGGCTAAAAATAATCCACAGACTCCCATTTAGTGTTAAATTACCCTTTAAGTGTATAAAAATCTCCACAAAACTACTTAATTTAATGGCAATCCAGTCCTTACTAGTTACAAAATTTGAGATTCGTTTCTCGTAGCCTCATTGGAAAACCTTAACTCGAGAGAACAAGTAAATGTGGAGTGGATTAGTCACTTACTTAAAATATGTGTTGTGAACTGCTCCATATCACAAATTTATTGAGGTAAAAATCATACATTGTCGAATCTCGACTCAGTCATTTACGTAGATCGTGCTTGGTCTAGATTGTTTCCATTGAATATTTGCTGACCAATGCTTATGAGTTATAAATAAAGGATAAAACAGTATTTTATGTTCTCTGCTTATCACTGATTTCCAGCTATTGTCAAATTTCGATGAAAATAATGATGATTGACTGATTATTAGTAATTTTTAATTGATAAATATGTATTCATAAACAGACTATACAGGAATTGTAGAGCATTAATACAATTCAGTTTTAAAGTGTAAGCTTGTGTACATAGGTCGAATCCATATTTTATATAGATACTTTTATTAAGTTCCAAACATTCAAAATGACCTATGTAAAGGTAAGGTTCAAGCCTATAATCAAATGGGTTGAAACACAAGCATTTTACTTACAAGACCACCAATTCATTCGACACGTTTAAACTATCTTTTCCATAAACATTATACCATTCAGTATTTTTCCAAATACTCTGCTCTAAACTCTAGATGAGCTTTATTATTACATTACAAAAACAATTAGACTAGTATTACCAATAATAATGACTAAATGTTTTTGTTGTCATCTGAATAATCTCTTCAGTTTTCTATTATCAATAATAGTTTAGTAAATTCATGAAAAAAAAGACATTCTGTCATATATTTGTTGTATCGTTTTGATGAATAAAGCAAACATTATACATCCCTAACATATTATGAGGATGGTAGAGATAATTATACAAGTTCTTGTTCAGCCCAAATATTATTACCAATGATTTCCACTATCGTTGTTTTTTTACAACGTATTGATAGGTATACATTCAATGTGCCAGACATTTCATTTTCTACTTGTATTGTTGTATCTGATAAATGAAACATTCTGAAACAAAAAAAACTATACATGAATAATATAATGGTTATAATTGTTACTAAGACAATATTTTCTGGCTAACAAATAGAACTCCCATTAGTTATCTAATATGACATATATATATATATATATATATATATATATATATATATAGCTAAATTAAATTGTCATATTTTGGTTGAATTATTATTTTAAAGGAAAAGATTGTCTGATCACTGTTTTGAGTGATAATGTTCACTAATGACTTTTTGCTACAAACAAGGTTCGAACTCTTAGATTCTTAGAATAAAACATTAGCTTATGCGTTAGCTTATGCGTAAGTCAGAGTTTTATCTCTAAATTTTGCGGAATAATGTTCAAACCTAAAGAATTCTATTATTTTAATAATGATCAAAATAATAATAATAATAATAATACACCCTTATTCATTCGCATATTTTTGGTCACAATGAAGAGTTCTTTGTGCAATATATACAAAGCTGTAATATAATCTCAGTGTTCGTAAGAATATTTAGGAAATCTTTAAACAATGATTAACGGAAATTTTTATTATTTCGTAAGTGTTAATGACCGATCTAGCTCTCATTAAATCTGTTTTATTTGCCGAATATATTCGATGTATGAATTTTATAGTGTTTGTCTTTAGTTTCTAAAAAGGATCGATGAGGAAGGGGAAGAAATACCAGTCACCATGTTAGTACTTTTTGAGTCTCTCATTATTTAGATTCACAATAAGTTGTAAACATTTTATGAGGGTTTATAAAAAAACTCACGAAGATAACTTAATTAAAACAAATCTAAAATAAGAAAACATCCAGCAATAAACAAGTGTTTTGAAAAATGATTGCCTTGAAGTTTGAATGGGCTGTCAGTCATCAAAGACGATTTTAGTTAACAGATATGGCCTTTTAACCACTAACTCCTGTCTTCAAAATCGCTATGTGTTCATCTAGCTAATACTGATTTGTCAAGAAGTTAAGCATAGAAAACAATATATCTTACTAAGCACCATTCGACATTATAAGGTTTTTTCCATGTTTATTGCAAAACTAGATCAATTAAAACAGCATAAGCCAAACATCCAGACCATTTTTTAAAGCATATGACAGGCAAACATTTAAGAAACTCTCTTATACAATTATATAACTTTTATTTTCAATTAATTTTTCCTAACGGGATAAACCACACGAACCCTGGACAAAAATGGAAGAAAATTATATTGAATATATTAAGTCCATATCATAATAGAGGAATGTATATGATGAATAACCATAACAACTATAAGTCGATATTACTGTGAAAATGTTAATTTACAAAATCTTTAAATGAATGTAATACAGTAATACTTGTTATTCAATTTATTATTATTATTTAAGTTGTCCATGTATGATAAGTTTCTCTCCTTTTTTTAAAAAAACTGTCGTTGTGGAAAAAAGTAGAAATTCTATTGCACATAAGCGACTATGCAGTTGAATGCATTGTAAAGTGAATTTTCAATAAAAGATATATATATACATATATACATACGAAAATATTTTTCTACATGGGATTATTTGTTCATTATACACTAATGATGACATATTGAAAAATTGAACAACTGACGCGACCTCATACAGTGTACACTCACGTGTATATGTATATGCTTATACATGCGGTTTAAAACAAAGTTAAATGACCTAAATAACTAAGAGATTGATAAAGAAGAAGGGAAGATCAAATATGTATCAAAAGATGACTGGAAAAGAGAGAAGAATCGAATAAAGAAAACTAAGAAACAAAATCTGTTATTATGGTGAATACTGAACAAAATTATTTTTTTTTGTATCAAACGATAAAGTAAATGAATATCGGTGTAGATGACATAAGAAACACAATACCTTTTTCACTTTCCCAAATGAAAACTATCAGAGAAAGAATTGAAAGTAATCTAGACGAAATGACTGATCATTTAAACGAATGGACATTGATTTAATTCTCGTCTATCTTCATAACACACTCTTTTTAAAAAAAATAATAGATTACTTAAATATTTTAAGGGTGTTTATTTTTAATTGATCTTAACAATTAAGATTCAATAAGCTAAAGATATCAGTACATGGTTAAATAAAGACTTGCACATGCACGTACGTACGCACGCATACACACACATACAACAACGAATCTATAGTGTCACATTATTTTTCTTCCTTTATCCCCTTTCATAATTTCAAACTTTGTCTCTAATGTTGTATCTTAACATTTTTTAAATTATCTAGCAGACTCAGTGAATAATAGCGTTGATAAGAGGATAAGTAACAACAACGATAACAAAACAACTATAATAAGAAAATATTCAATTTATGTTGGACATGTCGGACAGCTGTCCAGGATACATCATCTATATCTTTCGTCTTTTTTTTCATTCTATTTTGTTTGTGTCGGCAAAAATTCTGTATTTCTTTTGATCTTTTACTGCTTCACTGTTACTAGTTTTGTCGCGTTAAAAAATCAATACGTTGCTGGTTACCTATTTATTTATTTGTGGAAATAAAGCTTAAAGAAATATGCAAAGGTCAGTAAAGCTTAAAAACGTCCCTCTCTCCTCTATTTCTCATAGTGACCGTATATATAAACATATACTCAGATGCACACACAAACAAGCCGAATACATTTACATGATAAATTAGAAGCGTGTTTTGTAGACGAGTAGATAATGTATACTTAATAAATAGTTATATTTCTTTTTAATATTTACTTAACTAAATACAACTTGTAGTTATCATACCTTTAATTTTCATTTATTTATTTTCATTGTAGGTCATTAATTTTACTTCCACTTAATTATTCCAATTGTTGTTGTTTTTTCACAGTTCAGTAATAAGTAAAATAACTTTTAATTGTACATTTTTAGTTGTGTTGCGCTCTCTATATAAAGTGAACTGATCAAGTTTAAAAATTTCATTTTATCGGCAATGCATATTGAAATAAAAGTCATCTAATTCTAGTTCGAGGTAGACTGTAATGATATTATTCAAAGAGATAATGAAACATTGATAATAAAATCCTTTGATTAAAAGAAAGAAATGTAACTAAAAACGTTTATTTAAATGAATAAATCATACGAGAATGGGTTTTGTGGATATTATAGTAATTTAATAATTGGGACTGATAGGTCCTGGGTTCGAGTCGTGGATTTGCACTACTGAGGAGTCCCACAACAAGACGAAACGGCCGCCCTATGCTTCCAGGTTTTCCATGGTGGTCTAGCTTCAATTGATTCACGAACTCAACTGTAAATCAATGAATTATACTTGATCGTTTCATTATATTATGTTTTACAAAGTCATCGTAAAGGATTTATTCTACTAAAAAAACGTTAGTTACAGAAATAGTTTTGTAATTGATTTTTTATTTATAAAATTGCCTTTTGGATGATTCTCTTTCTGAAGACTGAAATAATTACTTCACTTAACCGATATAATGGATCGTTTAGAAACTAACAAAAAAAACTTTTTCTACAGACTATTTGTTGTTATTCAGAGACTTATTTGTATTGTACCTTAGTTAATTCAATAATGATGTTTCTTTTTTATAAAAGATCCTTGTAACGTATTTTATTGGCCATTTAGAGAGATATCCTATATCACTGTAGATATACGCAGCTTACAAAAGTAAAAATTGTACAGTTTACACTACATAGTTTATTTAGTGACCATCAGTTTTTTATTACCTGGTTTTTATTGTTGTGAATGAGAACACGAGTGGGGACAATCGAATGTATTTAAGCACAAATTACAGATTATCTCACTAAAATCTGATAACCATACAGTAAACAGGTAATTTGCGAAATAACAATCAATTGTCCCAATCTTGACTGTTCCTTCTGCAAATATCAGTCCATCTTCTCTGATTTCATTGTTCATGCATTTTCATACCGATTGCGCTTCGTTCCTGTTCTTTCCTTATCTATCTTCTGCCAAAATACATTATATGCCTGACCACTATATACTACCTATGTGGATATAAGTAACCCACACCGCATTTATTATTGACTGAATTCCCTGAATCAGATGACTCGATATTAGATTGAAATTTATCCCATCCTAGTATGTGTCTCCTTAACGGTTCTTATCCTCGATCTCTCACACTGCATATCAACGCTTGCACGTACTTATCATTACCTATTCTCTAAAAAAATATTGTATTGTGCAGATCATACGTGAGACCAGGTATAGTCCGCAGTTAATCCAGGTGTAATCCGCAGATTATACGTGAGACCAGGTGTAGTCCGCAACGGATCCAGGTGTAGTCCGCGCGTAAAATTTTTGCGTTTTCGGCTCGTTAAGACGCTAAAAACTTTCTAAGCGCGCGATATATATATATATATCCCCCCTTTCATATTTTTGACTAAAATAGCTAGTTTCTAGCTAGTTTAGTGCATTATAGGGAGACCACCGAGTTTAGGGTAGTCTCCCTATAATACATAGCCAGTAAGAGCAACTGTAAAGAGCAAAATTTGGAGTCTCGATGTCAATATACATTTTATGCATCATTTAATAGCTCTTAATTAGATAAGTACTACAAAGAAAACCCCATTGAAAAATATTAATCCGTTCAAAAGTTATAAAGAAAAGTGTGACCCAAAAAATTCCTATAGAAAGGTGCGGACGGCAAAATCCTATAGAAAAGTCCGAGATAGCGAATTTTACGAACACACTTTTCCGCATAACTTTTGAACGGCTCAACCGATTTTGTTCATTCTTTTTTTAATCGATTTATCTTGCGACATATCACTATTGCTTTCATCAAACGCTTCCATTCAACTTATTTACTACTAGATTACTTATGTGTTGTGATTAGCAAACGTGAGATATAGTAAAATTATTTTGACCTTATATCCGAGCAGAATCATTTCTGTATATGAATTCGAAATATTTGAACTATGCATGGTAATTATTGAATAAATCCATATGAATTGTAATAATCCTTTGTGTTTAACATAGATGAAGTTATAAATTTTGGAGATATTGGGTATTTAAATAGCTTGATTGATTCAAGGATCATTAATATTTACGGGATAAATCGTATGTCATGTAAGTTAGATTCATGATTAGTTCGTAATTCATTTAATTAACGGCAAGATTATAATTTATGGACGAAGTCAATCAGAAGCGTTTGAGGGATTTCAAGGTCACGGCGCCAACTTCAGTACCTGATGCTCATGTACGATCG
>NC_031495.1:16814903-16904718 GCF_000237925.1 Schistosoma mansoni
AATTCAGCTGACGAGCCCCAAATGGGACGAAATGCGCTTCCTGGATTCCACTGCTAGCCACTATCCATCTTTGCTTACAATGCTTGTGAATCGAGGTTATATCGAGGCAATACGCACAGTATGCACATATGCCAATTAGAGACTGATTAGTTGCAGTCCTAAACATCAATGGAAAGATTCAAACAAACAATACTAAGTGAATAATGTTAGTAATTTTAAAATATTTGTTTTAAATAAAACAACTTATGTTACTAAGTGATTTTCATTCAAGGATCATTTGAAAGTTAGGTATCAATTTTGAACTCATTATGTATACCATATTCTATGTAAGTCAAAGATATTTTGTGAACAAAATAAAAGAGGTCTATGTAGATCACATTTAGATGATCATTCAATAAATTATAATTTTGTTTTCAATCAATTCATTATATACCTCACATTTGTCAAGTATCTATAGAGATACTTGTTTTAATTTTGAGTTATTTGAATTGTTCTTTTTGCAACCTGTTATAAGGCAGCTAATCACTCACCAGAGAGTATATGTTAGTTATGAGGAAATAAGATTATTTTGGAAATTGTTTAAATTTTAATGATAAATTTCATCATGAATTCCACTTCTTCCTTGTTAGCAGTAAGAGAGTAATTACCTAAACAAATGACTGATAATTGTGTAATATCTCAAATTCACTGAAGCTAGAAGTATAAACCAGTGATCTAAAACTGGTATACTTCCCATGTAACCTTGAGGTTCTAGTGTAGATTCCATATAATTATTAGTAACAATTATCCATAATTATTTGCTGTTTTTAGCGTTTCATAATTTAATTTGTAATCAATGAATTTTTGCTCCTTTTAAGTAGTATTATTGAATTCCCCAGAAATCTATAGTGTTTCAGTTGTACATGTTAAATTAAATAAATGCAAAATGCGTATCACATTTAAATTGGTATCCATGACACGTATGATGAATTACTGGATTTTAATTGTAATAATATCCGAAATTAATTATTTGATTATAAGAAACTATTGAAGGTTCGGCCCAATACTTGTTTTTTTCTATTCGTGTATAGTTTTTTAGATTTTGTATACAACTCAAGACTAATGTTTCCTTCATAAAATGATCTGCATAATCTGGACCCACTGATCTATAAGTATCATCTTTGAGATCAAACTTAAAGGCCCTAAAGTAGTTTCCATATGATGCTTCAGTGGTTGGTGTTGAAAAGTATTAAACCAAGATGAAAACCACTCGTTAGTAGTCCCTAATATCTTTGTTAACACCTACAAAATTCATACTTTAGAAGTCTTTTATGATGAAAGCACAAAATCTATCAATTTTTACAACTTAAAGCGTTTATATTAAATGTATTATGAATAAATGTTTCAAGTGTATACTGATAAGATGATAATATACTACTTAAGAGTAGAAACCGGATGTATCTGCTCATTTTCGACGAAATTTTTTCAGTTTATTTCAAAGTGTATTGAAAGATCATACTTATTAGCAACTTGTGATCGGCAGGTATATGTACCAGCGCTAATAAACCATTCTTTTTCTTCTTCAAAAATAAAAAAGCACATCTCACTTTTACTTTTTAACAAAAAAAAGACATCATTAACTGATAATGATGTGACGGGAAAAAATGCCAATAACAATAATTTAGTCGAAAATCAATTAAAGTTAGAAGTTAATATAAGAGCACATTTATTATGATAAAAACTTTTTTGTCTTGGGAAAATTCGTATAAATTTTTTATGTCTCCTATCTACCTAACTACTTATCTACCTACCTACCTATCTAATTATATACCTACGCATTTAAATACACGTTTCACTCATTATTAGGTTATTTTTATTTGTGATTACACTTCCTTTAGTTTATTTTTCATAGTAGCAAATGTTTTGTTTTGTCTAATTTGTCTAGATAAACACGTGCCTCAATAAATATCTACTTATTTTAAATGAACAGCATCACCAGTATCGGCGGCAGTGATATCAACGGTATTATTTTTCATTATTATTTAGTTGTTGTACATAATTAAACTGATAGATGGTAAACAAAAGAAAAATCATAGTATTCATTCCACTGTTGCAAAGATGAGACACTGTGGATAGTAACAACTGTGTTAGGTAGGCTCATGCACATACACAATTCCTAGATTATTTTCCCATTGCTTGTACAGTTTCTGTTAAAGAAATTGTGATCAAATTTGTAAAAGGGGTAAAAAGTCATATAAATTAGATATGTTAAGTTAGAAAAACATATCTATCTTGTAGTTTGTTCATGTGAATTCGTATAAACTTTTCTTCTTTCCGCTAATTTTCTTTATTTTATCTAAACCAAGTAACTTCAAAATATCACGAATAAGGAGACCGAAAAAAAAGTAATAACAAAACAAAATCATGTATATATATACATGGTTTGCAAAGAGTTATACTACCTCAATCACCTATAACTAATAATTGAACCTTTGAGAACTTGTTTCAGAATTAGTTACTGACGTGTGCACTATTGTTGTTTAGTCGGACAACTTGTAGAGATTAGTTCATTTTGAATAAGGTTCTCATCAAGAACGGACATTAACTGGAAGGGTATCGAAAATCAGAAAGTACGCTTGTTTCAGTAGACAGTTGAGACCAATCACCTCACTGAAGCGTTGACATTCTATGGTATATGTTTGTGACTATCAGTTTGTGACTACGATGCAGCATGACTAAAACACAGCTTACAAATATCACGTTATGAATTTTGATACTGTTTCATCTAATGAATCTAAAGAGATTAAAGGTATCAACAATTTCTCACACAAAAATTATAACTCAAAGCGAAGTATATAACTTGGGCTCAGTATATGAATTGCAAACTATTGATCATAAGTTTTTGCACAGCAACAACTACTATCATGCTCTCAGCAGTACTGAATAAACTCGGCTGATAGATATTACTCAAAAATACTATCTTACAAATTACTCGACAATATAATGATTTTACATTACTTTCATACTAATTCAATATTTACAACAAAAAAAAACAAATAGTTGTGATTCCACTTTATTTATATGCATTCATTGATTCAAGCATAATAAACACAATCATATATCATTATTTTCACGTTTTTGTTCTCTATTCAACAATTAATGTTTTTAAATATTAAGAGCATTTAATGTTATTACTAATGTCGGTAAGTAATTCAAATAAATACATATATACATGTATTTTCTTATATTTTCATATCTCTAGGATAGTAACAGGTTATGGAATAACTTTTAAAATGTTTGTATATTTACAATTCATTTAACATTTATCAAAGCTCAAACGAGTTAAATGAAACTTCAAACAGAAAGCGTTTAGAAATAAAAATGATTATTTACTAGTTAAATAGGAAGTAATAAGTGTATATTGAAAATAAACATTGAAACAATGTGATAATTGTTAGTTTTTCAAAAATCCTGGTTAACAGTATTTTTTTTAATTTGAGAGTCAATTTGTGCAGATTAGTTTAATTTGGAGATAGTGATTTATCTCATCTAACATGGTATTGAAAACAGGAATCATTATATAGTTGTTTTATCCTTGTACTTGACGCCTCAGAAGCGCTCACATGTTTTACCGATAGGGATTGAACCGAGAAAATTAATGTGTTGATGTAAACGCTTAGTTATTTGAAAATAAAATTGATATGCAGTAGTGTAAATTTCCAACTACAACTAACTTTTAACATAGATTAACGATTATTCGACGCCATTAAAGATGACTATCCTGCTCTCAAAATGGATGGTCTCTGTTATGACTGGTCATCGCTGACTGTTATGTCGGAATTGCTTATTACTTATACTTTTAAAACGAGGAACCATTGCAATTTTCACTACGTAAGAAGACTAAAACTGATCCAAGTGAAAATTTACTAACCCCAAAACAAGACGACGACCTTAGTCGAAAATACACTCATTTTTATATTGACGGTACACCCATTTTAATTATTAATTAGAATAAAATCGCATATATGAAAAACACCCAGCGCAATAAAAAATCACACGCTGCGTGTCATGCTGAGCATAGTTTATATCAATTTAATGTAAGAATATCGTATCCTGAACAAACACATCACACTCAAATAAATTAATGTCGTACCGAATAATAAGTAGTATGAGTAAAATTCAGAAAATACAAATCATCTACATATCCTAATAATTCAAGAATTTTTTACAGTTGAATTCATGACTCATTTGAAGCTAGACCACCATGGGGAACCTGGAAGCACTGAACGGCTGTTTCGTCCTATCGTGAGATTCCTCAGCAGTGCGAATCCACGATCCGGCCTCTCAAGATTCAAACCCAGGATCTATCAGTCTCGCACGTGATCGCGTAATCTCTAGACAGAGGTGGAAATGAACTAAATCCTACGAAATAACATTTTGGTGCATTTTAACAAAACTTTTAATGGAATTCATTCCTTAAAGAAACTCATATTTGTTAGATTTTTAAAACTGGACTGTTTATCTGTACGTACCTATGACCGAGTTAGCAGTCAGACAGAGGACATTTAGCTTTCGCAGTGAACGCTTGATCCCTGAATCGTTATTCCATCTTGTATATACAGAATTCCAAATAAATTCGCTTCTTAACTCAACGATCATTCAGTACTACCTAATTTTCATTGGTACCCTGATCCGTGCTGAATATCACTTAGAAATGAATATGATATTTTTATCCAAAATATTTAATACATGATATTGTATTCCTCAACTCGTTTGTTCATAAAGCAATTATAGAAGAAATGGATAGGAATAAGACTTAAACAAAGTCCAAATCAGTTGATTTGGCTTAATAGACTTTTAAACAAAATCCTCAACTTTCTTGTCATATTTCTATATGTTATCTTCATGTTCCTAAATTTTTAAGATACTTTGTAGGGTTATTCGGTCATAAAAATCATACATTTATAGGATAATGAGTGAAGAAAAAAGCAGTAAATATTACGTTTACATACCGATATGTTTTAACACTTCATTTACAGTAATATATCTGTAGAAACTGTAATAAAAAGAAGTTTGTTCATATACATAAAACTACGAAACAGAGGTGTTTTATATTTCCAGAACACTTCCAGTCATTAACATCGTCAATTTGCAAAAGAAAGAAGAATAAATAAAATCATAACATGTGAGAATTTGTTAACGACTGATAAATGAAACTACACAACTTACATTGTTTTTATGCCTCGACAGGTGTAAATTTAATGTTTTCTGATTGTAACTATGATACAATTTTTAAAAACAACATGGATCCCAATTTACACAGTAAATAAAATATTTAGTTTTAAAGTAAGATTATTTTATTTTATATGTGAATTGATTGGATTGTGAAAAGACTACCGGTATATTGGTTTGTTCTATGGTGAATAGTGATGAAATTTAAATTACAGTTGTTAGTCTATTTGAGATATATCAGCTTCATATAATTACATTCAAGTGCGTATTGGCGCATTCACCAGGATTAGGATAAAATAAATAATTCACAGATGTCACTATTAGTTTCCTGCAGAGAAAACATTCGAATGATCTGTAGTAGTATTGTAATGAACGATGACTTAGTGGGAATAGCCAATTTATTGTTTGTTGCAAAATTACAGAGTTCTCTCATTAAATGTGAAAACTACCCATTAACTACTTTATTTTCAAATCTTCCATCAGTTGTCTTTTACATCATTCACGATTCTTCCATTTCTCAAACCCTTTATGTTTACCTTTCTGTTTTCTTCGGTTCAATCTTCCCAACTTTCTTTTGACAGACATTCAACTTCTGACTAATGTTACATACTACTTATTTTGACGGACATAAGTAGCATACACCCCAGTGTTAGTGCACTTTGGTAAACATTACCAAATAAACCCAAATGATATACCCACATAAATAAACTCTAAATAATTACATATCAGTAACATACTTAAAATACAACATTAAACAAGATAAGTTGGAATCTCACTGGTAAAAGTCTCTTTAGAATTACGGATAAACTGTACATTGGATCTATAAAATGAAAGACGATCAAGTCTACAGTAATTTACCGGTTGTTAAAAAAATGAGGCTAGTCATCTGATTATTAAACATTTCATAGTCTTAATATATATGAACTGTAAATACACAATCGTCGTAATTTTGAAGCATATATATTATGCTCATCAACTGTTAAAAACTACATTAACATCATAATCCAAAAAGAACATGGCTTAAATAATAATTTTGGCAACATAGTCTGCTGAACTAACCCTTACATACTCATTATTGTTGCTAAGACCTTTTTTTCTCTCTCTCGAAATGATTATTTATGTCTCTTTCTTCAATTCTTCTCTTTTTGTAATATCTATGTAAATTGGACACGATGATCAATGAATGAATTTGATTAGTTTGATTCTAGATTCAACTAGATTATTTTTAAAAAAAGCAGAACAATTGGTCAACTTATTAACTATTTGATCACATAATAAGAAATTATAGTTCAACCAGGTCTGTTGTGAGATATCAACTCACTGAAGACATTGGTGAGTGGTTGCTCAACTTCGTGGATTGGTTGGAGTTATACATAAACACCGTTGAATGTCGGCTCAGTGGTCTAGTGGTTAAGCACTCGCGCGCGAAACTGATGGGTCCTGGGTTCGAATCTCGTGAGGCGGTATCGTGGATGTGCACTACTGAGGCGTCCCACAATAGGATGAAACGGCCGTCCAGTGCTTCCAGGTTTTCCTTGGTGGTCTAGCTTTAATTGACTCATGATTTCAAACATATAAAATTATAGTTATTATTATTATTATATACAGAAAGTATTTCACCAACATAAAATGTCTACAGTTACTTAGTAGTTCAGAAACAAACTATTACAGATAGAAACGGTCACAAAACAACCATTGACTACTTGTCATAGCATATAAAAGATGAACAAGCATTCTCTTTCTTAATTATTAATATTTCTTAGAAAGTAATTGAAAAGTACATTCTCCATATTTCCTTTTTTGAGATTCTTTTTGTCACAGTTTTCCTAACAAGTGTGAATATTCTTTCCATCATATCTTAATTTCTTTCAAAATACCATTGAAAATCTATGAATTCCTTAATAAATTGATTCTTATAAAATGGACATAACGCCTCATATTCGACTTTTTACAAGAAAATTTCTCTTCATACACTATTTATTGAGTCATTATTTCCAAGTATGATTTAAGTAGAAATGAATAAAATCTAACTTTAAAAGAAAAACTTTGTTTATTTAACATTTTGTAGACATTTACAATTAATTTAAACAAAGTTAAACTTTATTAAATCAACCAACTATGAAAATAAACTATCAAAAACTTTGAATTCACTTAGTATTGTTTGTTTGGATCTTCCCATTGATGTTTAGGACTGAAAGTGGTCAGTCTCTAATTGGCATATGTGCATACTGTGCGTATCGCCTCGATATAGCCTTGATTCACAAGCATTATAAGCAAAGAGACTGACCAGTTGCAATCCTAAACATCAATGGGAAGATTCAAACAAGCAATACAAACGAATTCAAACCTCACCCCAATGCACAAGCAAGTGGCTACCGGGACTCAGTAGCTGAGTGGATAACGCAATGGCGTTTGAAGCGAAAGTTACTGAGTCCGAGTCCTAGAGTGAACATCATCTTTGAGATGCAGGTACATCCAGTTGACGAGTCCTAAATAGGACGAAATGCGCTTCCTGGATTCCACTACTAGCCACTATCCATCTTTGCTTACATCCAAAACTTTGTTTCTTTCTCTTACATTAAATTATATTCCAGTCAGAGAAAAGTTTGTTTTAAAAGGATAAATGAATAAATAAACAGTGATTTAATGAATATCGACCAAAACCAAATAAAATGCACTGATTGTTATTTATTTATTTATTCTAGTTACATTAATTCGTTAGTTAGTAGAAAATCTAATTTAATCTTATACTCTCATAGATTATATGTGTGTTCATTGTTGTTTAGCAATAGATAGTTGTTGTCCTGTTTCTTTGTTTGTTTTGCATCTTGTGTGCTCTCATGATTTATTCTTGATAATATCACAGATAATCATCATTGTATAATTGTCATTATTAGAGAGAGGAGAGCAACAACAACAACAGAATGATATATATCTATCAATTGTCATTTATCATTTACTCTGTATGCAGAATATTCGTTCATCATTCTACATGTTTATCTACCATTCTCATAAACTAAATAGTAAGTATTAACATCAATTCAGAACAATTATTATCGATGTGATTATTATCGTTGATATGAGTACTACCACAAGTCTATTTTGAAATGTACAACATTCGAAAATTTCCAAAATATATCATCATGTAAAGATATAAGTGTATATCTTTTATTCAGAATAATCAGTAAAGCTACTGAGTTAGTTAGAACGAAAAATCAAATCCTAAGCGAAAATAAATACAGAAACTATCCAATAGAAAGCATATAACTCTGTTCTGTCCACATATTTAGTAGATTTTTAGGATAAACCATTATATAAGATGAAAGCGATCAGTGAGAATCCCTAGACTTATGTTTCATGCTAATTGGAAGTCCAAAGCAATTAATTCCTTTATAAAATTTTGATAGTACAATGAGAAGACGAAGTTGGTCTGAAAAATGTGATATATTTGTGCTATACATTATGAACAATCTGATTACATATATGCTTGTTAAGGGATTTTATGTGAAAATTAGTAAAGGTCAATTAAATGAAAGTTCAAGTGAGAAGAAAGACCACTGTAAATAAAGGAGAGGGAAAATTAACATCGTATGGAAAGAATACCAAATATTAGCATTACCCTAGGCCACAAAATGTCTCAAGGATTACTAGGGCGAACCCAAGGTTACAACAAGTCATTTCTGTTCACGAATAGCCAAGGTTTAGGTTTATAGAAGCCCACTGTATTCTTAGAAACTGAAAATAACCTTTCATTACATATTCAAGTTTTTTTCAGTGTTGTATGATATTCAAATTGAAAAAAGTAAATATGTTCAATTCAATTAAAAAAGGGTAGAATTCTTTTTAAACAAACTTAAGTTCATTTTAATTATGATTGTAAATTATACAAACAGTAACAAGTTTATAAGTTTAAGTGGATTGATTTGAAAATGTTTAACTACCAATTACCTGTTTATTATATGAATGACCTGACATTATTAAGTATTGTTCTTTTCATGAAGTGTCTGAATTATTTTAACTATAATTATTATTAGTATTATTGTCTAAACAACACTTAAGTGAATAATCTATGGAAAAACAAAGTTAACAATTCGTAAGTCACAAGATGCACTGCTGTTTACTTAATGAATTAACTAGTTATAATTAGTTACATATTTAAGTTTAAATTGTTAAATAAACAGATTGAAGATTTTTGAAAGTTCGTGCACCATATTGTTCTCCTCAGCACACTTATTCAATTATTATACAGAATTCGGTGTTCAGTTTTTTAGATCCAAGAAGATATGTTCTAAAGAATAGTTAAACATCTAATGGTTTTTTAATCTGTCGTTAAAATAGAGTTACTGAACTACTGTTCTCATCGTTACAAGTAGTTCACTTTTCATTGTTCTCACCTTAAACCTACCCTGGGTAATATTAGTTTATTATCTAACGTAGTGAGTTTCACATTATTTTCTCCATTATCTTTGTTTCCTCTTCCCTTCCATTTGTCTAGTTGACCTTTTATGTAAATATATATAGATTTTCTTTATAGGTATGTATGGTCAGATTTTTCGAAATATATTGCACTAATATATCACATAGTTCTGATAATTTTCATATTCTTATTACACTATCCAAATATACTAATTGAACAATATCATTAATAAGTATTACTTATGAGTAATATCGGATGTTAGGCTTATTCTTGAGAAATAAATTTGAATTGCAAAGTGAAAGTTTATAGGCCATAGTATTTGTGTAAGGAGTAATTACGTTATTTGTGTATCTGGCGAGGTTTAATAATATGAGTAATTGGTCAGTAGTCGCCAGTTTTTTAACCAGTCAATCTCCTCACATAGTTCAATCTATAATGATAACAAATATCTGGCGATGAATCAATAAAATGGTGTACTTAGGTGCCATGTTATATTGATGAAAATAACCAACAGAATATTCTGACTTCAAGTTTGTTTGCAAATTTATAACATTGCATAAAAAGATTGGTTGAACATAATACTCAATGTTTAATTGAACATTATCAAATAGATCATTAGGAAATGATCTTTAATTAACAAATATTTATACTTGCACGAACACAGGTAAATTACATAATACATGAAAGAAAGACAACTGATGATTCTTTGAGCCACTATGAACTTTTCCTTAGACTATATTGCATCGTGATATGAAAAAGAAGAAATGGATATCAATTTTGTTCTGAATAATAAGACAGTATAGGAACTTCCTTTCTTTTCATTCATTAACTATTAAACACATTTGCCTCATATGCTGTATAAAACATGAAACTGTTTCAGTCACATTTAGGGTAGAAATGTAGTTTTTTGTTGTCCAAGTAGTACTATGAAAGATGGAATTACAAATATGACTATGTAGTAATCATTCATTATCATATATACTTAGACTGTATACAAAATTGTGCTTTCAGTTCATTGCTATACAACCCTTATAAATAAAATAAAACAATTAGAACCCACTTCATACATACTTCAAAAATAAATCATTGTATTCACAATTTTGTCGTATTTTATCTAAAAAATATGTAAACACTAAAAAAAATACTCCAAAATAATAACAATGGTAAAGTGTATTATGAATCAAGTGACATACCTATTTATACAAGTTTTCAATTTATCTTCTAAAACAATAACATAGGCTATTTAAAACACATAAGTAGTATATAAATAATAGAGATATAATATGACCAATTTTAATCATAAAAGTTTAGAAACTATCACAGGAATATTAAAATATATTTTTAAGTGGAAGTGACAAAAAAAATAAACAAACTTGGGTGAATGATAGTGAAATTTTCTTGTCAGAATATATTACTCATAATAGAATTCTTTTTTTAAGTTTTTCTATGTTAATTGTTTTCTTCTTTATATTATAGTAATAAATGTATGTTAAGTAAATTTTCGTGTCAAATGTAAATAAATTCATTCCAATTGATGGACCACACAAATAGTAAATAGTCAATAAATAAATAAGTATTTATCAGAAGGGGGTTTATAGTTCAGATTATGAGTCAATTGAAGCTAGACCACCATGGAAGACCTTGAAGCAGTGGACGGCCGTTTCGTCCTTTTATGGGACTCCTCAGCAGTTTGAATCTCGCGAGGTGGGATCGTGGATGCGCACTGCTGAGGAGTCCTACAATAGGACGAAACGGCCATCTAGTGCTTACAGGTTTTCCATGGTGGTCTAGCTTCAATTGACTTATGATCTCAACTATATAAATTAAGTATTTATTCGATTTGAACTATAAGTGTTTCTAAATTATTTTAAATTATGTTATATACTTATCAAGGAATTGTTCATTCGACTGAAATTACTCACATATAAAATAGGCGGGTCTTTTGTTTAGTTTTATAGTAATACATATTAGATGATAAAAACTACATTCATGGATTTGTATTATCTGAATTACATTTTTAATATTTTGCAACTTCATTTAATCTATTTCGTGCCTTTATAGGAGTTGCTAGCTTTCAAATATCAAATGTAATAGAGTTATATACTTATAACGTTAATCTCGTAAGAACCATGAGATATAAGTTCAAGGCTTTGTGTATTTTAGATATACGTTGGTCCACTTTGTTATAACACATTTATACGGCAAGATAAAATGACCAAGATAAACAGTGAAAGAGACGAAATTACAGTACTGTAAATTATAACGTGAAAGAACAAATATTGAATGACACGGTTCGAGTAGAATTGTTGAATTCAGATAATGAGTAAAATAAGATCATATTGAATTTCAAAACTTAGGGTAAAACAAAAAGCGAAAGCATCTAGGCTACCTCCACTGGTTTCGAACGATGCCAAAATACAAGTAATCATATTTTATTGATATGTTAGCCAGTATTTAATAGTTTTCTTCCATCAACTTATAATTTTGTAACGAACAAAAAGATAATGAGAAGTATGAGAGTAGTTAGCAAGACACTGAAATCGGTTTTCGAAGTGTGCTTTACTGTAAGGTATGTAAGTATAACAAATACGTTATTTACTCATTAATCTTCAAATTTCAATTCATAACGGAATGTATCAAGAAATTGTGAATTTAGCTCATTACTTATGTAACATGACATTCTTCATTACCCTTATTTCTTTGTGTGCTAAAGACAGGTAACATTTTTTATGATGTAATGGTTATTAACGTTAGTCAAGATAAAATCTATGATTAAAGTACGCTTGTAAACTATCCTTGTATGTGAGTAACGAGTGATATTATCACTTCTTTTTGAGAAAAGTATATGTACAACATTTTTTTGCTACACCCCCCATTTTTTTAATTAGTGAAATGTAAACGATAAAAACACTTATGTTATTTATTCAACATTTAACAAGTGTCTTTCTCTACAATCAGACATACAGTTGAATAAATAGTTAAATTGATTGTTATACGTGAATACTTTTTATCTTACTAATTCTCATTCATCTGAATAAAAGGAAATATACATATTAATGATGAGAAAAGAAAGTAACTATGTCAGTTCAATGTAACAGCATGTTTCAATAAGTAAAGTGGTAGGATGATTGAGTATAATAACAAGGGTTCATATATGTACATGATCAACGAACTAGCTACAAAACATAAGCTAATGTAGTATGAAATAGGGAGAGAAGCAGATAGAGTGAAGAGAAAAGAAGAGATTATAGTAGGAGGGAAATGTAGTGTAACAATTCACATATCTAGTTTATGAAAGAATTTATTGACTTCATTTTCTTGAGAGAAGGGGTCGTGAAAGAAAAGAACCAATGAAGGAGAAAATAATATTTTAAACTGTCTAACTATTGTAATTACCATGACCAGAACTCATTACAGTCAAACCGTTGTGATCCCAATTGAATGTATTACATAAAACTTTAAAATTAATATTATTATTATGTGCCTTTATGTATAGATATGTACTTTTAATAATAATGATATCAGATAAATATGAACCAATATCCCACACAGGAAACTTATTGTATATCATTGAATGATGTAAATGAAAAACAGTAACAAATTAATCAGTTCATTTCATAATCAACAAGTTGATTAATTAACATAATATCATTAATATGACAAAATAAATTCATCTCTTTCTCTCTCTCCCTCTCTTTTCCTTTTATTATACAAGTACATTTATTTTCATGGTAAATTTACCATATTTAACTTAATAATTAATATTTGCATGAGAAATTTGTAATTTTAACTAAAAGCTTAGGATGTTTAATAGTGTTATCATAGGTTGTATAACTGTTAATTTTTAAAGCACTCTTTACTTTTAAGCAAAGATGGATAGTAGCTAGCAGTGGAATCCAGGACGCGCGTTTTGTTCTATTTGGGACTCGTTAGCTGGATATACATGCATCTCTTTTTACTTTTTCATTTATTAAAGGATTATGATTTTTAATTGGAGTATTAATAATTATTCAATTATCAGTGAGAGAGGCAGTAGGGATTTGTAGCTCAGGTTGATGATTTAATTGGAGTTTTGTTTTCTGAGTTGAGTAGTCTAATGATAAAGCTTTCGGTGCCCCTTTGAAGAACATCCTTAGCACAGAATTCAAACAGAAGTCAGAGAGATGAAATAACTCATTTCTAGCCAAACTATGTGCTAGGGATATTGTCCATAATGACAATAGAAGCTTCACGATTAAACCACTCAACTCAAGGAATGAAACTTCAACTAAGTAATGGAGATTAATTATTTATCTCTTGTTTTTAAATATAAACTAGAAAAACCCGTCAGCCAACATTTTTATGCATCTATATATATTGGAAGATGATTCGGTTATGGTTTTGCCAATTGGAAGATTGAATTTCCAAGATTTTCTATTCGATGAAACTTTGCTTAATTCGAAAAAAATTAGTTTCCTTCAAAGACGTTTATATCAGCTGGAAAGCTTTTAAAAACCAATGTTTACTGAACATTTGAGTTCTAAACTTGAACGAAGCCATCGTATTCAGAAGTTGACACTTTTGGCTTATTGGTATGCAAAATTACGTGTAACATAACGGCTGAACAATATCGACTGCTAGAGACCACTATTGATCAATCCCATTGTTAGATCTGGTTGTTCAGTGATAGAAAATATGCTGTATCACAGACTGTTTACTTGAAATAGGGAAGATGGCTTAGTAGCTATAGTACTTAGCTTGTTACCATCAGATTGTGAGTGCTAACCACTGTAGCAGTTATCCAACATTAGTAACTAACTGTACTCTTGCGAATCATGAAAAAGAGGCACCGGGGACTTGTTTCATTGTATTTAGGAGCTTCACGACGGTGGGTATCCATAGCCGTCAAATTGCTCGTCTAACGCGGTTCTTTAAGATCGAAATTTAGCTTCCTACATTTTTAGCCTGAATTGGCAAGCGCATTTTAAGATATACTTCTAGTGATATCAGACAGAAATTGTATTACTTTTGAATCGATTAACTTCATAAGTCATCTTCGTTTTATTTCTTGTTAAGTTACTGGTGCTCATTGCTAAGAAATCATAAAATAGCTAGACATTATCTGATATTTTAGTGATCATTGTTGATAGAATTTTATCCACAAACTTCCTTACCTAACTGACACAAAATCACTATTTAATCGAATTTCAGCTCGAATCATTCTAAAGAAACATTAAGAAGCTTTGGCTGATATATACTTGATATTTGTCACCACAACATGTATAGAAACTACTTCGTCTTAAGAATTGCCTAACATCATAGTCATGGAAAATATTTACCTATAAATACACTTTATAATCACAATAAATATAATTCAAAGAGATATGATTAGAATTCGAAAAGGATTATAAACCTAGCAAAAGTATCAAGATAACTATTGTTAGTCTATGCCAAAATAAGTATACAATATAACTTCAGCATATAATTTTTTATTCATTCCTTCTAACCAATCATCTTACATTCATAAATTTACACATAACTATAAGTAACATGATAACATGTAATTTCATCATTCAAAGTTCCAATACATTATTGTACAATATCTATAAATAAGAATGATTGAAAATAATAAACTACTGTATAGTAGTAACAATAAATAAATGAATTATTATTATACATTTATTAGTAAATAAAATAATGAAAAAGAGGGAAATAAGAAAACATTTTGCTTATAGTATAGTATAAAAATATCCTGAACAACTGTTCTACCTTCATCAGGATTGTATAAGTAATTTATATTTATACCACTACTACTACTACTATTGTTATTATTATTGTTCGTATAATTTCATCTTAACGTTGTTTATTGGTTAAATAGGAAAAAGAAAAACGAAATAATTCAAATTAATTTAAAAAAACAGTAGTTCACACAATAATTATCACCATGGTGAGGGAATCAAGAAAAAAACTTTTCTGTCAATCGAATATTTCTCTCTCTCTATATAAATATATCTTTGTTTTTAAAAAGAAAAGACTATGACTGACATTATTATTTAAAAGGTATAAAACAAAATTAAAAATGGCTCTAGTCACTAAAATTATGATCATTATCATTTATGGTACATAGAAATGGTTACATATACCAAAAAATAATTTACATTCTCAGATAGTTTAAGTTTTTTATTAGTTTTTCCACTTGACAGAAAAGAAATACACCACATGTATATTATAAATTGAAATCTTTCTATATTATTTTAAAACTGAGTGACACAGGACTTGAATAGATGTTTTCTGTAAAAAAAGAAAGTCAAAATTCGTCACCTAAGAACACAGCAGGTGTGTTTTAATCATATTATTCTAAAGTAAAGAGAACATACAATCATGAGATAAGAAAATGTGTACCTTCTTTAAGAAATATATATAGAATACGCCACACCCATATATGAAGTTTTAAAGATTAACATAGAAACACCAACTGTTGTGATACTTTGCCCATCTACCATAATTTCAAGGGATACGAATATTGCAACTACATAAATGTGTAAGTATGCATAATTATATACCTAATTACATTGAAAAGTGGAATACAATCACGCTGTCGTCAAGGTGAAGTCAGCTTCTATAAATCATGAAACAATAATAGTAAGTTAGATATTTCTTCCTTCTCTAATATTTAAACTTATTCTGAGATAAACCGTTATTTCTCTTACACATTCAAGAGTTACTTTTGTTCAAATCTAAGACAAATTATATGTGCCTATCTTTTTATGTACACTTTCTATCTGGGTCAATCATCCTATTATTTTCTAAACTAAATCTATGACAGTTTGTGGGTATCTTTCTATAAACATTTTCGAAGTGATTGAATGTACATTCTTGGTTCTATAATAATGACCATGCTCTTAAAAATCTTCAATGTTTCCATACAGAAAAGTTTGTAGCCAGTATATATTTATATATTGCTATGAGATTGTAGTGTTACAAGAATCGAGCCTCATAGTTTTACATCAAAACACCAGTATATTATCAATCACTATCAATCTATCTGATAAGTTAGGTTGGATTTGGGTTATATGATTGACATTAATGAAACACAAAATCCTTAGAATAAGACGATTGGTTCTTAAATAATTGACTAACAGTGAATTATAGTAAGTTAATTGTAAAGTTATGTGAAATCATATGAAAAAGGGGTTATCATTCTAGGGTCAGTGAAAAAAGCTTTCACTCGTACTAAAATACGTCAAGTTTTTTATTAGTAAAGCATTTTTGCTAAGACTGTATCGGCCAAAAAATCATTAGTAACCATGCATCACTTCTAATAGACACACATCTATTTATTTCTCTTACAACCCTACATTAACAAAACTGCTCAGCTTAGTATTATCATTGACAAATATCTTAACGTAACTTAAGTGCTTTCGTAAAGTTTATTAGTGACTGGCGATGGAATCTAAGACTCTGTCTCATCCTATTTGAGACCTGCTGGCTGGACGCATACACATTCGAGTTGATGTTCACACCAGAATTATAACCCAGTGCCTCTTGTTTCAAACGCTAAATTCATTATCCACTAAGCTACTGAGTTCAACTAATCGTCAGGATGTGCAACGAGTATGAGACGCGCGTTCTGGAATTCACTGTTAGCTACTGTCAAAATTTACCAAGTCTTGTGAATATGTTAAAATATAGAGGCCACCCGTTCGGAATGTACATATATAAAAAGATACTCATCGCTTTTAGCTTTTAAAATTACTAGCATGTATTCATTATTTCGTACAAAAATCCACTTTTGTCTTTTGTAAATGACTTTCGAATGACGTACGCTTGGTACAAGCTGCTCATTTTAGGAGTTAAAATATTATCAAGCTATGATAACGATAAATTCACTTAGTATTGTTTGTTTGAATCTTTCCATTGATGTTTAGGACTGCAACTAGTTAGTCTCTTATTGGCATATGTGCATACTGTGCGCATTGCCTCGATATTGCCTTAATTCACAAGCATTGTAAGCAAAGATGGATAGTGACTAGCAGTGGAATCCAGGACGTGCGTTTCGTCCTATTTGGGACTCGTCAGCTGAATTTACCTGCATCTCAGAGTTGATGTTAAGTCTGGGACTCAAACAGTAAAATGATATCACTAAAATAATTAACACAACCAAACAAGTATATATTCCACAATCAAGCTTGTATAATACAAGTTATCAGTAGATCATTTTACTTTCGTCCATGAAATTCAATTTAGTTTTTGGAGTTTGGCCTTAATTAATATGTAATGGATTTTTAAAAATGTTTGGTTTAGTTTAGGGATCAACAGAACACAGAAGATAGTACAAATTATTCCAGATACTTCTAAATCTTTGGAACTGAGCTAATATTATATAGATTGACGGTAGTTGTAACAATACAGTATTTTGTTGGATGAACAAAATGTTGTTTTTTTAAATTCACAAATAATGAAACATGGTTATCGTAGGTACATAAGATCACAGGTTTGTGTAAAACCTAAAACTGAAAGTTTCAGATATCAAGGAATCATAGTTGCTATCCTATAACAATCGAAATCACATAAGTAACTCTTCATATACACTAGTAACATTAACATTTGATTACTTGTCAAGCAACTATGACCTTTCCCCCCTCTCCCTCTCTCTTCTTTATACATAGAATATTTTTTAAATCTGTCATCTGAATGACATATAAACAATTGTTGTCATTTTTTCAAAGTAGCTGACAGTTTATTATATCTTTATATGTATCTAATCTAAAGTACATAAAATAGGTGAAACATGAGATCAACTCAAAATAAATTCATTCATGTAGTCATTTGACATTTATTCTTGTTTTAAATGTAAATCAATTGAAAACAAACAAAAAAAGGACTTGTCAAATATTGACATTATAAATGAACTTTTATCTACTACATGCCAATTTAGTTGGAAGCCAATATTTTTGTTGTTGTTGTTTATTTATTCATTTCATCATTTGGATTATTAAAAAAACAAACACAAACTTATCAACATTAACAAATAAAATAACAGCTGACAATTTAAGAAAAAAAAGCAAACAAACAAAGCAAAGAAATAATCGAAAATATTTTCTTTTCTTATGAAAAGTTTAGTTATTTTTTTTCTTTTAAATAATAAAGAGAAGAGAAACTCACATAGATTTTCTACTTTTTATTTTGATGTTTTTCTTGTATAAAAGGATAAATGAAATAAATGTTACAGTGGATCAAATAGGTTTTCACCATTTGTATATTATTTATTTTTTATCAGAAGAAGTTTCGTGGAGATTTAGTATTTTCATAGTTGAAAGCGTGAGTCAATCGAAGCTAGACCACCAAGGAAAACCAAGAAGCACTGGACGGTCGTTTCGTCCCATTGTGGGATTCCTCAGAAGTGCGCATCCACGACCTCGCCTCACGAGATTCGAACCCAGGATCTACCAGTCTCACGCCAGAGCACTTAACCGATAGACCACTGAGCCGGTATCCAACTGTGTTTATGTCTAACTTCAACCAATCCACGAAATTGAGCAACCGTTCACCAATTGTCTTCAGTGAGTTGATATCTCACAACAGTAGTGGTTTGAACTCCACTGGTCACAACTTCGTGAATTGGTAGGAGTTAGACATGAACACCATCGGATGGCAGCCCAGTTGTTTCTCGGTTAAGTGCTCTGGAGTGAGACTGGTGGGTCCTGGGTTCGAATCTCGCGAGATGAGGTCGTGGATGCTCACTGCTGAGGAATCCCGCAATGGGACGAAACGGCCGTCCAGTGATTCCAGGTTTTCCTTGGTGGTCTAGCTTCAATTGACTCACGCTTTCAACTACTATTTATTTCCTTGCCCATAATAAAACATGGTAATTCTATAGTGACAGAAATGAAAAAGGACATGGAAAGGAGCATTATTCATAATAATAATAATAATAATAATAATAATAGTAATAATAATGGATATATTTTCTGTTAGATTCTAATGAGTAGAAAATTGCATCTCTGACTTTTCGTGACTTAATGTATACCCCTTTCTCAGAGTAAATAAATAACCAAAAAAAATTAACCCAAGTTTAAATAGTATGAATAGTACTCTGAAGAAGTAGCTTATATTAAGCCACAAGACGTCAGATATACAATTTTCTGCTCATTGATATTATATATATATATATATAATTTTCTACTCAATTTTCAATTTGTTTGAAACTATCACGTCCAACCATGTCATTGATACAAATTCACAATAATAATAATAACAATAATAATAATAATAAATTCATTGTGTCAACCTCAGTTTTGTTGATACTTTCAAAATTTATACTCATGATGTTCGAATTGCGCAGTCTAAAAAAAGTAACTAGGATTATTTGTTTCACGAAGTGTTTAACTTTTCATTGTTGTTACCGACGAGTTCATATCACTTCAAATTGAACTCTTTATAAACTATATTACATTTTTATATTTATAGACCTAAAATACTAATGAAATTTAGAGGATAATAATACATAATACCCAGGAATCTTTTAACGTACACAGGTAAATAATTTATTAAATAAGTGAATAGTATAAAATAAAGATTATTTGGTGAGACTTTTATTTATGGACGACCTTTGAGCGACGCTAGATAGACCTCGAGAGTGTCCACATAATAACTAGGACCAAATGAAGATTTAGCTTACTAAGCCCTTGTGAACTGAAATACCGGTTGTGATCATTCAATAGTTATAATGGAAACACTGGCTTGGGTGATAAAATCTTTACAGACCCACTTCATATTTCCCTAAACAAAATTTGATTTCTGTAGGAAATTTCAACATTACGATATCAATTTCACCCAGCATGAATATTAATTATTGACTAGGAGTAAGTAAAACTTAATCCTTTATTAATAACAACCCAGCAAGAACTTCTAACTTTCGGCTTCAGTGGCTATTATTAAAGTTTTTATTTAAATGTAATGCATACCTCTTTAAATAACTTGCTTGTTACTTTCCTCTTCATGAAATTTAGTTGTGAAATTATCACGTCTGCAGTACACTACTAATAAGTAGGTAACTAAATTAGTAATAAATATTCAATGTCTTTCAGATTAAAGGGATCACAAAAAACTCAGTAGTAGATTGCAGTTTATCGCTTGGTTGTTTTCAAAATTTAAAAATATGGAAAACAAGACCTAGAATTTTATTTTCTAAAACCATGAAATCGAGTTATAAAGTAATACTTGACAGTGAAGTGATAGATGTACTACTACTAGTTGTCTGTGTACGATGTAGAATCCAAGCTCGTGCCATGATTTATCTGGTTTGCCAGAGGACAGTTTATTTACCATATTTTGAGCCGCAAGCAGTGAGTAGACCCCAAAGAGGGACCTTGCAGATTCTAACAAGTCCCAGACTAACAGTCGACGACTACGTATACCAATTTTATGGCTGGATTTGCACATCATTAGACTTTTTTCAACCTATTCATATTTTAGTCAACATTATAAGTCTGAATATGGGATAGCTAAGCATGCATAACACATGTTCTAACCAAATAATCTATTAGGGTGTATGGCTTCACCAACAGATTTGTATTTTTATCTTTTACACAGTACTCAAGCTCAGTATTGGTTGAATGGCGACTCCACAATATACCAGCAATGCTTCGAATACACTCATGACTACAGTATTCATAAACTACTTTTGTATTTGTTTCCACAAGCCAAGTTTTACACTTATAGAGTAATGCAGTAATGCTATGCAGTATACTCGTCTCTTGGTTAGTAGACGGACACTGAAAGTCTAAATATAGTGGTAACGTTATGATTCCTATCACCGAGATAAAGTTTCTTAATCACATGCAAAGTACTGCCCTCAAATAATAATTCTCAGGATATTGTATTGCATCGAGAAGAAACAGATAGAAATAAGAATTTTTTGGCGAAATCCCCACCAAATGATGATAGGAATTATCAGTAGTAATAATTTTTAAAAACCCCTACTCTTTTCATCTAATATTTCACACTTACTGAAATCTGTAAGATCAAAAGAAAAACAAGTGATTTCTCACAAAGGTAATGTTAAGAACAAAACTGATATTCGAAATATTTATTTTCATCAGTAACAGTGATGAACAGTCAATACCAATATTCCAACCTGGTAACCACTTCTCGGTTCCTTATAATAGCCATGAATGTTCGAGATAAATAATACGACACTATATAGACATTTGCGAATTATTGCGCTAAACACTAGGAAGTCTTATTTGAATGCTTTACGAGTGAAACATGTAATTCAATTTGTTACCTTAATGAATAATGGCTACAAGGAATGTAGATTTTTAATGACTATAAATGAAACGGTTTGCAAGTTCACAATCTGTCATGAAACTCCTCTTACAAAACTAACAGAAATTGTTAACCATGTGATCATCAATAAGTGAATATACGTTTGAATTAGATCTCTCTACCTATAGAGTCAACCAAATCTGAAGTGAAACAGTAACCCATCAATGAGTACAGCGTTACTCAACAGGTCGACTAACGTTTAGAACGTATGCTATCGGATTATAGCTCAATGATTTGAAGGTATTATACTGATGGTAATATCAAAATGTTTAGTGTTCAGTTACATTCTAAGTACTTGACTAAAGCAACAAACATATTACTAGTTCGCAAGATAAGATTCATTTCCGAATTGTTATAATAATGACTGAGTTTATATTGTGATTTTCTAATCTATGAATAACATTTAAATTTCACGTTATTTTTTTCATAAACATTTCAGATATATGACCTGGCTAAGATGTAGAAAAAAGAACAAAACAACAACAACAATCACTTCAACATTTCCATTAAAACTAAAAAACAAAAAAGAAATCAAGTAGAAATGCGTTCAGTGTTTGCTAAAAAATCTAAAACGAAATTCAATCCCAAAACAAAAATTGAATCAACCATAGAAAATGAATTAATGTTAAAATCAGATGAGAAAAATTTCACAGATGAACAAAATGATAATTTACACAATAAACATACATTGAGAAGTAAGATTATCAAAAATAATTCACTTGATAAAAGAAAATCAGGTGCTAGTTCCAAATCATCATCATCATCTGATGTTTATATACGTCGTGGATTAGGTGTATCAGTAACTTTTGAATCAACATTACCAACACAAATATGGCAAGCATCACCAAGTCCTTCACCACCATTAAGCGAACAAATCAAAAGTGATGAAAATAATCAAGTTAATAAAAATTCTACACCATCTTCATCAAATTCACAGAGTTATGAATTATCTAATGAAAGAATTCAAATCAATTATAAGAATCGTCATGGAAGTTTAAATGATATTCGTGAATGTGATGATAGTAGTGATGAGACAAATCCATCTCGTTTGAGTTATCCTTCGTTAAGTAGTTGTACTAGCAGTGATGAAACAACAACTAGTCAAGAAAGATTAAGTCATCGTTTAAGTAGTAGTACTTCAGACAGTAGCTCCAGTTTAGATTTACGCATATTACCAAGTAATGGAACACATTCCACGCAGAAAATTAATGAAAAACCTCACAAAGGTAAAAAAGATAGGGAAAGTGAGCGATGTTCAAATCGTAAGGTTGTTAATGATAAGCGTCGTCAATATAAATCACAAGGTCTGAGTAGCAGTAGTACAAGTAGTGAAGAAGAAGATTTGGAAGCATATGGGTGGGACGAAAAAACGATTTCTGCTTTGACCAGCAGAAGTAAGACTGGCAAGACATGTCACACAACCACTTCCAAGGGAAAATCAGAAAAATGCCTAAAGAATGTAAATGAATCCCTTACAAGTCCGAAAAGAGCATCATCTTACCAAAAATCTGACTTGCGTTGGAAACCAGATATGGGACTGGCAAAATTAAAGCTTTCTTCTCCTGTAAGGATTTGCAATCAATTTCATGTAGATTCACCAATTATTTATCCTCAAACATGTATAGTATCCCGAAGGTTAAACTCCACTATCCAATCTAATTGTCCAAACACGACGAGTTTTACTTTACATCCTTTTACATTGCCTACCAACAGCTTTGTACAAAATTCTTCTCTAACCAATAGCGAACTACTAGCAGTTGTGAATATTGATTTTCGACCCTCAGCAGAGTGGAAAGAGAGATACAAACTACTAGGTGTTCGTCAGGGGGAAGTAAGTTTTTGTGTTTTGAAATCAAGCTTATCAAGTCCAACAATTACTAATTCTGTGGATGGAAGAATGAAATCTACACATGCTCAGCAGAAAGTAATGTTCCCATTGACAGAGAATAACTTTTGGTTATATGTACGTAGATGGTGTGTGACCCACCTAGTAGCTACAGGAACACCAGGATACATTCCTCGCCAAACCTGTAGAGTTTTATCGAACTGTGAGATTACTAGTCTGAGGTGTGCAAGTCAGAAAGCAAAATCAACGTGGGATAGAAATTCAAACAACTTCATATCATCAAATGATTCCCAAACGAATAACACTCCTATACAGAAACATGTAGTCATGCAGACAAATGATTTTAGACAAACAAAACAAGCATCAAATAAAGAGTTGACAAACAGAAGTTCTCACTCTAATCCAACATGTTCTAACCAAGTGACTGTAATGTTTACTACGCATCTTGATAAGAGAAATCCCATGTATTCATTGCAAAACTTTACACCAGATACATCACAAAACTTCCTGCCACCTCCACCCCCAGGTTTCGGTTCCGGTGGGTCAATAGGCTCGGAAACAGAAGACAAGGACTCTGGAAGGGGTCCCAGTTCAGGTTCAGAGTGGGGGAGTGGTCGTGGAGGTAGTTCAAACATAACACTAGATCGGTCTATAGTGGAACATACCTCAAGTGAGGTGGGATTGGATTATCAAGGTTCACAATCAAACAGACGATCGAGAAATGTTAAAAGTGCTGAGGAATCTCAGCTTGGTTGGTATGCGCCTACAGGATTAGAATGGTCGGATCGAAACTTTCATCCAGGTGAAGAATCTCTATCCCGTGACTCGGCGTTTCAAAGCCCTAATACAGATAATCTAGCACCATCACTACATAATACAGAAGTAAGTCAATCTGCTGCAAATAAAAAATCTCCAATCGAACAAGCGTACCCACCATCTGCAATAACTCTAACGACTATTACCGGAAACACTCCTGTTCTAGAAATGAGACACAATGGGACCCCGACCCTGTGTGCCCGGGGACTTCCTTCAGTATCAACAACAGATAGTTTAGCCACAAGTACAACCACTTGTACTACAGTGGTCGATATAAGAGAAGGGCAAGATGAGCATACAAATAACCCCAGAGCTGGTCCATCAACTAAATACCGAGTACCAACGCCTGATCCTTCATGTTGGGAACCGTATAAAACTGTAATTCATGTGAATGAAACTAGTCTTGAAAAATTTACTTTGGTGTAAATATAAATAAAGTAGCAATCATTTTAAAATATAATGAATTATCAGAGTGCAATTATCTCGCTTACATTTCCAAATAACAGAATACATTCAATCTATTTATCACCCATAAGCGGATTTCAAAGGGAAAAATCTCAAAAAAAAACAAAACAAATCAGAATCAACTGTGTTTATTACTAGATAATTTTCATTTGTGTTTGATGAT
Organism: Schistosoma mansoni; assembly: GCF_000237925.1. Classification (NCBI taxonomy): domain Eukaryota; kingdom Metazoa; phylum Platyhelminthes; class Trematoda; order Strigeidida; family Schistosomatidae; genus Schistosoma; species Schistosoma mansoni. The sequence goes on from NC_031495.1 coordinate 16,840,131, forward strand.
CTAATTATCACTGGGATTGCTGATCTAATGATCATATGTAAATAAAAAAGTTTTTTTCGTTTTGTTTCAGTAATAAAGACTTTAACTTCGAACAAATTATTCATTTTAAAGTCAGTAGGTCAATAACAACAGATTAAAATTAATTAAAAAACACAGCGCACCCCACTGACAATTCAACAGTGCTTCTTCATCCTCATTACACCTCGTCAGTAATTAACCTAGCACTTGTTCTGTTTTATTATGAATTGAAGAAGCTAGATCAATCTTAACAGAAGCTCAATTTTGATAAGTTAATTTTGTTGTGCCATTGTTATATTAATGTGGTTTAATCATTCAACTTTAGGCTACTGGTTCAGGTGTTTGGAAACTGCCATTTCTAATCTGATTAGAGGAGCCAGTTAGTACATCTACTTTTCTCATGACAATAATGGTTGATAGACTTTATACTAATCTATTCCTGGATTAATAAGAAACTTTTGGACTGAGAATATTTTAAAGTTGTTTCACTTATTACAATAAATAAGATGTTTTTAGTCACATTTTACCAGCAGTCATTCTGATAATCAGTTTAATTACTATGAGCTATTATTATTTCTGTCGTTGTGGTGTGTTACTTATATCGACATAAGTAGTATATGTCGTGAGTGAGGAATAGAAGGCCTGGCAGCAGAAAATCGAGAAGGAAAGAACGGAAACGGAAACCAATTGGCATGAAAATCCAGGAACAATGAAATCTTAGACGATTGACTGATATTTAAGAAAGGAATAGTCAGGTTTGAGACAGTTGATTGACATTTTGCAAATTAAGTATTTACTGTATGATTCTCAGATTTTATTAAGATGTTCTGTAATTCTCAGCTCACACATATTCGATTGTCCCCACTGGTGGGTTCTGCCCACTACATTGTTAGTAAATCAAGTCAAACACTAGTAAGATAAACAACAACTCACTAAAACAACAATGTTTTCTTCAAAAGGTAAATAGCTGTAAGGTTGCACACCACCTCCGAGGTGGCAGAGTATATCATGAGTGATGAAAATTTCGTAAAAGACGTCTACTCGAAAAAAGTGAAACTTGCATCATATACTGTATTTAGCATGCTGCAGATAAGCGTCTGGAACAAAAATAAAAGCGTTTAGGAGTAAACAAGTAGGATGCTATAATCTAAGCATTACAGCTATCAAGGATCCAATAAAAGTTTGCGTTTTTCCACACTCCCCATTACTCAACCATTATTTCAAAAATCAGTGGCTAATCTCCGATTAAACATTCAGGGATGTTTCTCAAACCAAAAACTTAGTCCCAAGGCAAGCAAGAAGTTAATATTCACATCAAACATTGTAAACACGATTTTACTCTGGTTTATTGTTTAATATATTACTCTACTATGTACTTGATGCTTCTGAAATGTCGACTAGGAAATAAAAGTCCTCATTAGATTGCTCACTACCGACATACTTAATTCAGCAATTTAATAGAGCAAAGCAGTCCAATGTATCTTGCGTTACTCCTCTTTCTATTCTATTAGACTTTTCATTAATGTTAAAATAGGTTAAATTTAGTGAATATCAAACGTACCTCTATAACAGCGCTCAGATTTCAACAGTATTTTGGAATAGTAGAGCTAACAATATATGCGATTTGGATACAATAATCAGCTACACCAATTTGTTCAGTTTTACTATTTGTACGAACCTCTACAGCTTTTGTCACTTTCTTCCGTTGTCATATCATATTTAGCTGACTCAAAATACTAGAAAGATATGGTGAAATCTCCTTTTAATACGTTCAAAGACTACATTCTTAGTGTCTTTGCTTCCCACAACCATGCTTTTAATCCTAAATTTACTGGACAAAAGTCAGAAATTATCTCATATGTAACACCCTTGCCTAAATGTAAACTTCCATGACAAAGAACCTATAGGAGATGTTACGGAGTCCGATAAACTAATTTCATACCACCTATATTAAAAGATAGTACCGCACAATGTGTCAGCCGAGGCAAACAAGTTTTGTGACAAAGTTACACAATATATATGTTTAAGTAGAACTCGTAAAGAGCAAACCCAAGAAAACAAGGCTGGTTTCAGACCTGGACGTGACTGTACAGACCAAAGATTCACTTTCCGGCAGATTATGGGACATGTACATACTTCTCGACATCCTACTTGATAAATCTTACTGATTGAATGCTATACTCGAATCCTAAGCAAGTTTCGTAGACCACAAGCTTAATCTACACAGCAACTTGAACACGAGAGAAAAGACGCAAAATATACGAGAAGCACTTTACTTCAAAGGTTCACTAATGTACAGAAAATATAGGGTTTTTATAGTATTTTAGAAGTCCTTGGGTTTTCCTGAAAATTCTGGAATACTACTAAACATAGTATCAGTGTAGTAATCAGCCAATCAGAAACTCTACATGTGACTTTTTATTTTCCGATCAAACGCTGATTGGATAAAATGCTTCTTAATGTTTCCTGAGCTTGTCATGTCTATTACGAGAAATTTTCAGGATCATCCCAACACTACTATAGTTGCATTCTTTGACCTTAAGGCGGTGTTCGGCTCCGTTAATCGTGAAGCTTTGTGAGTGTCTACCATTGTAAAGCATCCTAAAGTAAATTAACCTTATACAGGCTCTCTACTCGAACAATACTGATCGATTCAGAGCTTACGACGAACTGTCATTGGAATTAGTTACTTCAAGTGGTCTTTGTCAAGGTTGTTCGCTTTCCTCATTTTCATTCAACTTTGTTATAGATATGCTCTTAGAGATAACACTTACATCGTCTGACTTTTCAGGAATTGATCTTCTAGCGGGAGATTCACTTGTTGAATTAGAATACGCAGATAATTTAGTTCTGTTTGGTAAAGACGCTGACAAAACAGTCTTTTGATCATCTTCAGCAATAATGCAAGCATGTTTGGGATGCAGTTCTCTCCGTCAGGATGTAAAATGTCGCTTCGAGATTGCTTCAGTTCAATACCTAAATTAATGATAGGGAGTAAAGAAGGTGAACCCACTGATCGCTCTACTTATTTTGGCAGTCCCATCAGTCCTGAATGTCTGGTGTCTGACGCCATTAGGAATGGGAGATATACCTAGGTTACTGGTATCCGAACATGTCTTTGAAGCACTGCTAGTGTATTTTAGAACCACTGAGTAATGCCTAGGTTAGGAATGGAGTACTACGTAAGGATAGCCAATCGATTAGGGTTAGTAAATCTCTATCAACTGAGGTGGTTGGGATGTGTTACATACGCCTACCTCGACGAGAGATTATCTTTCTGATGTTGGAGTAGGCTGGAAGAAAGCTAGCGGTGGCAAGACATGGAGTCAGTCCATGAAGTCACTAACAATTGAACTTGGCCATGTTACTAGGTGTGGATTACCTGGTTGGAGTCGGCGAAATTATAGTAACCGATGGTTACAGACTTTATATGACATGGCTCAAAATCATTTGTAATGGTGTAGGTACATCGGTTCTTTACCTTCCCCGAATCCTAAGATTCTAAATTCCTCATGACTTTTGTTTTCAACTGACTGATTTGTGTTTCCTCGAATCATATCTTTGATGCCTATTCTTTCCTAATACTTACCACTGATACTGTTACTTCCTCTACTATTCTGGGATTTAGACTGACAATTTGATCGCTCTGTGATAGTGGGGTATGTTAATTTGACTGATCAAAACTATAATCAATAGATCCTGTAAACAACTACGAGTCATGTAATTACCTCGATATAGATGTTCCTGGGCAGTCAGACTGATACCTACCCACGAAATTGGTATATCCGAAACGTTGGTTAGGAAAGTTAGCCTAACGAGACAATTTACGTTTTTTGAGCAAATATATATCGGTCTATTACAGCTTGAACTTCGCCTGTAGCTCTTCTAGAGTTACTGCCGGTCCCAAGCCCGGGTAAAGGAGGAGGGTTGGGCATGAGGTTAGCGACCCCATCCCGTAGAAAAGCTAACTCGCTAAAAAAACGCTAACCAGAAAAAATAATTCAAACCATTTAAACTCTGCCCTGGGAGTTGAAGGAATAATTATGACGTCTCATGATGAAAGCCGAAATTCTTCGGAAGTCACGAGACCGATGCACCTTCTAACAACCAGAGCAACACTCTTTATAGGTACATGGAACGTCCGGACAATGTGGGAGACAGGAAAGACCAGCCAAATAGCAATGGAAATGAGGAGATACAACTTGGCAGTACTCGGAATCAGCGAAACGCATCGGACACAAACTGGACAACAAAGGCTAGGTACAGGAGAGATGCTGCTGTACTCCGGTCACGAAGGGGAAAATGCTCCACACACTCAGGGAGTTGCTCTAATGCTGTCCAAAGAAGCACGAAATGCACTTGTGGGATGGGAATCTTATGGACCCAGGATAATCAAAGCATCATTCAGAACAAAGAAGCAAGGGATCACAATGAACGTTATCCAATGTTATGCACCCACCAATGATAGCAACGACGATGATAAAGATCAGTTCTATGAAAAGCTGCAATCAATTATAGCAAAGTGCTCACGAAAGGACCTCACCATCCTGATGGGAGATCTAAATGCTAAAGTTGGAGTGGACAACACAGGATATGAAGATGTAATTGGACGACATGGACTAGGAGAGAGAAATGAAAATGGGGAGAGACTTGCAAACCTATGTGCATCCAACAAATTGGTTATAGGTGGCACAATATTCCCACACAAGCGCATACACAAAGCTACATGGATCTCACCGGACCAAACCGCAGAGAACCAGATAGATCACATCTGTATCAACAAAAAATTCCGAAGATCAATGGAAGATGTGAGAACCCAGAGAGGAGCTGACATAGCTTCAGATCACCACCTGGTTGTGGCCAAGATGAGACTGAAGCTAAAGAAACACTGGACAACTGGACAAACAGCACTACAAAGGTTCAATACAGCCTTCCTTCGAGATATTGACAAGCTCAATGAATTCAAGATAACTCTCAACAACAGGTTCCATGCTCTACAGGATCTACTGAAAGAACAAGAAACTACGATGGAGGACAACTGGAAAGGGATCAAAGAAGCACTAACTTCAACGTGTCAGGAGGTTCTTGGTCCTAAGAAGCATCATCACAAGGAATGGATCTCTATGGGAACTCTGGACAAAATTCAAGAAAGGAAGAACAAGAAACTAGCAATTAACAACAGCCGAACATGAGCAGAGAAAGTCAAAGCACAAGCAGACTACGCAGAAGCAAACAGGGAAATGAAGAAAAGCATTAAAGCCGACAAGCAGAAATACATGGGAGAACTAGCAACGGCGGTGGAAAAAGCTGCAAGAGAAGGGAATATGAGACAACTATATGATACAACGAAGAAATTGGCAGGAAGATATAGCAAACCAGAGAGACCAGTCAAGGACAAAGAAGGAAAGACAATCACTGAGATTCAAGGACAGAGAGAAAGATGGGCAGAATACTTCGAGGAACTGCTGAATAGACCAGCCCCATTGAATCCGCCGAACATCGAAGCAGCACACACTGACCTTCCTATAGATGTCACTCCACCAACGATCGAAGAAGTCAAGATGGCCATCAGACAAATCAAAAGTGGGAAGGCGGCGGGACCTGACAATATACCAGCAGAAGTACTGAAGTCAGACATTGAAATAACTGCAAATATGCTTCACCTTCTATTCAAGAAGATTTGGGAAGAGGAACAAGTGCCAACGGACTGGAAAGAAGGATATCTCATCAAAATACCAAAGAAAGGAGATCTGAGCAAATGTGAGAACTACAGAGGCATCAGTTTGTTATCAGTACCAGGAAAAGTTTTCAACAGAGTGCTGCTGAATCGGATGAAAGACGCAGTAGACGCCGAACTTAGGGACCATTAGGCTGGATTCCGTAAGGATAGGTCGTGCACAGACCAGATTGCGACACTACGGATCATCGTTGAACGATCAGTTGAGTGGAACTCATCACTATACGTCAACTTCACTGACTATGAGAAGGCGTTTGACAGCGTGGACAGGAGAACATTATGGAAACTTCTTCGACACTATGGAGTTCCTGAAAAGATTGTCAATATTATCCAAAACTCATACAATGGACTACAGTGCAAAGTCATGCATGGAGGACAGCTGACAGATGCATTTCCAGTAAGGACCGGAGTCAGACAAGGCTGTCTACTCTCCCCATTCCTCTTCCTTCTAGTGATTGACTGGATTATGAAGAATTCGACATCTGAAGGGAAATACGGAATACAATGGACTTCTCAGAATCAATTAGATGATTTGGACTTCGCAGATGACCTAGCCCTCCTCTCTCATACACACGAACAAATGCAGATGAAGACAGCAAATGTAGCAGCAGCCTCTGCATCGATAGGCCTCCACATTCACAAAGGAAAAAGCAAGATTCTCAAATGCAACACGGAAAACACCAACCCAATCACACTTGATGGCGAAACTCTGGAAGAGGTGGAAACATTCAAGTACCTGGGGAGCATCGTTGATAAACAAGGAGGATCTGATGCAGATGTAAAGGCGAGGATTGGCAAAGCAAGGGCAGCATTTCTACAATTGAAGAACGTATGGAACTCCAAACAACTCTCAACCAATTTCAAGGTCAGAATCTTTAATACGAACGTCAAGACAGTCCTACTGTATGGAGCTGAAACGTGGAGAACTACTACGACCATCATCAGGAAGGTACAAGTATTTATAAACAGTTGTCCACGCAAAATACTGAACATCCATTGGCCGGATACTATCAGCAACAGCGTTTTATGGGAGATGACAAACCAGTTTCCAGTTGAAGAGGAAACTAGGAAAAGACGTTGGAAGTGGATCGGACATACATTAAGGAAATCACCAATGTGCATCACGACTCAATCCCTAACTTGGAATCCGGAAGGGAAGCAGAAAAGAGGAAGGCCAAAGAACACACTACGCCGGGAAATAGAAGCCGATATGATAAGGATGAATAGCAACTGGAAAGAACTGGAAAGGAAGGCTCAGGACAGAGTTGGATGGAGAATGCTGGTGAGCGGCCTATGCTCCTCGACGAGGGGTAACAGGCGTAAGTAATTAAGTAAGTATTACAGCTTGAGGTATGGTAAACTATGGGGCGCTGAACCCAAAATGATTGCGATCTGAATAATTTGCAGGTCACCACATGTTAAGACGGCAAATGATGCATGACTTTCTACTCATCGATCAATTTTATAAACATCTGTATAATGTGCAGAGTATGACAACAGCAAATCTTGATGATAGGATTGACAGAATCACGTCACAATAACTGTCGTATACAAAACATAGATTTTTGAAGATGATACAAATGGTTTTATTTCAGAGTAATGGAACAACCAGTTTGTCACAACTTATTTACAATATGACTGTACCGCCGAAAATTGTAAGGTGGTTCAATTGCGTGTAGTTATAGCACTCCATTTTCAATCTTTGAACCACGCTCCTTCCGAGTTAAGCCGTTACAAACAGTCAAAGAACCCTCTTTGTAATCGCACTAATTCTAGACTCTTTAAGTTTGCGTTTAACTGTGCTCAAGACTGCTGCCTTCTACAAATTTACAAGTAGAATGAAGTATGCTCATTGGATAGGATTACAAAACAAGGAGGTTTATGATAAATAACCTTTAGGGATAAAAGTTTGGTTGGCTAGTAAGCAATTCACTTCCTCAAATCACATAGAAGTAATTAATGAATTGAACAAAAAACGGCATAAAGACAAATTCTGAAAAATATATTTCCTAGTAATCAGTGGTACAAATGAATCAACATTAAGCTTTTCATTTGTCAATCGTTTGATGAGAGTAATCACATAATTTGGCACGTTTGAAAAAAAGTGGGGAGAATCCCACGAATAACTTACTAAACAGTGTAAATATGAATTTTATACTCCGGGAATCTTCATAACACGAACATTGATATAATAAACTTGAAAATCTGGATTTAATTGTTCCTTTTCATCCGTTGACTGACCATTATTCAGTACGACTACATATATCCATATAGTCCGAAGCAAACTATAATGAAAGACTTAACGGCTGATTTTTATACATTATGTACACGACGCATTTATACATAGTTTATTAGAGATTAGGTTTAGGTCTTAAAATGAGCTTTCCAGAATTATCACATGCCATATTATATTCTGCCAAAACAATTCGGCTGCGATGAGCTATGATACTAGGCAAAACGACCTTTTTATGTGCTCCCAAAAAAAAGAGAGCCATGAGGAACAAAAGACTTAATACAAATTCTGGATGTTTTTCCAAGGAACCGATAAAACCGGCTTGGTATGTGACAGGGTCGACAAGCCAACAATATGATGAACATAGGTGTATAAGTACAGCTAAAGACAGGACAATTCGCCACTTAAATGCTTTCGGACCTAAACCATTGATAATTTCACGAAGACGACGCTCAAATGCTTTAAGGTCTTCAGTTGGCTCATTTGGATTATAGTTGATGTTTTGCTGAAAAGAAATTACGACAAACAAATAAATTCTGAAAGTGTATTTAACACAAATATACTAATGTCTAACAAAAGCATTAATGACTAAAACATAAATGGATCTTTTACAGACTACTAATGTGGTATGACAACTCGAACTGATGTACGTACGTACGAAGTTCTACGTTGTAACTGACTGACTGACAGACTACACGACTCAAATGTCAACAGAAAACTTTAGCACGACGAAATCAAAATAGTAAGCGTACTTAAATTCTAAGACAACGTAGATTAGCTTAGTCATTTGCCCTAAATGTATTTTTCCCCTACCTTGCCTCAAACAATCGATATTTTTGTTCTACACTAGTGCACTCACAAGCTTATAGTACTTTCACTAGCAAAGTAATAAATATTTTGCAAACTGTGTGAGTATATACACCAAATCGAGGTTCTCGCCATAATAAGTAGTCAAATTGGTGACACATTTTAAAACGAATTGAGAATCGAACTAGTCAAAATATCGGAAAGTTGGAGGCCCACAACTTTAGGCCACAGGATACGTAGTTGTTACTCACGATTGAAGAGTGCAATACTAAAAATGTCGGGACCAACCAGTTGCATTTCGAATCTGTACAGTTTTTAGTACATGTGCTATTCAGCATGTACGCGAAAAAATGGGAAAAAAGCCTCAATAAACAAAATTAGATTTTCCATCTAACAAATTTAAAGGTGAAACGAATCCTGACCGAAGTTGACAGCGACGAACTGTAAGATAGTTATATTTGCATCGATCATGCACCATCCTTTGTGACTTGGAATCAGAACTACTACCACACAGGTTTGTACATACAAAATCATCAGAAAGCAACCTAGCTGGAAACGGTAGTCACTCTGTACATGACCACCCGTACAGTTTCTAGAAAAAATAAGGGTTTTTAAATGTGAGCGTTATCAGGAGAGATTCAGTTGGTAGATTTCATATCCAACTTCCTATGGAACTGGTTAATCAAGACGACTAATCAGGCACTTTATAAACCAGTATCTGATGCCTTGCAAAGTGACTAAAGAAAAGATGTAAATAGTGAAAGAGCTACAAAGAAAGCTTTTTGACAATCAGTATTTTAACAGTATTGAATATTAAAAGAAGGTAGAAGCGTTCATCATATTATGGATCGTAACATACAAGTGGACGAAAAGTTTAGCATGCAGTTGGTCTGTTGCCTGATTAAGCAAGAGCTAGGGAAATGGTAGTGGATGGTCAGACTGAGACTTAACACAACTGTAAAATCATAGGCGAAAAAATCCAGGTGACTGTTTAACCAAAGGCAGATGAAGCCCGTAAAAATGAACTAACAGGCTGTTTACATGAGCACTCGATAATAGAGATGTAGAGGCGATTCTTATATAGGGAGTGGTGTTATTTTAGTGGCAAGATTGTGAAACTTAACAGGGCACTTACAGTCTAAAGGTGACGAATCCTAAAATACGAATTGAGGCAATGACAAGACTAGTCACTGCTTACTTACATGACTTTTGCTACGAGGGTTTAATAACAGACAGGTAAATATAGTCATCTACATATTCTGATGTAAAATGGTTCTAGTTGACGTGGCATTCCAGAAAGTGGCCGGAAATTATCTGTCAGGACAGGATAAATGATTGTAAAACTGAATACAGGATTGACAATAAAACTTTGAGAGAAGACCATTTGAGATGACTGAATTAAAAAACAAAACCAACCCCTGCCCACATCTGTTTAGATGTGCGCCGGTAATGTCCTTGAGCTAGTGTTAAAATTCGATGTTGAACAAAAAAAAATAGAAAAGGAAATCTTTTTTGTTTCTTCAACCATCTGGTTGGAATCAAATTTCACTCATCTTCTTCTCCTGCTCCTTTGACGACATTTGGGTAATACTTTGAAAATGGTATTGTTTAGCTATGACCCTAGTCATTAAGAAAATAATCGTAGAAATATGACATCCGAAGTGCTATCATCTGATTAATCACGTGTTCTTTAAGTCGAAATCTAGCTTTTATTTTAAATGCTGCTCCTTCATGAGAAAAATGGATTCAGTTGGTTTCAGATTCTTGTGGATTAAACGAACCTCACTATTTAGTAGCAATGGATAACCAGTGTAAGACGTGAACAAATTTAAACTGGTAAAACGAAATTACCTATCCCCCAACCCATAATATTTATTCAAGCCCCGGGTCCCTTACCTAAGAACTCTACGAGAGATACTTGAATCACTTTGGACTGTAGAGGATTTCAAGGATTTATTACTCTTTATGATTGGTAAATGTATCTTTAATCCGACTCCTAACATTGACGTCAGTGTTTTAAAGGGATCTCAGAGATGTTCAAAATATCTATTGCAATCGGCATATTACTTAAGATCGTTGAGAACAGAAATACCTAAACCTTTTCCTAATTGTGACAAATTTGATGGAAAATTGATTATTCCCATTTGTTCTTTGAACCATAGTGAAAATGAACTACTTTCTGTCTTTTCAGAGTTTTAAATTACTCTACTGTCATCTCCATAACTTTAAAGTCGAACCTTATCCTTCTGAAGCGATAACCACATATCTGATTGTGGACTTCTCTTCAAGACCTAACATTAACTGTAGAGAGATACTTTGGAAGACACATGATCGTTCGTGTAGACTGAAACATCCAAAGGATACTCATGTCAGACTCTGAAAATCTGAAACATAATTTACTTCAAGAGACAGAATATTCCTTCTGACTTTAAACAGCCCAAATGTGAAAACATCTGAATATTTACCTCTTTACACTTGGTGACGAGATGATCGTGAATGAACTTCTCAGAAGCTTTCACAAAGTTAGCATATATGATATCTACTTTATCCTTAGGATCAGCGTTCTTCATCTAGTTCTCCTCTGCCGTCAATAGATTTGTAATACGAGAGTGATCCTTCCTAAAATCAGGTCGTTACAGTACAGAGAAATTGATCTTTAAGAAATAATCACATATGTCACCCTCAGAATACGGCAGTTTACAGGCAAGTTTAAAACGATGTCTGAAGTTTAGCTTTAAGAACTTTGTTTATTCCGTATATTGACGTGATTTCAAGCATATTAAAACACATCAACAGCTTCAGGCAGTAAATCTAGGCGTTTCGATGCCCGAATTCCTTGGCAGTTGTAGAATTTGTCACTGGTTAATAGTTATAATTGTTTATTTAATTTCACGACTGGTAAGCAATCATATACACTTTTAAGATTTTTCACTAGTTAGTAGGTTGATAAACCCTCACGAAGATCTCATGTTTTACCACCTTTGTCAGTTGCCTACTAGAGACTCATGGACTACAACGAGTCATTGTTCTTGAAGTTCACTACTATTCATGATGTGCCATGCTTCCGAAAGTAGTTTAAACAAATCAGTTCATATGAACAAACGACTGATAGAAATCGAATAATAGTAATAGATTCCCTTCATCGGTATGGACAGAGGAAAGTTGCGCACCAGCCAGGTAAAAAACTTTATGGACTAAATAAGTATATTAGTCAATATTTGCATGTCTACGAAGCGAGCATTTCGAAGGTCATTTTTAGTGATCCTTTACGAGTTCTGTTGTGTGTTTTTAACCTATTGGCCTTACAAAGTCTTTTAACAGGACTCTGAACAGGTTGATATCGTGAATCATTGAATTCCTAGCACTTATTACTCAGGTGGCGATGATCCTCTTAGACTGTTTCACTATGAACAATGTTTTGACTTTGGGACCATATCCTTCAGGGGCAAACCTTCAAATTCTTTGGTTTCTGTTAGGATCTTGAAAGGTATTGTAGACTTTAAAATAACATTTCGGTCACCTCAATACAACTTCTACCTGACGTCTTCCTATTATCTTTAGCATGTTTTACATAATGTTATGAACCTGAGTATATGGTATCAGCTCTATACAGTATTTGATAACGCTTTATTAGTTCATCCATTGAAAACGCAACAACGGGTACCCAGGTTAGGTGGAGGGACAAGCACACATTCGTGAACGCCCTAATAATATGTATATACGAACTGAAGGAGACAGGTGTTTTGCTAGCACTGTAAACTAAAATGTAGTGTCAGTAAGAATGAGTGTGGTACGCACCAAGTTAGCCAAACAACTTAGAGCACCCGTGACTTCAGTCCTCGTAACAGTGTTCAAATTGTCACGAACAGACTGTATTCTACTACTATGATGGCATGATACCGCAGCACCTTCTATCGACAGAACTGGAACTAGACAGAAACCACAAGATTGTAATTCAACTAGTTTGATGAATTTAATTATGAAACTCTTCGAAAAAATATTTTAACAATTATGATCATACCAGAAAGTTAAACTTCATTAAGGACTAAGAAACGGAGTAGGAGAAACGTTTGGTCAAAACGATGTACAACTGACTGAAATTAAAACTAAGCCGGCTCTGTAGATGATCGGAAGTCGGTAGATGTAATTAATATAAACTTTATAAGTAACTGCGATACAAATTCACACACTCAGCCTGCTGGAGTGAATCAAGTGGCTTTTTGAGGAGGCTATGGTATTAGCACCATTGCTTGTCATTAGGTTGTATCAAGGTCCTGATCTTCGTTATCAATATCTCCCTCGTTGATAACCTTGGTTTTGTTGAGAGTCTTTACTGGCATTTAACTATCTTCATAGTTTGAACAGAATGCTAGAGGAGACACCATTAATTTTTAGGCATCACTAATCAACGTTATTTTTGGTAGTTTTCCATCAAGAGCAACTGAATTTTTGGCAGACTTTTATTGTGAAACCACTCGTTCACTTTAGGCTTTGGTAGTCAGCAGAGAGGTGAGTTGTTTTCTGTCCTTAATGTTGTCTCTGAGAGCATCAAGTGCTACACTATTTCCGTAAATTAGATAGAGCATGAATTAATTTCAAGTCTTCATCATGGAATACTGTTCCCAGAAGGTTGCCGCTGGGTATTCTGAGGGTTCACAACTATCCATCCAGTGTACCGTTTTGACCTCTACAACAAGCCCCACAACTATAGATGGTGTCATGAACATTTGGACCACGACTGAATATAGCTCGCAGTAACTATAGACTACTCGGCTGGAAAATCAGGTGTACAGAAGAACCACTACCAACCATAACGATGTGAGTACCTTCCCATTTATTACTCATCACTTTTGTGCTTTTACCGTAAATGTTAGTGTTCAACCATTTGCTTTTGTAGCTTGACTCATTGCCTTAAGTTTATCAGATTCAATGGCTCTTTTACTTACTAGTTTGTTAGTGTGAACTTATTTTGTTTGGAAATCCATGCTTTATCCTATGCTACTATTGTTTCGATGCTCCAAAAACAGTCTACTAACTTTGGCTGTCTGATATGCTTGATTAGGGTGCTTAAAGAATGGGTGTTTTCTAACAGGGTGTGGATCATGGAGCTTGTAGGCAAGGCATAACTGCGATCTGACCAACAACTTGAGAGAGCTTGACATAAAAATAGGATGGAGTGTGGAGTTACTGGCCAGTAGAAATCGATGATGAGGGCGATGGTCCCAATTTACCCATGTTTGTGGGGCACAACATTTTTGTTGTCTTTGTCTCCTGGTGACTGATAGTGAGGCAACCATTTATTGAAATCGAAGTTATTATCTCATGTTGGATGTTTCTTAGACTTGTTTTTTCTACCTTATGTTGGCTTCACTATCTTACCAAGTCATCTCATCACAGGCATCCCCAGACGCTTAAGCACATACATGACGACTGAGATTTGATAACAACATTAAGAAGAACGATAAATAAAGACTGTGATGACAAAGTCATTTTGACATTAAAACAATTTGGGTTACTATTAGTTTTACGGAATCGACAAATATTATCTCACTTTACTCTTCGACCTACCATTGACTAAGACCTGTTTTCCCGTTACAATTCTCCACACATCGGGTTTATATATTGACTAGTATTCGTTCTTCCCGCTAACAGACATATCTCAACCTCTCCTACTGCAAAACCTAGGTTTATCAACCAAATTTTGATGTTCATTTTGTTGCTTGTTTTTTCACTCTCTCCCCATCAGAGTCACGAATGTAACACTCAGAGGCAGAATTTAGGACAGGTTCATGTTTTTTAGAGTTAAAACTATTACATTATGCCATTTTTAGTCAGATTGTAGCAACTGCAGACTAATGGTACAGTGCTAACACGAACCTATTTATTTGCTTGTTGGTATGTTTGCATGAATATTCTGTCAAGAGTGTTTACTGTCGTCACATACCGTACAACCTTACTCTGGTAACACCTTATCCGTAGATCCACTCTATGTATTGTTGATCTTGTCTGTAAGAATGGCACACATGTGATACGTACTATGATTAATCATAACATTATTCAACTTCTTGTCTACGCAAATGTTACGCATCTACCTGAGTAACGTATCACAGCAAACCCCGTAACATATGTAACATATGGTCTTGCCCGTAATCTGTCATACTTCCCATAACGTATTATTGCATGGATATGAATTACTGTGATATACTGCGCTAAATTACCAAATGCGGTCAAATCTAAAACCAGTAAATAAATTATAGATAGTACATATTTATGACAGAGCAGATGCACACCGCTTTCACAGACGATTTCTATAATTTATAATGTTGATTTACGCAGGGAATTCTTCTCATGTATGGTTTTTAGATAGACAAAACCAATAATATTAAAAGACAACGTATTCGTGCACATGCGTATGCGAGTAAATCACTGGATTTATACGTTAGTACTGTACCATGATATGTTTCAAAAATGGCATCGCATCCATTTAGTGGTCTTAAGAAACGCATATCAGGTCCAAACATGGTGTTCCTGTGTTAGAACTGTGATGTTGCCAAATATTCATGCAATACAAATTTCTAAAGAGTTTAGGGTTGTTATAAAGCAAATATGAAAGGTGTTTGGAATGAACTGTAACCTTAAAAGATGTACTTTTTGTTTCGCCTTTGTTTCAGGAGTAAGGAGCTCCATATCTGTGCACTGAAAACGTTGTGCTCTGAAAAAACAAAGGAGCAAGAAGTCATTTGGATGCAAACCCCGGATAATGATTGGTGTGTTGTAATGGAATAGACAAAAGTATTGTAACGGAAAGAAACCACTGAAAATCCCTTCACAACATTTCACTGCGCAGTACTGCCATGTATTTGTTAGTTCTCCCTGTCTTGTATTTTAACCTTCATTTCGGTCTCTTTTCAACCACACACTAGGTTATTTAGTCTTCCTCATCAAGGCCTTTATTATTCGCTCTTGGTTAAATATTTACTTTTTATTACTTCATCTACTGTTACATGTCGCCTGAACACAGCATATGAATGTAATTTCTATAGTGGTTGTGTTCACTGTGTCTGTGATAATGCAGCACCACAGATTCATGTTAGGTCACCTCTCTCTGTGGTTCTGATAAATTTGTCTACAGTGCATAGAAAACGCCAGCGTAACTAACAAAAATGAAGTATATTATGCCATTGGAAGCAATGGTATCGATCCCCATCAATATATCCCAATCATCAAGCACATGCTCGAACGAACACGCGACTGTGGGAGCAACTATTCGAGCTTATGCGGAATTAAAATTACTGGCTGTTGTTATTACCCAAGTGTATTTTACCGGTATGGAGTAGTGAGTCAGCTTCGGGGAAGGAAATGGCATAAGCATAGGTGTGGGGGGGGGTAAAGACGTCCGACAAAACTCCCTGATTTTATTTAGTATCCCAGTGTCTGAGAGAAGCTTATTAGAAAGTAGTACAGTCTTTGATAAAAAGCAACCGGACGAACACCGTGCAATGCTAGGAAATGATATCACTTTAGCTCAGCTATGCCCCCTGGATAAGAGCCAAAACATAGCGAAAGGTATACCCCTCACTGAGGGTAACTTTGAACTCAGAGCATGCTACAGAAGAGATTTTATGGACATCAGAAAGGCCATAAGTTAAGCAATCTTCTCAAGTCCGAGTTAAGTCATAAGGAATGTCACCAGAAAATCAGTAAACACCCGGTAACCAACCCCGATGTTGCTTCATGGAGCGCCTGAGCTATTACGTGGTAGTCGGAGTGAAACTCATGAACACTATAAGCAACAGTGGTGTTGGATGTCATTTAGCATGGGCCTTCACACCACTAAATAGTGTCCGATCTATCTAGTCAGTCACACCCCACAACTAATATGTTCCAGAGTCTGGTGACTGTGAATTTCAGGAACAAAGAGTACTTGGCCTGTTACAGCTCGGATATCAATCACTTCAGTCACATCACATATGAAAGCTGACCTAGATCAATATGGCAGCAGTAAAAACGCCCAACTATACACGTTGGTATTGGTTGACCATCACCAGCAACCCACGGTGCAGAGCATACAGACCCCTGTCCCTCTAATAGGATACACTATACAGGCAAAAAACATGCAGCAGGAAGTTCTCATGAAACCGAATAACACGCTTTAGACAAAAATCTGCTTGATACCTTGAGGACAGATGCTGCTGTAAAGAAGCTGGGTACTGTCACGAATCGGGAGATGGATGGAAAGCCCTTAAACTTAGATTATCCACTGACAAGTGATCAGCTTTTAGTTGACCATGGTACAGCTATGTTACACGAGATTATAAACGAGGTACTTGGAATGGATGAGGATGCCTTCTTTCCCAGCTATACTAAGGCAGACAGCACAATCTTGGTGAAGGATCTACAACAAGCTTAACGGTCAAAAGAGCTATGGGGGTCAAACAGTGGATGTACGGTTGGAGGTTTTGAGGAATATCACTTAGAATACGGCACAACACAGCTACCTTAGGGTAAGCACACATCTGGAAAGCAAAGATCCTTGGTTAGGCGAGGCATGAAACGCTTTCTACAACCCAAATGTAGAGCCTGGCACAAATGGAACGTTTACATAAAGGGATTGGATCGTAGCTGTTACTCTGCACTAAGAAACAGATGCGACTCTAAAGTCCGCAGCGATAAATATTTGACATAGTGCCTAATATGCTTGTCATGGCATAGGTTGCAAAGATGGTTTTAACTAACACACTTTGATCCTGGCTCCAAAACAACCTAGAGGGCAGGATATTTCGTACCATGGCAAATAACGCGCACGAACGTTGAAAGATCTCAACGTCAGGATTGCGCGAGGAACAATCTTACATCGACTCCTGAGAAGACAGCTTGGCGCAGTCGACACAGAGCTGTTTCTAAAACTGTTTGTAATGTCAAGTCGACCATGTCGTTACACTCTCTCTCTCTGAAAGAGGTGTATGTCTCGTAAAACGAGTTCAGAGGCGGGAAAAGAAGTTGGTGAAGAGCCCAAAATATAAATATTACGAAAACAGGTTCAAAAACTTGAGATTGTTCTCGTTGAGATGGGGGAGGAACAGAGGTAATCTGATAGTGGTATACAATATATTAGGTACCCCAAGCAACCATAACACGAGCACATTACTAGATCACTACGCTCCCCGAGGGAACCCTCGAAAGATTGCACATAAAGATTAAACACCTAGGTAAGCTCGTACATTTTCTAGCTGGGAGTTGTCTTCACTTTAAATGCTGTCCCAGCAGAAGCGACCACAGCTCCATCAGTAAATGGCTTTAACAGTAAACTTGAAAAACATGTACTCACTCATGGGAACTATTTCCCCCCTTACAAGGTGTGTTTGATTCATGTCTCATAAATGACCACGGTTATCATTACTGCATATCAGTAACTATTTCCTTCGTCTCTTATCATCAACTCCCTTTTCCCTATTATCCTCTTGATTCCGTATCTTATACACAACTATAGATCCTAAGTGAAATCAGATGCTTTGTTCTATATATATATATATATATATATATATATATATATATATATATGGACAGTAGATATTGGATGTGTCCTTGAACAGTTGCTAGGTTATTGCATCCACATATAAAAGTGTTACTTTTCGTTTTCGTGTTTGATAAAATTAGTATCGTAAAATAAGATATTGTGTAATCGAGAACTACATAGCGGACGGAGAAGCCTCCAAAAATTATACTTGTGAGTCATTCTTCAAAATATGATTACGTTCAAGCAGCATGTTGAAAAATTCTAATTTCTCAAAGCTAGACAGACCCATGCGCATGATGATGCCCTCTATGCTCTCACCTGGTTTAACAAAACTGTTAGCCGCATTTCTATTTGTCTTATAGTATAGTCGCTTAGGGAGAAATAACGTTTGCCTTAGGATGCATATATAAGTTTATGTATATATACTTTCTTTTCGATAGTTTATTGTTTGTAGAGAATACACCTTGTAATTGATTAAGAATACTTTTTGCCTCCCTAATTGAGTTAGTTTTCTTGCGATTGCTTTCAACTTTTGTTTTTCCGCGGCTTTTTATTATTTACATAGTAGTTCAGGATAACATACATCCTTTATCTCTTCGAAATAATATAATGGAATAAATTGCTGTCGTTTTTCTTGTTGTGATAGACTAAACACTCACCTACTTTCTGCACATACTTTATACTGAGTTCAGTGATGAAAGATATTTATGTATATCTCAAACTAGATAACAGTAAACGTAGTAAAGTAGTCCCCTTAATATCAAAAAGAATGTGTAGACCACGTGTCTATGCGAGCTTACAGAGTTAAAGGGTAGTTAGAGGTAATTACTTCTAAAACCTTTACTTGGTATTTGAAATGACAATTTTCGTGCTGTCATAAAGTTTAGTAGTATGTACTTGTTTCTTAAAACTGACTTTTTGAATGGATTCCTTAATAGGAGAATAAACGTTGGGTGCCTTAGAAGTCTTCCGTTAAAAAAATACGGAAAATCTAAACAAGTGATTGTTAATGATCGTTAGTTTTAATTGCCATTTTTGTTAAGACGTAGGTAAAAGTACTTTCAAATCATTAATTTGAAGTTTGTGATGTGTCGTTGAAAATGTTCTTCAGCTTTGACCACTAGCATTAACACGTTGTTTAACGATTAAGTGGAAACTAACGACGATTGGTATCAATGATTGAATTAGTTCAAAGATATTCTTTGCCTAAATATTTATTTAAGAGTGAATTACGGACAAAACATATCTTCTTTGGTGTGTAAACTAATTTTACTGAAATTTCATTCCCTGGTAACATCTTTTTAGCCATTTTTGGATACCTAGTGGATACAGCTGCACGACCGATTATTAGACTCGTGGCTGATTTTCTTTGAAAATCGATTCTTCCGTCCTTTTTATAAAAGTGTCTCAAAAAAGTCTTTAGTTCAAAGGACGGATACAAAAACAATGTATTCTGATGAGGCAAGTTTTTAGCTTTTAAGATTTTTGAGAGTAAAATGTATTAAAAATACTGTAGTTAATTATTAAGAATATATTTAATTATTTAAACGCCTGCAAAATCGAGTTTATACTACGAATATACGTGAAGATTCCCCTAATTTAGTTATGTTTTATGTGAAGTTTGTGTTGTCCACTGAAACGTGGCTTACATTAAAACACGAAACATCAGAAATACGGTTTTCTACTCATTGGGTTATAAAAAAATGTTCATCATCGACTTTCTACCCAATGCTCAATTTATTTTAAACTATCGTGTCAAACCTTGTCATTAATACTTATATTTTCTTAGGAAACAAACATGATTTTAAAATACAATGCATAGAATGATAAAGTACTTCTATGAGCTAAGAGTCTAACTGTTAGCACAGGATAGTCCAAACTTCAGTTTTAATTGTGTAGCTTTGATTTGTAGTTGGAAAAATATTTATGTTATGTCTTTAACACCATAAAAACACCAAGTTGTTCTTTGAAGGACAACTTGATATTGTGACGGATATTCGGTCATCTGAAACCTCTTAGTTAGTACGTGCTTATGCCTTATGTACTCGGCTTTATAGTTTAGCTCGAATAGTGCAGTATCTTACACTTAATGAACCAATGTTTTTGTTCTCACATTAGTCATTTTGTTGTATTCGAACCTATACTGCGAGAAATTTCGGCCAGAGTAATTACTATCTAATTTCGGGTTTACTAACATTCAGGTCAGAAATTTAGTATTTTGCCACAGTGATGAAACATTTTTATCCAGCTTCATCAATCCTAAAAACACTTGAGTGTAATTCCAGTTACTGCATGACAGTAAAACATTATGAACGAAGATTTGATAATATCAAGACAATCTATTAATCTAACAATTGTTAACGAAGAGCTCTAGTGGTGGGAGATGCATTTCGGTATACTTCCTAAGAACTATGCTTATGTCATAGTACAACTTTCTACCATCGTATTACTGGATGAGGACCTTACTTAGTAAATCTCATTGCACCTGATAAACTAACAAATTAAGAGATTCTCATAACTAATATCGGATGATATTGGGTTGAAGATTGATCTTACTCAACAAATAGGAGAGTAAACTGACTTGTGAAACAGAAATATGCAGCTGTTTAGGCTTTGTCAACCAAACTGCTTCATCAGGTCGTATTAACCTGATATAAACTTATGTAGAGATTTACTAGTAGACTCTAATTAAGACTGATTAAGAATGTCTCAGCCGGAAGACTGGAAAAATATACTATGGTGATAATAAATGTCATTTTATTGGAATTTTTTGTTGTAATTTTCTATCCAAGTGCTACAATAAATAACTCGAAAGTACGACATCTTGAAAGGTTTTCTGAAAAGTCGCTTACTAAGTTTTGTATATTTGTTTTGAAAATCCAACTAACTAAACGTGAATTCAACTATTTGATCAAGGAAAAATTCCTACTTTTTGTCTTTTAGTTATGTGGTTCGTCATCTATCAATAGGTTGGAAATAGACGAACCTAGAAAATTTGGACATTTTCTTCAAAACATCGAAAATCAAGAAAAAGAAATGATCGCTTCTTTTAATGAGTTTGATTCAAATGAGCATGCAAAATTTGGAAATTCAATGTGTTCTGGAAAAAATCCTTCAACAGAGTTTTTGTATCTTGGGGAACTGTTAAAGGCATTAGAAAAGGCTGGCTTGAAGTACGAAGATTATTTAAACGTGAGTTAGTTCATTTATACCTTAGAAATTTAGTTTTCTCGAAAATTCGTGCATGTATTTGATATTGTTTAGGTTAAAAACTTTTAATTTCGTTTAATTAACTTGTAATAAAGTTTTTTATGAAATAATTCACACATACGTTGTTAGTTAGGAAATTTACAATGATTATTGAAAAATTAAAACGTAGTTTGATTAACTGAGCAGACTGTCAGTGTAGATATGTATGAACGTCATAAATATCATGAAAACTGTGAGCGTTATGTTTGTTTAATTAGTAACCCACCAAATGTTTTAAAGAAACTGAAACAAGACTTATCTAAACGTTAAGTTCTTTGGTAAAGGAAAACTTTGAGTAAATTCTGCTTTGATGCGCTTTAATTAAACCATAATGACTCAGTTTTGTTTAATTTCGTGGTATAACTGAGAAACGAATCTTTTGAACAAATTCAAACAACACATATCAAATTTTAAATTTTATCGTTTCACCTCACTCTTTGATAATAATGCTTACTTTAACACTATGGCGTAGAGTAAATGATCTGTGCACGTTACAAAAGTTTGGTCAAATAACATCTTTTGTTAGCCCAAGTTGTTAAAAAATATACCACTTATTACTGCGGTAGAGTATACAGTTTAAGTAAATTCATAAATTTCCATTGACTTACATTACATCTGTAAGTTAATACTTATGATAATTGTATATAACACATTTCATTAACTATTTTATCATATAAGACTATGGATGATTTGAAAAACAACAATGAACCTGAAGAAGATAATCAAGAAAATATGGAGTTGGACGAATATATTTTAGAAGCAACCTCCGATCCCTCTAATAAGTCATACAACAAAGATATTCTGGGAGTTCACCAAAATACATTCCCAGTAAAACCATCTATTGTGTCAGGTAATCTGTGTTTTTAATGAGAAGACGTTCTTTCGTTATTCCAGAGAACCCTTGAATGTAGATGATAGTGAGAAATCAAAGTTAAGAGTTCGCGCGCGAGATAGAAGGCCCTAAGTTCAATTCTCGCGCGCTTGGTCGAAATTAAATCTGATAATTAGTCTGTTAAAAATGAACTAAACTCTAACAGGAAGTTTAAACTGATATAATGGTTATTATAATAGATGGAGAGCAGACACATTACATTATTTATATGTTCGAAGTAGCAGAAAATCTCGTAAAACATACGTAAACTGAGATTGATTTATAAGTCATTGACATTTCCAAAAGTTATCTTCGACCACTCGAGACAATGTGGCGTTGTATCGTCGGGTTTGTACTTTATTACTTCAGGGACCATCTTAAGGCATATATTTTTAAAATTTTGAACCGATGACATAGTACGCAGCATGAATAATATTTGAGTGACTTATCCAGAAAAAGTATTGTCTTAAAGCAAGTAAACTGCCTATGAGAATGATTAAATAAAAATAGTGTTTTTGGTTCAGTTCTCATTAAACCCCAGCCAACTGATTCCACCTGTAGAATACAGGAGATGTTCATCTGTCAGTCAAAGGACGAATACAGTTTGAAGCTATGAAACGTGATCTTTTAAAATATAAACATTTGTGGGTCACTAGTATCTGAATATACGTATCTTCGGAATATTCCTCGAGTATGCTGGCACCTCAGGATGAGCAGTTTTGAGGTTGGCCACAGGGTTTTAAGTGTGGATGACAAGTCAGCTGGGGCTCTTTATAAAATGAGGTGGTTGGGACATATATTACGTATGCTCGACCAACATTTATCTTGATACAAGATGATGAGTTGTGCAGGAGTTGGGGGGAAGAAAGCTGGTGGCGGCTAAATCAAAATTTGACATCAGTCTATGAACTCACTGATGTTAACTACGCCAACAGAAAATTTGCTCAAAATGCTAATTATCTTGCTAAATAATACTAAATTGCATATAATATCATCGACTTTTGGATTCACGATTTTGTAAATTTCGCCTTGAAAACAATGAAGAGTATTAGTACTATGAAATAAATTCGAAATCAAGTTGTTATTTGTGATTTTTGATCAATACGTTTGTTAAAGTTGAATACTAATTTGTTAACAAAACTTGTTAAACATTTTATCAGAGATGAATAGAAGAACTAAATAATTAGTTTTTGTCCTAAGAATATCACAATGATATTTTCTGTTTAACACCGAAATTCATAAACAGTGTCTTATGTATTAGTGCTATTTTATATCCACTATGTAAAAATGTTCATCTTCGTTGATCTTGTGGAGTGAATGTGCTTCTGATGGTTCAGTGGATTGTACCGTCAGAAATTCAGAAGTCGTTAAGGTATGTTTCATGGTAGCTAATGATTTACAACTTGGTTATCATTGAGTCAGTTTCCAGTACTAATGTATTGACAAAAGTCTGTTGATCTTTTAAGTGACTTTGACACATATCGGCTATCATACTGTATGATAATTGGTGATTACTATCAAACAACTGCAGTTAAGCACATGAACTCATAACTTGGTGATCAAAGGGCTAATTTTCCACCATTTAGTTGCAACTTTGAACCTAATTCTGTAAACTTCAGTTTAGACAGCCCTGTATTATATTTATCTACCTCACTAGACCCATTATTGAAACCCTATTAGAGTAAAAATTTATTTGTGTTTTCGATTCATTCAGGTAATGGGAACATAGTTGTAGACAATCAATCAAAAGTCGAAATTGTGCATCAACGATTGAGTAAAGAAATCATGAAGTATGAAAAAGCTGTGGGTTCAACCTGTCGTTGCATATTTTTTTGGTCTACTAAATGTTTAAGTTAGCAAACTTTCTCTTCTGTTATCTTTCACTATTAGAATAATCCATGGTGTATAATCTAGTTGTCATAGTACTTACTACTAGGTTAATGATTTAGTTTCATCCTTACACTTTGTCTAGTAAAAGTCTTATTAACATCAGTTTTATATATATATATATATATATATATATATATACAGAGAGAAATAAGTTCTTTTATGCCCTATGGGCTTTTGCGAAAGCATAATAATAATGATAATCGTGTTAACATCAGCCAACAGGATATTTGAGTTCTTTATTACGAGCCAGGCTTTCTGATGGCTTCTTTCTGTTTGGTTGTTGTATATTTACCTCCTCATTTTCCAAGGTGTGGAATCTAGATAATAAATGGCTGGAGGTAACTGATAGAAACTCGTGGATATGGGTTTTGTGTCTATTCTATATACGTCATCAAGATGCATGTAATCCTAGAAAGCATGGATCCCCATAATAGAATTCAAATAATTATCGTCTAGTATCGGCGTCAGAGCGCTAACAATAAACTATGAAGGTCACAAGGGATTTCCTGTAGGACTGGGGTGATCCCATCAACTAGTCTCTGAATAAAAGACAGTGTGACATTGTCTATTTCTTAGTGCCTGTTGAATTCTGTCTGGTCTGAATCCCATGGTAGAAATCATTTCACTGAAAATCGCGAGTACACTTCACGAATGAGCACTAAACAGCATGAAGCTTGGGTTTGGCGCTTTTCATCGGTTTCATTTTGCTATCTAACATCAAACTTCATACACCACAATATTGAGCCACAGCCTAGTTTTATCCATGGAATTCGACTACTAAAACCTGACAAACATTTAGTGACCGACCAATTCATTTCAAACATTATAAATATCGAAACTGTTTGTGGAAATTCTATTTGAAACAATCTCAATAGTTGAATTTTAAATAGTTCCAACGTTTCGTCCGGCAAACTTGTCTAGACTTCTTCAGGGTAATAATAAAACTCAAGATTATCAAATAATATGTGATAATTTTGATTATTACCCTGGAAAAGTCAAGACTAGTTTGCTGGGTGAAACGTTAGTATTGGGGAGACCCAGAAAATTCTCCAGAAAAAGCTCAAAGGGGCCCTGAAAACTCTGGGAAACATTTTATTCAATCAGCATGGAATAGAAGTTTCTCAGGAACGTTTAGAAAAAGAAGAGTTACATGTCACATTTCTGATTGGCTGATTACCGATTCTGCAACTACGCTAAGTAGGGTTCCAATACTTTCCAGACACCCAAGGCTAGCTGAAATGCTATAAATACCCTAAATTTTCTGTACATAAGATGAATCTTGGAGTAAGGCGTTCTTTCTACATTTCTTACCTTTTCTCTCGAGTTCAAGTTTTCGTGTAGATTTAGCCTGAAGTTACTAGAAACTGGTTCAAGAGTTCAGCCAAAAGATTTATCAGTTGAAATTATTTAAATTTTATTCGCTGAGACTATTTCAAATATAATTTTAGCAAATAATATTTTCTCTCTACTCGGAGCCAAATTTCTGTCAAACTACTTGTCCCAATATTAACAAATGTTTGTACAAATTATCAATCTTGTCATTTATTTCAACTGAGCCCTTCTTTTCTTCCCAAACACCAAGCAAAATACATTTCCTTTTATCATATACTTCAATTCATCTCACGACGAAAACTTCTTAGTATTTGCAAGCACGGTTACAAAGAAGAATAGTTAATAAACACTTGTTTTGTAATTGATATGCTTTTTCGTTGTATATTGAAATTACGCACTAATGATTGTACTATTTTGTCTCGTTTGATTAGAAAATTATTAAGTTTGATAAGCAGATGATATTGTAATTAAAATGAACAAGTCAATGCTATATTTTAAGTTGTGATGTTTATGAGAGTGACGTATTTTTCATAAATAGTTTTTTTGACGGTAATTAGATTTCTAAATGAAACTATGTTTGTAAGGTCAAATATGAATGTTATATCCCGTGGAGGTTTATGAAAGGTAACTTTGAGAACTATTTGTGGACCAATATGATATGTATATTTTCTATTGTATAATTGTTATGTAACTAAACTATTCATATTCGTGTCCCTTTTTCTTATAAGCTTTATTTTGACCTATAGATTATTATTATAGGATTTATCATTCTTGAGTTATCCCCAGTCTATTGATTACTGTTCCCCCTATTCACAGCCCCATTTGATCAAATCTTGTACAAATGTTATTTTCTATTTTATGGTATGATGTGGTCAGTTTGTTTGGTATATAAACCCAGTATGCTTGAGAATAATGATTCATATTGCAGAGGCTGTTATTGGTGTTCTGGACTTAACTGGCTGGACTAGGCAGAAAGCAGGACTGATAAGTACTCAAGACTGCTCATACGGCTTTTGTGTATCATTGGGCGATCAATAAATTCACTGCTCTCTCGTTGGTGGGAATCGCCACGTTCATATATATCAACTGGGCAAGAACGCACGCAATCTATATAACAATAAATACATTGTTTGAGTTTTTTTTCAATTGATCGGTACTAGTGGATTAGATAACAAGAGACTAGAAGTTTCTCACTTGAATTTTACTCAAACTGTTGCGTTTTTTCTTGTTATACTTTTGTTGATGATGTTCATTGGAGGAGTATATCTTGTTTTGATATATGTCAAATCAAATGGAACGTGATGTTTAAAAAGTTATAAGCAAAAAAAGAATCTAACAAAAGATGTTAATTCAAATGTAGTCAAATCTGCGAATACAAGAACAAATCAAGGCTTGAAAATAATTAACTAATTAAGTAGTATATCTTTAGTAAGAGAATTTTTTAAATAAGACAATTAGAATCTGTTAAAATTCATTTTTCATTTATTTATTATTTTTTTTGAAACAATTGTTTATCACATTTTACCTTCTTAATACAGAAACGGGATAGTTATATTGATACTTTAGAGAATGTAAAACTGTGGATCAACAAAGCCCATCTCCCTTTAAACGAAATTTGTCTTAGTTCAAAAGAAAATGATTTAAATAATCAACCCAATGTAAATATTACTGTGTTTTAAACTTGAAATATCTTGTTTTTCGGTATTATTTTTTCTAAAGAGTAGATTTGTTTTTTACGTTATACAATATGTATTTTTGTTCATTCAGTGATAATCATTTTCAGAATAAAGTTACATGTCCTAGAATAAGTATAGTGTGGATTAGTTGTATCCACATAAATAGTATATAAAGATGGTCGGGTATTGAATGTATTTCAGTAGAAGATTGATAACGAAAGAACGAGAACGAAACGCAATTGGTATAAAAATGAATGAACAATAATAATCGGAGACGATAAAGTGATATTTGCTGAAGAAACAGTTAAGATTGAGACAATTGATTGATAGTTTACGAATTAATTATTTACTATATGGTTCTCATATTTTACTGAGATATTCTGTAATTTTATGTCTTAATACGTTCCGTTGTCCCCACTGGTGCTCTTGTTTTTTACATAAGTACTACTTAAAATCGAAA
Source organism: Schistosoma mansoni (assembly GCF_000237925.1). Classification (NCBI taxonomy): domain Eukaryota; kingdom Metazoa; phylum Platyhelminthes; class Trematoda; order Strigeidida; family Schistosomatidae; genus Schistosoma; species Schistosoma mansoni. The sequence continues at coordinate 16,867,921 of NC_031495.1, forward strand.
AGTATTAATATACCATTTCCTACATTGTTCATCGTTAATCAAATGATTACTAATGATCTGTTTGGAAATGAATTTTCTATTGTCTTGATGAGACAATTGGACTTTTAAAATCAAGTAATTCGATTGTTTAGCTAAATTTTTAACGTCGATTGTAAATGATGGTTTTACTCAGTATGGAAAATAGACTGAAGATAAAAGGTGTACATTCATTTCAAATCCTACATTAAACTGTTAATGCATACTTTAAATGAGAACTTTTGTCTAAATTTGATCGATTTGTTTCACAGTATTTGAGAGCCGAATTGGTGTAAAATAATATAGAGGAAGAAGGTATTTGTAAAATCTCAGAGAATGAATTTGATGATTCCTTGGACCAGATTGCAAGGCGAAACTTTGGATTTACTTCAAATTCATTTGCTGAGATTTTACAAACACATTCTTCCTCATTATTGTTAATGCACACTGTTTAAGAAATTGTTTGAAATTAGAAACAAAAACTATTATATTTTAACTCATCAAATTCGTGGTATAGTGCTCGCCTCAAGGAATGAATGACCAAGGTCCAGTTTTGTTTAAGATTATGGATTTAAGCACTCCATAGGAACGTTAGGCTAAACCAATATGGTACTTCAGTGATCCTTCGTTTTCAACCATTGCTTAGTTTATATTAAAAAAATCAGTCTTCAAAAATATTTGTGGTATTACAGAATGATAGTGATTTTTAATTCTTGTTACTTTTACAGAATGAAAGTCAAGTTAATGATTCAATAAGTCCAGACATGCTTCCTGATTTCGACTCTGAAGAAGCATATGTTAATGTAAGTTTGTTCAAAAAATAACATTTACTTCATTACATAACTTTAAAATGAAAATCTCCATTTTGGTATTAAGTCAATAGATGAATAGAAAAATATTTCTTTGTAACTGAATCAAAGGAAAGAGAATAAAAATGTATTTAAAGGCTATTCTACTTTATTCTATAAACTTAAGACTAACCTTTTTTTCAGTAGTGCACAAATTCTAATTTCCAATATTTTGATCCATCCATTTGTAGATCCATATATTTTTATAGCAAACTAATTATTTTCATGAAGAGGTAATATAGTATATAGTAATTATTAAAAAAAGTGAATTGGATTACATTTACGAAGGTATATGTTAAATCCAATAACTAACTGATAAGTCTTGCTAAACTAAAAGTTATACTCGGTTCCTAAGCTATTCTCGTAAACCCCAAACTAAATCTACACAGCAACTTCAACACGAGAGAAAAGGCACAAAATATACGAGAAACACTTTAATTCAAAGGTTCATTCATGTACAGAAAATATAGGGTTTTTATAGTATTTTAGAAGTCCTTGGGTTTTCCAGAAAAGTCTGGAATGCTACTAAAAATAGTATCAGTGTAGTAATCAGCCAAACAGGAGCTCAACATGTGCCTTTTCACTTTCGTGATGTTTCTAGCAAAACTTCTAATCAAACGCTGATTGGATAAAATGCTTCCCAATGTTTCCTGAGCTTGTCATGTCTTTTGCGAGAAGTTTTCTGGATCACCCCAACACTAACAGACTTATTATTTTGTTCGTAGTAATCAATCTAATAAATGTAATAATGTTAACAAAATATAAATTTTCTGTCCTATAAACTAACAGAATCGTTTAAAAGAATTAGAAAATGAAATGAAATCTGAACGAGAACATTTAAAACGAATTCAACAAATTAAAAATGAATCATTTACAGTTCATTCAAATTATCAACTACATCGATGGCGGTAAGATCTATAGTTTACCAATAAAAATGTTTGTTAGATTATTAATTGAATATGTACATCTGAATTAAGCAACATAATGTTATTTTGATGGAGTTTTGTTCTCTGAGCTGGGTGGTTTGGTCGTGAAGCTTTCATCGTCCTTCTGAACGAAATCATCAGCACAAACTTCGGGTAGAAGTTGACGATGAAAGCTCCACGATCAAACCACCCAGATCAGAGAACAAAACGCCATCAAAATCACCCACCTGAGCTACAAATCTCCACCATCTCAAAAGCATAGTGTTAGTTGTGGAATTTTCGGGACTGATAATTAAGGGAATTTTAAAGTTTCCCTTGTAGGATTTCTCTAGTAAAAACAATGACTTTTACTTATCAATATTGTTGAGAATATACATGAAATAATGAATTGATTTGTTTTCTCTAAAAAAGTACTAAGAATTATTAACGATTATAACTAAATAAGGTTTTACGTGTTTTAAAGAATACGTAAAATATTAGCAATCTTATAGACTCAGTATAGTTGTCTTCAATGCATATATCATTCATTTGAGGAGACGAGGAAGTAATTGGAGAACTCGGTTTTCAGTCAATCGGTCATACATCCAGACCTGTTTCGAGCTCTTTCTTAACTAAACAGTTCTTATTGACTGACAAATGTTTTAATGAATAGTAAAAAGATACGAAAGTTAATATTTTGAAGGTAATTTTCCCCGTTGATTAATGTCAGATGGAGAACCATTAAAAGGTAGAAAACATTGAAGGCTTATCTATTAAGCGTTGGGTATGGTTTTAGTCTTTCGTGGCGATTGAGATAATCTCTTATGTCATCACATAAAAATATAACAAATTCAGGGAAGAAAATTTTCCTTTTGATGAAATTATTTTCTTAAGCTGTGAATCTGTATTTATAATTGTTTGGTAAATATATTAGTCTATCGAAAGATAGAAATGATTGTGTCACAGTGATTCAAGATTTCAAATACTAAGTGAGGTTGCGTAATAATCAAGGTGTTAGAGAAGAATAGAACGATGGAAATAATTTACGGGTTCGAACTATGAGAGATGATTGTCTGTGGGATAGATATGAAGAAAATGAAAAAAGTAAAGTTCATATCAATAACTGAATAATAATTATGAAAAATTGTTAAAAGATAATAATAGCTGGTTACATTATAAAATTACTAATTTAAAAAAACTCAACAAGACCAAAACATACTGCAGAAGGGAATTAAGGCCACAGAAGGATGATAGGATGGACATATTGTTTTTGTACTCAGAGTTCAGGCTTCAATTGGTGGATCGTCAACGCCCCAGCAGTGCATAAGTTTTCGATTCAGCCTTCCTTCGATCCAGTTCCATTGATTGTTGTTTTTTAAATTATTATTTTGTCCTCTAGTATGCGAAATTCTTTTATTTCAATATCTGCATGGTGTTATCATTGAAAGTAGTCCATCGATGTTGCCTGTTAATTGATCAAATATGTCTGTATTGTAATATAAGTTGAGTTAGACCCATCAATACTAGAAATTATCTATCAGAAATATTTATCTTAATTATTACCCCTAGGTATTATTAGGTGAAAATAAAGAACTTTAAGTATTTGATGTAAATATTTGAACTTAATAACAATTATATTTGTTCATTTATAAAATATTGTGCTTATTGTTTGAGTAAACCGAATTATCATTAGTTTATAATTTATTCCAGATCTTTGTTAAATATTGAACAAATAAATCTAACCACAAGATATTTTCATGATGAATATAAAATAAGACCTCAATCTGCTGTTGAGCGGCATTCAAATTCTGGAAAACTTTGTGATAGAACCAAGTTACTTGAAAGAAATCTCGGTTATTATTTTGGTTTACCTGATGAGACGGGAACAAGTCATTGGGGCGATGGTTGTGAATGTGGTTATTATATAAATGAGTTTTCTATTTTTAGGCAGTTGTTTACAGGAAAAAACTGAAACAGTTGTCGCTAATACAGAAAACTATTCAAGGTGTAAAGTCGAAGAGGTTGGGTAAGTTTATCTCATGGATTATTCGAATCCAAGTTTTAACCGTCTAAAATGCTGGTTAACCAGTTACTCATGAATGATGTTAGTAGCGGTAACTACTTGCATCAGGATAATTCCCTCAGGATGATATAGGGAAGAGGGACAAAAATTAAAAACGTGAAGCAGATTAGTAGAGAAGTAGGGTTGATAACGACAAATAAATCGATAAATCAAAGTGATGAAAAATCCTTAAACTCAATGTCTGTATTGAAATGAATGGTATAAGTAATGGAACCCATGATACGCGTTTCGTCCTATTTAGGACTCGTTAGCTGGATATACTTGGACCCAAGTGTTGATGTTCACAATGCAACTTGAACTCAGAACCTTTTGCTTCAAATGCTGAATGCGCCATTCACTAGACTTCTAAGTCCAGATAGCCAGTAGTCTATTTCAGATAGAACTAAGCAGGGATCTTGGATCTAACTTCTAGCTCGCACCCGACTATATTGAAATGCATATAGATACACGACAATCGCGAGGTACTGCGTTCTGGATGCACATATGTGAATGGAAACTGATAACTTACAGTTCTTTATATTGACAGAGGGAAAAATGCAAATCCTCATAAAGTGAATAGTCATATCATTAGAGATAGAATGAAAACCAACATTTTAAAGCCATCAGCGCAAATCAAGAAAGGAATGACGGATATAAGGTAGTTAAAAAAAGAATATAGTGGAAAATCAATTATAATCAACAATGTTGATTGCTAAAACGATTCTGTGATTCTTCTTTCACGTGAATGAAAACCACTAAACGAATTAATAAAATTATTACACTCCACACAAAATGCAATGAACATGAAATCCTATGTAACAAGAAATGTTTAAGATACTATGAACACTGGATTTTAATTGCACATTAGTGATTTTCCTTTAATATCGCGAGGACATAATGCTTAATCTTTGTCTCAATCCGCTGTCAGCATTTCATTTTACAATTGATTTGTGATTTTCGTGAATTCACTTTGTGATTGTTGTACGAGTACAACACTCCTTTGTATGTTCAATAATCTGTCTATATCTTCCTATGATACATATCAGTTTATAAGCTTTTGCACTAGTACCATTCAACTACTTGTCTATACCCATCTTGTTTGCATTCCAGTAAGCCATCGGTTGTTGAAGTTTCTGTTGATGCTGCTAAATTCACTGTCCCAACTAAACCGACTGAAGATGATAAGGCTTCTCGTCCTGGTACCTCAAGTTCTTTGACACTCCAGCTAGCCTATGGTAATGATGCATCATGTCACTCATCGTCTCTGGCGTTAAGCGATTTAAAAGAGTTGGGCACGCAGTCTATGACTAGTCAGTGTCCGGTTGCGGCGATTGGCCCATCTACATTTCAAAATGTTTGTGATGAAGTTGATAGGTATGAACTACAGGTCGATTTTGATGTGCGAATAGATTGATGACTATGTTTCTTTGAAGTTATGAAAACAATGTTGAAAAATACAGTTGTAGTTTTGGGAGCTTTTTTTCGGTATATCATTTAGTATGTTTATTTTTCAGTTTGACATTTCCTGAGTGGTCTCTGATGTGTCCACCTAGGTTTTATATTTTCGTAGTAATGTAGTTTCAATATATGTCATTGAAAACTAATTGAAAGTAGTAGTCAGTGTTGTTCTTCAAATCAGGATTGAAATATGGTATGGTCATCGAGGATGACTGCGATAACATTCTTTTTAAAGATGATGAAATCAACCTTAGACATTGACTTATCACTAGATTTTTGATCACTGCGCTTAAATGTTGTTATTTTCTCTTAATTACCACGCTGTTCGGTAGATATAATTTACTAACTGGTAATGTGGTATGTGCTACTTACATCGACATAAATAGTATATAACGATAGTCAGGAATAGAATGTCTGGCAGCAGAAGGTCGAGAAGATCGAGAAGGAAAGAACGGGGATAGAAAGTGATTGGTGTGGAAATCAAAGAACAGTGACGTCTGAGACGACTGATTGAAATTTCCAAAAGAAACAGTCAAGTTTGTGATATTTTGCTGATATTTTGTTGATATTTTGCAAATTAGGTATTTACTGTATGATTCTCAGATTTTACTAAGAGATTCATTATTTTGTGGTCACAAACATTAAATTGTCCCCACTTGTGTTCTAGTTCACTACAGTAAGACTAGGTGGTGTTTTGTTAGTTGTTTCTGGTTGAAGTAATCACCACTGATTCACCTTGGTTCTCTAAACTAGTTTTTTTAATGTAATGTTGGATATTCTGCTATGTTAATAAAATTTGGACATCGTCTTAATTTCCTTGTAATCTGTAATTCATTGGTAGCTCTTAGTTCATATGTACGACCAAGTTGTATTTGACAAGCGTATTGGAGCGAATAATTTTGTTCGAATCTGTGATAAATCGTGTTTGGTAAATCAATTTTTTTCGGAAAGTACATTCTCTCATCAAAGTGTGAGGATAATTCATCGTATCAATTTAGATATCTATCATGTTTCAGATTGTTTTACGTATTCTTAACTAATATCTAGTTCAGAGACGAAATTATTAGATATGTGTTTTTCTATGATGAAATTTTTCAGCCGTGCTCTACGTGTTTGGAAACCAGTTTTAAATATGTGACATTTATACACCAATTAATTTTGTTAACGAGACATATTGTGATATAATATCGTTGGAATGAGTTTGCTTGTGAAAAATATCAGGATTTTATGACTAAAAGTAACTATATTTTGCATCATAATATATAGTCATCCGAGTTCTCGCATATTGATTTCTACAGATTAGAGTAGCACTGTAATTATTTTAAATACTATTTAAGCAGGTCAGTTGTGGAAGTATCTAGTGTTACGGGCAATCACAATGTTCTAACTGAGCAAACTGGTGAGAAAGCAGTTTCTTCTCTTGATCCTCTGGCTGCAACAACAACAGCGTTGTTTGATGTCAATGATTCAACCAATGAATTAACATCTATGACATCTTGTGCTGCTCGAAAGTCGCATGAAAATCCAGATAATGATGTCAGTTCAATTCCGGAGATCTTATCTGGATCAGAAAATTGCGACAGTAACTTTTCGAGGTATAAAGTTAGAGATGAAAACATTTTAAAACTTAGTAATAGACTGTTAAAGTATACGGTTCCAGAAAAACAATTTTCCAAATTGCGACGCAGCATTTTTCACAATGTCAGTAATATCAGAGATTTGTTTTTAACACTATTGATAAGCAATTTACAACTTACATTTGTTAAGAAGTTCGATAAGAAGTAGTTCGATTTGTAGGTGGTATTCATTACGAAGTGGTAGCAGTGAGAACACTATTAAAAATCATAGATTATTATACACTTATTTCACCATAGTACGTAAATACTCTATATCAATCTAATAAGGAATCGAATCGCAGGCTTTTAAATGTTACAGCTAGCATTCTACCTATAGATCGTAGGGAAAAAATTTAAGCTCTGTATACTGTAAGAAAATGATATATAGATATATTATGATAAGTGTTGTTAAAGTCATTTATATTGTCTGATAAATTTATCCGAGTTTTAAGAGACTCTGATTAATTCTGGTATTGTAAAATATATTGAACTGAAATAGTGACGAATGGATGTATAATTAAAATAAAATAAATTACAAACATATGCTTAAGTTCATTTCAACACTTCACAATGTTTATTGGTAAATATTTAGAAATAATGCAGAAGGTTATTGGGTTATGTAAATGTTTTAAGTCACGTTAAGTGGTTTGAACTATATGAGTCAAGTGCAAAACCTTTATTGTTATTCTATATAACAATATTTAATACAGAACTCAAGTAAATGCCAATGATTAGGTATAAAACAACATAAACTGCTTCAAAATAAAAGTATTCAGCTTAAAGAAGATAATATTAACAAATTAACAAATCAAGTAAACGCAGATTATGGAAATTCCACTGAAGGTAAAAAATTATGCTGCAATGTTAGAAATTCGCATAAACTATATTTAACTGAAAGTGATCGTTAGCTGACAATTATAAATATTGTTAGACCTCAAAATACATAAATGATAATTGAAATCATGAGTTAATTGAAGCTAGTCCACCATGGAAAACCTGTTGTGAGATAGCAACTCACTGAAGACAATGGTGGATGCGTTGCTCAATTTCGCGGATTGGTTGAATTTAGACATTAACACCGTGGGATACCGGATAAGTGGTCTAGAGATTAAGCTCTCCCTCGCGAGAATGATAGGTCCTGGGTTCGAATCTCGCAAAGCGGGACCGTGGGTGCGCACTGCTGAGGAGTCCCACAGTAGTACGAAACGGTTGTCCAGTGCTTCCAGGTATTTCATGGTGGTCTAGCTTTAATTGACTTATGATTTCAAGTATACAAAATTACTAAAATCTCCACAAACCCCCTTCTGATCCATAAATGTTAATTAATTAGATGAATTAATGAAAATTAAAAAAAGAAATTTTCAAAATATATTAAGTTAAAAAACATTATATGAGTTAGTAAACAATGAGATCATAAAGCTATGTAATGCTACTAAATGCTAAATTTGTTACACAATGTTTAATAAATATCAAGCTTAGTCATTCAAACCGTTTATTCATAGATTAATTCTATTCTTTTCTCGTTTACAAAGGTTGAACAATTCTTCACAGATTAAACAAAGTGAAAAATCAACACAAACAACTAATCTGATCGAATATATTCACAAACAAATTATTAATTTAAATTCACATAATACTAATGTTGAAACAGAACCATCTGTTTTCATGCGGGAATTAAGCTGTCAGGTATATTTTTCACATAGTATTTATTTCGTATACTAAGTATAACAATGATTGTCCATTAGTGACGAACAAATCTTTGTATATATATATATATATATATTTATATATATATATGTATATATATATATATATGTCTGATATTCTAATTAACAAAAAATGGATGAGAACTGTGTCAGTTTAAATAAAGACAGAACAAATATTGATGCAGATTAATATGAATTCATTATATTTCGTGGTTTCTCATCAGCTGCTTACAACCAAATATGTATTAGAATTTTAGCATTCAAGGAAAGGTCAGAGGTTATTAGGTATTAGAATGAAGGAAGCATAAAGGGTGGGTGGCGTAATAGTTGAGTGGAGTTCAAAGACAGATAAGATCAAATGTGTGATAATTTTAGAGGTAATGAAGGAGTCATGGCATTAAAAACAAATGGGGTGGGTTACGTAATAATTGAATAGAATTTGGAGAGTTCATATAATTTAAGAGAGACAAGTGAGTGGAAATGTGTGAAAGAAAGGGTGGTTTAAGAATTGGGTAATGGAAGAGGAATATAATAAAAACTAAATATTAACCAAAATAAAACTAATATCAAAAAAATAAAACAAAAAATGGATTACCAGTTTAGTTTCTTGATAATTAAGTGTAGATTTCGTGAGTAATGTTGTGACTTTGATGGTCGCGTTATTTCTTAGACGTGTAAAGAAATAAAAAGATAGTCACTTAATTTATACATATATATATAAGTTTGATTGGTTTAAACTGGTGATTCTTTTTGGTATAGTCTATGGTCTAGATATTACCTGAAAAAATGTTAAACTTTATGAATTGTTTACGGCAAACGAAGTTCAAATACTAAGCTAGGATCTGGGTCTAAGTAGTTTGGGTTGGACATCTTACAAGTGCAGTGAACAAAATAATAACGCTTACGAATAATTTGAGAGATAAAGGCAACTATTGAAAAAATTTACGTTTTTAAAAACTCCCTTTAGGGAAAACGTTAATTAATCTAAAAATTAAACCATTATTAGGCTGTCATTTTTTCATTTATACCATAATGGAATGCATGTTATTTGATAGTTTTATTTCATTACTGTTTGTCATTTTAAGTAACAATGTTATCAGCTCGATAATTTCACATTGCTATCATTGAATAATTTGTATTGATAATAACTGTTTTGATTTCAGGCAGTCTATCTCAACTGTTTCAATGTTAAATTTGGGATAACAAATTTCAGTAGTATTTCAACATACTTCACTTTTTTAAAGTTCCTCACAATAAATGAATGTGATCTAAAATCAAATGATCTTAAAGGAATAACTCAACTGAATAATCTGGAATTTTTAGATGCAAGCGTAAGTAAACCTTTATGGATATATGCAAATACCTGAAAAATTTCACTCATCCATTTTAAATGTTTGTTAACTTTTCTATATGATTCCACTTTTAATTGACGTGAATACGTAATTCAACAATAAAAGAGTGCTTTATTTCATATATTGGTAACTGTTATTAGGGATTTTAACGAGGATCATGAATCTGTTGTAATGACTTCCATCCTGTTGGGCTTGGATGACTTACTGCGAATTAGTTTTAATCAGTCAAAAATCAAACATTGACGCTACCAGAAAAATCTATAGAGATAGGTTTAATTGATACCAAATTTTTATGTCAATAAGCCATGTTGTAATACACTGGATTTTTCGGCTTCATTTTACAATGAATATGCTTTACACAAACATTATCCAGGTAAAAGTCACTACTGATTAAATTCAGTTTACTAATTCTCTAAGATTAAAAATGCTACAATCAACAGAATCTGAATCGTCAGAACATTTATGAATTTATTTATTAACCCTAATCAGTCCTACATTAAAGATGAATTTTCTTTCAAAGATATCTAAAGAAAATCAGAAAACTAAACCTAATCGCACCATCTTACTTATTCAATTGATTTAGAAAATGAAAGACATCTGTCTGAACAACTGTAAGCAATTTGTAAAGCAACAAATATCTGAATAATGATTGATATTAAACTAAACAGCATTGAGTTATCAGTTTCATTATTTATTTTACCAGTTTCTTCCGAATCATCCTGCAAATTGCAATTATTATAGTATCTAATATCAGTAAACTAAAATGAGACTGAAAGTTTTATCTAAGACAGGTACAGCACAACTTATTGTGTCGAGCTGAAATATATGATTTCATTTCTGAGTACCATAACTCGTTTGGAAATGTAGTTAGTAAACCCAGATGAAGGCATTTTTCTTGAGTCTCTAATAAATATCACTTTAATCTGTAGGAAGTCAGCAAATAAAATCTTGTCGAAAGTTCTGTTTTTAGTGTTGTATTACAATTTCGATGTAAAAATAAGCAATTGGTTTCTAGCCAAATTTTTTGTTTGTGATGTATTGTAGAGAAACCATCTTAATGGTGTGAATCTAGGTGAAATGAATTTATCCAAGTTAACTATATTGAATTTGGCTTATAACAAAATGACAAAACTTTCAGATATAATGGGATGTTTTCCTAACCTTTTAATGTTAGATATTTCATCGAATTATATTACAACTTTGGGTAAGTTTTCAAATAGTGTTGAAAAATATTATGATTATTAAACAATCGAAAATAAGTTATATCGGAATAATACTAAACAATAAATAAATAATGATATTAAAATTTGATATCATACTATACTGAAAACAAATAAGGAACCGGTTAGTTTATGGGTAGTAATCATAATAGACTAAGATCACTGGGGGGGTGACATTGGAAACTAGGATGAGGTGGATAGTCGTTTCAATTTAGTGTAGAACTTTTCAGCTGTGAGAACCTGCTGGAGATCGAGTCTTAGACCTCTAGGTGTCGTGGTGAGCACACTATCTGTAGACTTCTGAATTTTCTCATAATTACAACTTCAGTTAATTCACAACATAGTGTGATGATCATCCAAAAGTTCTTGATAATGATTGTCTCATTATTGACATGGCTGTTTATCAGACAGTTTCTAAGTAATAAAAAATTCACGTCATACTAGTAATTGAGATTGTTTAATAGTCTTTTTTCACTTTGCTAAGGGGGATTAAATTGTCTTTTCAAATCATCTATACACTAAGTCAGTTTTTTGATTAGGAAAACGAGCCTTACCATTCGAAAAATATGTATTGTTATATCATTTAATTTGAACTATTTAACTTTTTAAGACTTGTAATACAACATTTTTTTAAATCTTTTTTGTTAGATATACAAAAGTTAGTCATTTCATTTCCTAAACTCTACCAGCTTATGGCATCAAGTAATCTTATCACATGTATACAAATAAAATCTTCAACAACGAAGTGGACTAATGAAAATCTTAATTTGTTAGATTTATCCGATAATGAAATAACTGTTATTGATCAAGACTCAATACCTCTTACAAATATCACTCGGTTACAATTATCATCAAATATATTAAATAAAGTATGTGCTTAAATTTATCATTTCATAGATTTTAAAAGAAATGTTGGAGATGTTTAATCCTCAAGATAACCTGTAAAACACCCTTTTATAGTTATTTTATGTAAATTTGAACTTGGAGTTTAACCTAACACAATTTTCCGAGTTTGACAGTTTTTCTTTTTTCTCACTTGGAAGGTTGCTGTTACCTCATTGGTTCGTTTACATTTTGTTACGATATTTTGTTACTTCGCACTCAAGGGCTCAATAAATAAATATTAACGTGGGAGTTATGCATCATATAGTCTCGTTGGTGGAATAAATCTTCTGAAAAGACCTCAGAATTCTATTTATAGTTAGCAAGTACGAAAGAAGATAGGAAGCAGTCTCCTTCCTTTTCATTAAAGTCGGAGTTGAGAATCATTATCTTAATGAATACATGTGTCGTTTGTCACAATTTTTTACTGTTGGAATTATTAAACTAATGTTATTGATAGACATTTTTTTTGTTATATCCTAACGAGTAGAAAAATTCTATATCTGACATTTCGTAACTTAATGTAGGCCACTTCCTCAGAGTGAATAAATAACTGAATCAACTTAACACAAGTTTAAATAGTACAAAGAAAACGTTAGAAATACGATTTTTCTACTCATCAGGGTATAACAAAAAATATATTTATTATTAACTTTCTATGCAATGCCTAATTTATTTGAAATAATCAAGTCCAACCTTGTCACTGATACCTGTTAACCTAAAGATTTAGAATTATCTATGAGCTTTGAGAAACAGGCTTAAGAATGATAGGTTTGTTTGTTTACATGAATATTAGTGTCAAAGAGCCAAATTTCCGATGTTTTCTATAACGTCAAATTAACGATAGAGGTGTTTGAGTTCAAGGATGGCAATGTAGATTTTCTATGACTGATTCAAGTTCAAGTGTTATTAAATACTTATATTAGGTGCTTTTAGGATCATTCTATGTTAAATTTTACATGACTGTTTTAGAAATTGTGTAGGCTATCTATTCCTTTGTTTTATTTCTTAAATTTATCCATTTAATTCAAATGCTGTTCTAAAGAGTTTATGTAGTTTGAATACGATTTTTGTCATGAAGCGATTTAAGCTGGAGCAATATTGATGATTACGAAGTTAGAGATAGTTATTTTGGTCTAATTCAAGACTTTTGAACATTATAGATTCATGGAGGAGTGTAAATGTTTAATTTTATTAGATAAATTTAAATAAATAGAAGTAGTCTTATTTCTGTGTTGTATGAAGAGAAAAGCTGCTCGAAAAATGTATAGTGCAAATCCGTTTTACCAATGTATTCTATTTCCTGTAATCGGCTTATTTAAATTTTTGCCGAGTTAATAATGTGATTTTCATTTGATAGCATTATTTATCGACTCAAACTAACATCTTGTTTATTACCGGTCGTCGTTTGATTTGTATCTCAATAAGTTTAAATATCATGAATTTGTTATCTTAAATATAATTGAGTATTCTCATTGTTGTTTGATTTAAATGTTAATGTTTATATGTTTAGTATTGAGTGTAATTTTATACAATTAACTTAAGTCTATGGGTTGCTAATCACCTAACTTATTCCTTTATTTACCAGCCATTTCAAACAGGATTTTATGGAGTTATATTACAAGAACTGATCTTAGATCATAACAATTTAACATCAATAAATTGGTTAGGTGATAGTTGGTTACCAAATCTTATTTATTTGAATGTAAGCCATAACAGGTAATTGATTTTAAGATTCATTTTCATTTTTTCAACGAAATATATCAGAATTTAATTAACTATATACTTCATTTGTTTTATTCGTATTTATGACTAATTTGATGTTGTCAATATTTCTTATAATGTCTAAAATGTCCTTCATTTGATGAAAAATTAATAAATTAAATAAATTTATTTGTAATCTCAGTGTCTCCTTTGGACGTATTCAGTATACCACAACTCGACATGCTTGATAGGAAACATAAATCTAATAAAAGACAGAGCTTGAAATAAAACTTTTAATGGAAATTATTCACTAATATACCGTTTTCATCCACTAAATGAACGGAGAAATCACTGAGATTGCTGGGTACGATTTGATCAGTTGAATTTGAAGACGTTGAAGATAATCTTAACTTCGATAAAATTATTCAAAGGAATATGAGATATAAATACAGATGAATTCTGTCTTTCTTTTCTTTTTAGGATAACTGATTTACCTATATTGCCGTTTCCATTGCTGCAAAAGCTTATAATTAGTCATAATTTGATAAATGGTAAGCAAACAGACTTTTGTTTTACAAGAATATTTTGTAAGAATATTTTACAAAAAAACATTATTTAGACACTAAGCCTTGAGAATCTATTCAAGTAAATAATACTGCTTCTTTTGTAATAACAGAAAAATATAATAATCGATATTAGAAAAGCTCATAGAGTAGGAATAGGATAAAACACCTTGCATATGTTAAGCAAAATTTCACCTAACTATTCATTCTCAGATCTGCAACTTCTTATTCTAACGATGAAATTGTTACATCAGTTAATGAACAGCTGTTTGAGTTTAGTTTAAGCTGTCTTAGTTGTTTTGTCCTAACTCAGTGAGTAAAATTTTCAGATCACTCGCTTCGCATTATTTACGTCTAATCCTTTCTATTATTACTGTTACTACTTCTACTACTATACGATTTCTCTTGATAATCTCATTTCTCTGAGTTAATGTGGTGTAGCAACTTGAATTGATACAGATATATTACAAGTTCTATATTGCATAATATTGACTGATTAAGAGAGAGAATAATACTACTCAGTTACTAATTCAGGATCAAATGAACCTCAAGATACAGTGAGACAATTAAAAATTAATAATGATTACTTTTGTTGCACTGTGGACTTTTCATTTAAACATCACTAAAAACCTATATTTTGTCTTCTATTTGAACAATTACATTGAAATTTTATCTGGAAACATACTAAAAATATTCAGATGTCTCAACCATTAACGTTAGTTATGAGGTCATTGAAGATCAGAGACCAATAAGGAGTTATCTTGTCACTGCATGAAATTTATCAAAAGTCCATGCACACAATCTCAACAAGGATGAAATTTATGACCTCAAAGTCATTCAGCATCTTACCTTTTTGTTACTGAGTTGAAGTTTAGTGGTCCGCATTTCTAACTTGAGGGAAATACTGATGTTTTTAGGTGACTACTCAATGACATAAGTGATGATTATGTTACTCCCAACATAGGTAAACTCCATTGGTCATGATTTCTTACGTGAACCTCGGGAACTCGTAAATTAGTCTGGGCTTTATAATTCCTCCACAGTGAAAATATTTTTGCACAACTGAATAAACGTAGTTCGATGTAAATTATGAGTTTCATTTTTGCTGAAAAATGACACCGTTAATCTTTTTCTTATTTTGCATTTTAGAAATTGAGTCTCTCTTCAAAGGAACTAAATTTTTACCGCGTAACTGTATGTTAGATATCCGATGTAATCCTTGTACATTAGGTTTGAATTTTATGTAAGTTCTAATTTTTTTTAATCCTGACGTGGTAAGCAAATTACATGACACCTCCCTGACGTAAAAATGTCAACTGATAACATTTCATAAAAGTACCTTGAAATATTAGACCTAATGAGGGATCGAGTAAAATAAAATCACTGATATTTTAAAGAGAAACCAACACGAATGTAATCACTCCTAACAAATAGGCTTGAAGTTGCGAGAAAAAGCAACCTGACATTAAACAGAAATGTAGTATAAATAATCGAGGTTTTATCTTAGGATACGATATATAATAGAATAATTATCTGTGTAAGGAACTAAACCTTTTTATTCTCCCTAACAACCGTCAGTCTGTTTGTGTCATGTAAGGAGAAGAACTATTAGGCTTGCAATATTGTTTACAAGACAATTATACCTTTATATTATATCACTGGAACCAAAAACCGAAATTTATGATACAGTTCTAGACAGTTGTATTTTATGAAGACCTCAGAATTTTCAAAAGTTAAAATGATTTAATTCGTTCAAGGATTCAAACAAGGTATGTCATGTTCACAAAGAAATTAGCGTTTTGTAGATGAATCAAATAAAAGTGTCATAGAAAACCAAGTTGTATTAAACATAGTTTTTATTCTTGATTGAACTCTTTATCTAATGTACACCAGTGACCTGGTTATTTAACATAGCTAGGGTATTTAGGTTTTACACTAAGGGCTTAGTAGAATTCAGCGATTTGAATTTCTAAATTTTTACCAGTGACTTCCGTTTTATTTAATCCTAATAAATTATTAGAGATCTTGTTCACTCTATTGTTACCCTGTTTACGAGCTATAATATTTGATTAATTAGTATATGTAATAGCAGTTGAAGTAATTGGATGACATTCTTGGGTTGTAAAATGCTATGAACTTCTTGTATATTGACTGTTTTTCATTTATTCTCAGGGAAACTATCAAAGAAGAGTTTCCAAACACAATAACCACTTCTAATCAAGATAGTGAGTCAACAATGACAATATTTCAAAATCATGAATTTCAAACTACTGTTTTTAGTGGAAGTATTTGTCAATGTTCCCAGTGTATTCGTTTGAGAATATCATGTGAACAATACCATAAAGAATATCAAAAATGCGCAAACTGTTTGAACTTAGCATTTAAGTAAGCTCCTCACATTCATCACTGAAATTTGATGATAGCTATATACCATGTGAATATAATTCCACTGTGTTTTGAGGAAAACAAAGACCTATTGACAACAAATATCAAATAATATTTCTTTGAAACATTTTCCCGTAGTTTCTAGTCGAGCTAGGAATTTGACAAATCGGATTTTAATCGCTGAGAAATTCCCATCATATTAAAACAATTATATGAACGAAGAATATTCTTTTCAATAATTTGTCATCAGGTTCTACAATTATAAATTAATAATCCATAAAAGAAGATCGGCCAAGTTTAAGGCAGAGTACATCAATTTAAGAAACTGTAATATGTGAATCAAGGATTGTTTGTCATATAAAATAAGATCGAATCGTTAATGTTGGGATGACTATAATATGAAGTGTTAACTTGAATCAGTTTATAAGTGAAATAAAATCGTAAAATAAATGATCAGAATATATATAGTTGACATGGGGGTGAGAGATAGAAAAATGGGATTACAAATCGGAAATTACGTAATATGTAGAATTATATAAATTAGGTCAGATATAGTAGATAGGGGGTGGATGATAAATAAATTTCTCTAAAAGGTTAGCAGGTGTGATAATAATAATAATAATAATAAAGATAATAATAATAAGAATAATGACTGATAAGATGTGTAGATAAACTAAGTTTAAGATATAGAAATGAACATTAATCAAATTAATGTCACCATATTACAAAATTGATTATTAACAAGTTGACCCTGAAGTTGGCCAGGGTAAAAGGAGCGGCTGTACATATTTCTTTTGGATGCAGAGCTCTGGCTTTTTGATCCGAATAGCAATTGCCTCAGCCGTCTGCAGGATTCCCTGTCTGACAGAATTAGGTAGACTGCTATTAACACGATATAATACTGTGAAAGATTGCTCGATGTCGGCTCTATGTCCCGTCGGATTTTCACTGGTTTGACGGTAACTAGTACTATATTGTAACGTTGTTATGCCAGTTTTGTCTACCACTTCAACCGATGCATATATTTGTCTGATCCAACGTTGTAGCTGTTTGAGTGACTGACTGAATGACCTATTCCCAATAAGATATTATTTAAATTTATTGTTTTAATATAGCAGCTTTGGAAAGGTCTTTTTCTCACAAAACCTCATAGACTTCATACTTTGATCTAATTTTTTGTGGAACTTTGCTTGAAGTCTAGTGAGAAAGAATGAAACATTTGTCACAAAAGACTACGCGTATCTATTTTATTGGGTTAGTTGTATGCAATTACTATCTATATAATGAATTATCTTTCGTAATATCATTGTCGCTACAGTTATTCCAACCTTTTTTCTACTAAGATTCTTGTTCATTTTTCTTTGTATTGATGCAGTATGTCCGATGCACATTGACGCTAGGTCATATATTGTTGATAATTGACCAACTAACTTTGTATAATAAAATAAGATTATAAGGATACATGTGAACTTTGTGTAAAATACTACGAAAAAATAAGACGCAACTACTACACGGAAAATTTAGTTTTTCAAAAGCAGTAGATTACTTATTTACAAATAATTTGTATAAGTTGTTGACGAATTCGGTCTTTTGGTACAACTGAACTTTGTTTATTCCTATAAAATTTCCATTCGTTCAGCCTTAGGTTCAGCATTAGGTTGTTGGCAGTGTTGGAGCGAATATATATAACAGAGGTACATTGTATTAATTAACAATCTGGTGTTGCAGAGTCTTATTCAGTCCATCTGTTGTTGACATTGCTTTTATATCTGGTTGCATAATACTGATTCAAAGTTGAGTGTGGATTATTGTTTCTGTATTAAAAGTTATATATTGTCCACTTTAGTTATTCGTTTTCATTCACTGATCTTACTGGTCGTTTCATAATGTTCTGAATTCCGGATAATTGCCCAACCAACCAAATCTTTAGATCGTAAAATATTATTTCATCATTTTATAAAGTATTTCAATTTATGAATATTTGATACTGGTTAACTCTTTCCTATTAATAAGTTGTATTCCTTTTCCATAAAGACGTATCAACGATGCAGTTACGAATAATGAATTGCTGTGTCTTAATAAGCCGATTTCAAATGGTCATGTGACATGTCATTTAAATTCGAACGATAATCTTCACTTGGAAAATCAGCCTGTTCAATTTAATAATCAAAATATCCTACTCAATATTTTTTCAAAAGAAAATCAATGCTCACTAATGTATCACTATATTGGCCTAATTAAAGAGATAACCATATTGAAGAGAAAACAAACTGAGTTACTGAAGTTATTTTTTAATGAAATGAATAATAAAGTATTAATGAATGATACGAAAAATGGTTTTCAACATATATTTCCTACCAAAGAAATCATCCAACATCTTGAATTGTACAAGAATTCTTCGAATTAGAATAATTGAAGGTCAGTCCAAGCAATTACCTTGTCTTACGTAAATGTTTTGAATATGTTTATGTAGATAGAGCTTTATTTAGATAGCTGGAGATCCTTCAAAAATCAGAGAGCACCGGAAAAAGCTTTATTTCTAGTTTGAAACTCCTCTATAATATAAAATCAGTCTCCAATCATTATTGTATATGTTTGTGATAGATTTCTCAGAAGTTCTAGTTTAAAATCTATGATTAGTAAATTTAAACTGGGAAAGTTGAGAATGAAAACCATTGAATACTAACTCAGTGTTTTTTGAGGGCTTAAGGTTCACTGTGAGATTCAAAGGCCTGTATTTAGTTTCTCATGGTGTTGTCGATCCGCACTGCTGAGAAATCCCTTTTTACAACGAAACAGCTCTCAAGTGCTCCTCGGTTTTTTGGTAGTTGTTTAACTAAGGTAAGCTGGTAGCATAATACTTTAAAGTCAATGAAGTTAGCAGTGAAACTATGTCTCACGAATAAGATTAGTTACAGAACACTTTATATGAGAAATTGCCTGAAGTTAGAGATGAAAGCTGACGAGTACCTACTCAGTTATTCATAGCGCATGGCGTTAATTCGATACTATATTTCTGACGAGGCCACTGCTGCGAGCATTTCAAAAATCTAAAGCAAGTACGAAGTAGCTGTCAACTTTCTGACGTCACTAGCTCTATAGCTGATGTGTCAGTTCATGACTTGAACCATCAAAAAGTTTCCCATATTAATATTTATACATAAATATACATAGTATTTGTTCCTACCATTTAAATAAGAAAAGAAGATAATGTATTTTCTTTGTTTTAAGACCAACCTAACCACTTAATGCATTCAGTCAGTCAGTTACAAACAATGTAACATTTGGCACATATCTTTATCAGTATAATTTGCTCCATTATATTAGCACAGGCAGACAAAATTATTAAAATTAATCGCAGAGTATTAACAGTAGTAACAGTATCAGTAATAGTATAAGACATTAAAAATAATATGGTTCAATGAGTGTAGAGGAATTCGTGGAATAGAAAATGCTAAATAATTTTTGAACTCAAGAATATTAGGCAGGGCAAAGTGTATACATCTAATCTGTCTGCTTTTAACATTTAAACTTTAAAAAAGAGAATGTATTTTGTTTTATGATCAACCTAACTATTCACTTCATTAACAATTTGAGTAGAAACCACTAATTAATTAATTTCAATTTCTTACCACTAAACGAAATTAACTGGTCTAATGGACTGAAAAGTTAGCCCTATGTTTTAATGATATTTCATTCTAAGTTTCAAGTAGTTTTACTAGTTTTATATCTTTAGATTATACGATTACCGCGAATACGACTGCCAAATTTAGATACGAGGCCTTATATGACCCACAAATGACGCATACATCTGAACAGATAGCCTGGAATCCAGATTGGCTCTTTTTCCTGCCTGTTAAGTCCAGAACACAAATCTCATCCTCGGCAATATGAATTATATATTTCAAACATACTCGGTTTATACACAAGCCAAACAGACCACATCACACCAGAAATAGAAAATAACATTTGTACAAGATCAGGCCAAAATGTGGCTGTGATTATGGGAGGCTGCAAATAATAACCGGGGCATAACTTAAGGACAGTAAGTCGTATAGTTATAGATCTTAGGTCAAAATAAAGCTAATAATAAGAGGAATATCAATATACATAGTTTAGTTACCTAACACTTATACTATATATATTTATATAGTGTTGTATTGTGTGTGGGCTACTTATATCGACATAAGTAGTATATAACGATAGTCAGGAATAGAATGTTTGGCAACAGACGTTCGAGAAGGAAAGAATGGGAACAGAATACTATTGGTATGGAAATGCAGGAACAATGAAGTCTGACTTTACTGAGACGTTCTGTAATTTTGTGTTCAAATACATTCGACTGTCCCCACTTGTGTTCACGTTCACTTCAATATTACTTCATAAATCGATCCCAACAGTTAGCATTCATTATTCTCTTCGGGATAACAATAATAGCTTTAGAAGCATTTGAACACTAAGTTATACATTGGTCAGGACTTCAAGGTAACTATTGTTCAAATGTTATTCTTATAGTTAATTCACCTTCAATGAAATTTGCTCGAAAGATAATTTTCTAAAGCAGTGTGTTGTTTGACGTGTCAAGGCATGTGTGAGAGAACATACATCTCATTAGGAGTGTGAGTAAATCAACCAGCACTAATTAGAGGTAAGTGTTCGCGCGTGTGACTGAATGTTCTAAGTGCTTGGTCATAGATGTGCATTGTTGAGGAATCGCATACTAGGACTCAACGGCCGTCCAATGCCTCCAGGTTTTCAATGGTGGTCTAGCTTAGGTTGACTCGTGAATTCAACTGTGAAAATATTATGGTCTCCACAAATCCTCATACCGATAATAAAAAATAGCCACTTGACCTGTTTCTAGATTTAAAGTTAACAACACTAATTCTGTATGTGTTGTTTATGCTATATTGTGGCAGAAGTGTTTTCTAGAATGTTGTAAACTTATATGTTGAACTACAACCATCTTTGATGGATCTTATAAGTTTCCTTGCTAAGTTATAAACACAGTGGGATGTTAATTTGTCTTCATTTCATTTCACACAGTAATCAATACGTGAAATATTCATTTACTTTGTCAAATTATATTGAAAGCAAATATCAAAACAAACTATTCTGAGAAGAGTTGTGAGAGATTCTAAGGTCCAGTGATTATGACAAGTAGGTACAACACTGAACAAAATAATTTACACCTTGAGACATGTGAGATTTTACATAAATATAGAAATAATTTCAGTCAACAGATTTCCAATGCAGTTTATCTTAAATATGTATGAGGCATTGGTTCAATATTAATAAATCCTATCAGAGGCATGTATCCATCATATGTCCGATGACAGTTTGTTTTAAAGCTGTATTAATATAATTCAAACAGAAATAATTGAATGTGAATTTTTCATTTCAGCCATGTTGTATGATGTTTAACTGTAAATTTGATGAGTCAAGATAAAATTTACATTAATAGAATTTTCGAAAGTAACTGTCACGTCATTAAACATAAACTTTCTATGTGTTTACTGTTGAACAGAACATTTTATGAAAGCTTTGCTTTTAATGTACAGTTTTGAAGTTTCGTTATCATTTGATTTTCAAAATGCTATAAAAAACATATTATAGACGACAAAAAATATACTTTCTACATGGAAACATTATTAGTTCTGAAATTTCTTTCTTTTAACATATACTACTGATTTATAGCCAGTAACATAATGTAAAACAAAAAAGTAGTTGGGATAAAACTCAATGAGTAGTAGAAAAAATACTGCTTTCGTTTTGTATTCATAAATAAACTTCATCAAAAATTATTTATTTTTATTGATTTTACTTGTGAAAGCTCATAAAGGACAATAATAACTAAAGTTTGAGCACTTTATACCAAGCATTATACATTAGGCGGATGGAAGTAATCAACAGTAAATCTTTTAAGTGATGAATTATTTCCAATACACAGCGGAATGTCTATCTGGCTCTCTAGCCAAGAATTTCCTATGAACGTTATACATCATTTAAATGAGGAAATATCTTATTATTGGAAACTAGTCTGTCGGATGATTTTAAATAAATTGCTAAGACTGAAGCCATCTGTAATATAATTATGTTAGCTTAAATCCAAAAACGTACTTAGTGTAGTATTTAGACACTCAAAATAATATTTAGAGGGGTTTCAAAAATAAATTTTTGAAAAAAAAATAGAATTGTCGCTGAGTCCCTTTTCTTTTTTCAATGAATACTTTTAAAATAAAAGTTGGAAATTAAGTTGTAAATTCATTACCAATATCTAAAATAAAAGTAAATATTTCGCCAAACTATTGTGACTTCCGTTTTTATAACTTGGATTAACAAACTGATAATAACTGAGCTGACGGATCCATTATTGCAAATGATCTACGAATTGGATAAAGGCAATTATTGATTTTGATCCTGATACTCTACAGGAGTTAACATTTCCATTGAACTGTTGAAGTTGATTATAAGAGCTATGAATAGTCGACAGCATGACCATGCATTTTTATACAAAGCATTCTCAAGTCACTGATTGCCACCAGTTTTTATTTCATCTGTGTATATACATTACCGTACTGCAGAATGCAAAATCGTTCAAATCACCTTTTTCGAATGGTAATAATACTATGTTTGATGAATTTGTTCCAGCGTACACTTGGTGCAAGAATTTGTATGCAATACAATCGGTTCAATTAAACATTTACATTGATATGGGCTTGTTATGCTGATGCATTCTTTTGATGAATCTATTATAGACATTGAAGAAATATCATTGTTTACGTACAATTTTTTTGTTCCATGCTTGTCACATGTTTCATTCGATTGACTTCTTGATGTTCTTTTATATTTACACTTTTTAAAGTAAACTATAAATTTATTTACAATTGAATTTGGTAACCAAAAACTGCATAAAATAATTTGTATACCAATCAATGTAAGAAATGCAAATATAGCTGGGATAAGTAAAAATTTATATTCTTCCCAGTCTATTGTTTGTTCTTTGGTAATAAAAGTATGATTTTTATATGTAACTGAAGTTTCTAGAACTAGTTTGGTTTTTGATTGATACTGTAATGTTCTGTTTAAAATAGACACAGCTATAAAATAAATAAATACAATAATAAATTTGTTAGTTCTATTTATGTACAAAGGAATTAATTTTGGTAAATAAATATTTAGCTCTTTGTGATATTGTTTATCTCATTACAGTCTCTTGGATTCTTTCAAAGTTTTATCACTGATGGAAACATCTCTATTTCATTGGGTCTCATCGCATCAATATACTGAGTATCAATATACTCGAGTACCTCAAGAATAACGTCCCACAACGAGTGTTGCACATATGTCTTACGAATTCCTTATAACATCCAAACTTAGTTCATAAAGCATTAGGTCGTCTAGATTAATTGCCAAATTGTAATTTGGTCGTTTCAGTTCAATCAACAATAAAAATTAAGTATGAACGACGTTATTTCATTCTCTATGGTATACGTTGAATATACGGAAACTTTACTTGTAATCATTCATTCTACTAACATAGACTAAAAAGATTCGACTGTAGCAGTTGGATATTCTTAAAGAGTTTGTTGACGCAAAGTTTCCAGTTATAACATTTTTTTAGTTTATTGGTTCACGAAATAAATTCCTCTTTTTAAAAAAACTACTAATTCATTAAAAAATAATTTTAATTTGTAAAAATAATTTTTGGACTTACATTCAGTCTATGAAAGAATATATGACTTGAACTAAATTAATAAAATCTATGTTTATAGTGTTAATATGTTCACTAGTGACTGAATTCGAGGGTCATTCCAAAATATTGTAAACTGAAAAGCAACAGGGTATTGCATTTAATCATGTTGATTATGAGACATGTATCATCTGTTTCAATCGATGAAGGTTTTATAATATTGAAAGTAGATTAAAGTCATTTAGTGATAAGGTAATATCACTGTGATGAGATAGCTGGTATTTACTTCTTAAGAGTAACAGACTACGATCAAAATGTTGTCCGCTGCCTCGTGGTTCCCAACGTTCATATGGTCCCTGATGCAAGTTAGAAACTGTTAAGTGATAGTACAAAATATTTGTTTGGTACATGTGTGGTGTGTTACTGATGTTGACAGATATAAGTAGCACGTATCATCAGTCGAAAGTGAAATGCCTAGAGGCAGAAGGTTTTAGAGATCAAAGAAAGGAAACAAGAACAAAGAATGATTGGTGTAGAAACGAAAGAACAATGAAGTCTGAAACAATTGACTGACATTTTGCAGAAGGAACAGTTAAGTTTGAGACAATTGATTGATATTTTGCAAATGAAGAATTCACTATTTGGTTCTCAGATTTTACTAGGATATTCCGTAATTTTGCATCCGAAGACAATCAATCGTCCCTAATTATGCTCACGTTCACGACAGATTAATGTATATAGCAATAACTCAAAATAATAATGGGAGGTTATATGAAATTACAACCCATAATTTATACCTTAGTAATTTTTATCAATTCAACTTACATTTGTTTTGATCGAATAATTGTGATTTTGATATAGGGAACATTAAAACATCAGAAACAAGAGAATTGTTCTTATCATTCACAGAATTCTTTGCTAGCTTGAAACTTAGTCGGATGTTATTTTTCTGGCATATAAATGAATGAGCTGTAAAAAATATATATTACGTTTAAGAAATGAGATAATTGGGTTTCTCAGAAAAGAATATATTGCGTAAAAAGAAAGCTTTTTAATTAAAATATGTCTGATAAATATGAACTCTTTGGGGATTTTACTTTTAATCCTATCCAGTATTTTCATATATTTCTCTCTACGTAACCAAGGCTTATTCGTCGTTGTGATGCATGAATATTTCCCACTGATGACATCACACTTTATCAGCATTATATACAGCTTTTTAATATGAACTTTCGTATTATGACTAGATTAACACCTAAAATCCGTGAACAATTAAATGTCTTTTAAAGATGTAGTTCACAATGTATATGTTTAATAATTAAAGTATATTAATTTTGATAACTAAGAAAGTTGTACGTTAGGTTCATTTAAAATGTGACTAGAATATTAAATCGTTTTAAAGTGAGTTTGGATTCGAATAAACTGTGACTGTATCTCAGTAGTCTGACAACATGCAAGATCTTCAAAGCTGTTAGTATTGCTTATTGAAACTTAGTGTAAAAAGTAAATTTATATTTAATCAATATATTGTAGAAAATTAGTTGTGGTTCATAAATTCATTTAGCCAATATTTCGTAATAGTCAATATCACTGTAGCTATATCCAAAATAGAAAAAATATTTTTTTGGTCTATATTACTAGGAACATTTTATAATTTTAAAAGGAATCATCTCAACTTACTTCCATTTAGCTTCTACATAGACTATATTATCGTGAATGTAAAAATGCATTCCTTTGCCCACAACTTAGTAATTCAGAAATTAATTTAAGTAAACAATGTTACTTATGAGTAGTTATTGTTAAATTAGAGAATTTTTCATGGCCCACATTTCAGAACGTACCGTTTTTATTCGTCTATACCACTAATATTTATTCATCAACTTTGAACTCATTTATTTTTTTACGTGAATATATTCAATACAAACTGTTTGTTGGTGACGTCTCGAAATGAAATGATGCAATAATTGATTTGTACATAATATTGACTAAAGCTGAAGTAAAATCTATAGAAAAGTAGTGATACGGGAATCAAACTGGGATTAAATAATACCTCCTTAACTGTCAACAATGTATTACAGTTTATACGAGTCATTTTACCAATAAAATCAATACAAAAGTATAATTTGTCATTTCATAATAATTTTAGTAATTAGCAAGATCTTTTATTATATTTCTAAAAGAATACATTATCGATCAAATAATAAAAAAGGATAACAGTTTGTCCCTACCTATAAAATGTACAGGTATATTGTAATCGAAAGTGGGAAGCGATGTGATTTCTGGGAATCGACTAACTTTAAGTACAAATTCATTTAATGATTTCTTACTAAAGCAATCTAATAATCTGATAACGTTTATTGATATTGTTTTATTGCATTTCATTTTTACTCGAGGATCATTTGTCTAAAGAAAAAGAAATAGAGATAAAACATTGAATAAATTAATGAATCCAAAGTTAATTTGAATCATAAAAACTCATAATAGTTGTTGTTTGAGTAAACAATAAACAGAAAGGGATTGTATCGCAGAAAATCAGATACTATGAATCGTTTTCGACCTTGTAACAAATGTTCAGCTGCTATTCCTTTTGCTCTGATGAAAAACCTTGAAATGGGTAGTCCAACCAAGTTAAAACAGATCTCTAGCTCTTCCTAGTATTTAATAACTGTCTGAATAATGTCACTCTGTGATGTAAACCACAAAATTCAACAATTTTTACAAACCCGCTTGTACTAATGTAGTGAACAAAACACTAGTTGGGGACAATCGAATGTATTTAAGCAAAAATTACAGACTATCTCAGTAAATTCTGATTACCAAACAATGAACAGTCAATTTGCAAATTAACAACCAATTGTTTCAATCTTCACTGTTTCTTCTCTTATTCCATTGCTCATGCATTTTCCAGACGATTGCGCTTCATTTCCGTTCTTTTCTCATCGGTCTTCTGCCAAAATACATTCTATGTCTGACCCACACCATATACTACTTATATGGATATAAGTAGACCGCACCACACTAATAATATGGATTGGTCGAATTTTATGACAGTTCAATTGTCGTAATTAGATTATAGAGTGACAAAAGTATTTGAACTGAACATTACTATTCTCATAAAGTTCAGCATCCAAATTGAATAGATTCTGAAAGACTAAACCACCACTTCATTAACTAAATGCATGAAAATACATTTATAATTGAAGCTACTATATAAAATAAACTTTTTTGGAAGAAAAAGTTTTATAATTATTGATCAGTATGATGCAAATGAATAATTAAAGGTAGAAATTAAAATCTATGGAAACATAATCAATAATTCTTTATCTCTGTTCAGTTCAACACTTTCTTGGAAAAAAAATTTATATGAGACTTGTGAGAAATGAATGTTGCGAAAAACTTATCATCTACTTAATATCATTAAATCACTCTATCTCTTCTTTTATATTATCTGCTTTGTTTCTTTTCTTGATTTGGTTTAAATTCATATAAATTGTATAGAATCGATTAGGTATTACAACTATTACTTCATTATCAGGTGAATATATAGAGCATAATAGATACTGATTTTCCTTATTCTGGATTTCATATATGTTGAACGATTCAACCAATGATAGACGGAAATGGAATTTCCATAATTTACATAGATTGGATTTGTACAAACTCAATGGAGAATATTCTAAGTATTTCTTAAGATATTGTAGCCGTAGAATCGGGGTTCGTGTTTATCCGAGTTATTAATCATTGATTCTTTGAATGAGTACGATCGTATTTATGGATTTGAGATGAAGAAATAAACTGATATATGATAATGTTGGTCATTCATCCAGCATTGCATTCATTTATTATGCTGTATATAAAGTAATCATTATGTGAGGTTAAAAAGTTCTGTTTGGTTAATTTTTGTCTAAATATGTATTAACGAGCTTTACCTGACGTTTAACAAAATACTCTCGTTTTAGTTGTTGAATAAACAATTATAAAACATCAGACGAAATTGACTCACTCAATTACACCCCATATACTCTTCTTGGCATTTATAATGAATGAAGTTACTTAACTGTATGATAAACTTTATACAAACTAAGTAAAATTACACGTATGAAATACTTTAAGGAATTCCAGTAGTTATTTGTTTTTAAATATGTTATTCTGAAGTATTACGATTGTAAGTTTATTGTGAGTTATTGAGTAAATACTCAAACATGAGAATAAAGACCACCAAACCATTGAGGATTGCTCACATTCATGTATATTATAGGTTTTGATGTGCCGTAGAACAAGTCAACTGAGTAATTACGTCGTTAGTCATTTGTTTTAGTTTAAACTATTCTATATTTCAGACATGTGTCTTACAATCGTTACACTTATGAAAGTTTTTCTTCCTGTTTGCATTACTTCAGAGTTTACTCAGTCATCAGCAAAGCGTTTAAAAAATTTACTTAGCCAATTGCAAAGTTTGTTTGTCTAATCATTACAGAGTACGCAATAATGACATCATGATCACATGATAACTCCCTTAAAAACCAGGAAATCACCAGTAAAATCTGTCGTTGGCTATAACTACACACCCTTGAAAAGTAAATAGTATTAGTATGGCTAAGTGAAATTTCTTTTGACCAGATGAGACTTGATATTCAACTATTTTCTGTTTGACTAAGTAACTTAAATAATTTTGTAACATCTTTCAGTAATAGAGGGTTAATATGAAGCTTACAACCTTTAATCAGTAGTTTTGCTATAATTGAATCACTTTGACTAGTATTTTGACTGCGTCAGACTAAAATATCTCTATATTTTAAGTGAGTTGGTTTCCTTTCTAATCCATCTGTAAAAAGCATTAAAATACTATTATTTCCCAATGCATTGTCTAAACACCTGGTGGGGTTGTGAAAGAAAGTAGAAACCATTTATATCTTCTTTTTCCTGTCGAAAGTCAAAATAATGATATTGTTATTGATTTACTACATTTTATATTGCTATTTTATTGTTTCACTTCAATTACTTCCTGTAATCAACTTTGAAAAACATTGAATAAGAGCAGGGCATTTGGTTCCGAACCTAGCGAAAATATGTTCCGATTTATGTCTTTTTTATATTATTTCAATGTAAAATCACCTTATATACTTTAATGACCAAAAATGCAGTGTACAGTTTCTGAAAAATAATAATCCTGGGTATGTTTATTTCGTCATTATTACTAAATTCTGTGTGTTAACCTATTCATTAATTTGACATTACAAAACTTCTTTCTTCAACACAATTTCAATTAAGGCTTGATAATTTCAAATAAATTGAGCATTGAATGGGAAGTTATAAATAAAAATAACATAGTTGTGATATCCTAATAAGTAAAAGAATTAAATTTTCTGACGTTTAGTGATTCAGTGTAAGTCACTTCTTCAGGGAATAAATAAACAAATTAAATTAACACAAGTTTAAATAGCATAAATGAATCAAAGCAAGAATATTAGGTGAGATCAATCAAAAACAGGTCTGACCAAGTCAATGTCATGTCATTCCGGTCAAGATGATTTATATGAGACATATTTGCATATTTGTACGTGTGTGTATATGTACTTATGGTAAGGGATTAAAAATGTGACATTTGTGGCTAGAAAGGATAGAGTTTAATTTGTCTGTACGATAACAGTGTGAAATGTGAATAGAATCAGACATGGTAGCTTGGATAAATGGTTCAAGTCGGAAGGATGGTGTGGCTTTTTTCTATTGAGAGCAGTAGGATTAGGCATTATATGGAAAGCTTCAGCTACTCTCCTTTCTTTGGAGTTGAAAAGGTGTTTTTGATATCGATTAGATGGTTGTTGAAAATGGCATGAACTGCTATTGCCGATGTAATTTGGAGTCTTTCCAGTTCTACGGGATTATTAGGTGGTTTCTTTATGTACCTAAGATGTCCACTGGCTGGAGTCAAGTTTTTGCGAGATGACTCTCCAATATAAAAAGCATCATAATTTGTAGATACAGTTCTGTGTTGATATAAAGGGGATTTTTTCATTTAAGCGAACTAGAGTATTCTGAAGGGTAAACCATAAAGAAGCGAGTTTTAAAACAACACAGAATTAAAGCATAATACAAAACAACACAACATACACACTCTCACGCACAAATAGGTAAACATGTCTCTTATAAATCATCTTGACCGGAATGACACGACATCGACTTGGTCAGACCTGTTTTTGATTGATCGCACCTAATATTCTTGCATTATTCATTTATACTATTTAAACTTGAGTGACTTACATTGAATCACGAAATGTCAGAAAATTCAATTCTTCTACTCATTGTGATATCACAAATGTTTTATTTTGGTTCATTTAATTAGGACTGTTTATTTTGTATGAAAGGAATACTTTACATTACATATCCAATTTAATAGAACCGTGAAAGAATGTAGGGATAAATAAAATGTGAAACATTAATATTTCAGCTTTATGTTTTACTTTTTATCCTAAATAAATTGCTTCAGTAGTGAGGTGCAGTCATGGAAAGGGCTCTAAAGACAAATAAGTATTTACATCATTATCACTTTCTTTAAAACATATTTTTCTATCGTATTACTTCAGAATTGCAAAATCAGACGTCTGGTAAACTTAGGATATGCAATCATTTCATTTTTAAACTGTATCGTGTAATATACACATACTAATATACTTTGAAAGTGCAGATTTTTAATGATTTATAGGTAGTGTTTTTCTGAACACTCTCATCATCATACTTCTGACACTAGATATTTAAATGTTTATTTTAGAGTAATTTGAAAAAAATAGGGGTGTTCGTCCGTTGACTGATTGTTTCTTCTTCTATGACGTTGTAGTATCAGTTTATATGTTAAGCCCATATACTTCACCCTAGCTACTGGCCAAGCCAATTCTCCTATACATTAGAGTCATATTTTGATCTTGTTAATTATCCGCTTATTAACCTTGACTATATTTTCATATGAGCGTATATTTGTGCACACTTGGTATCGTATTCATCATATGTCTGTCATTCATTTTTGTCTGACTATAAATGTTGATTAATGCTTGCTTATAACGCGTTGGCTTCCCAGCCATCTCCAATGCGTCTTATTTATGCCTCGCTCGCTAACATATGCTCATGCGCTCACAGCTTTCTGGTCTGCATCAGTTATCAATAAAAATGTAGTTGCTGCTTCTTTTTGCCTTCTGATTCTACGCGCCGTTAAGACTTGTACCATAACGGTTATCAGGGAGAACTATTAATGAAGCACGGCACTACAAC
Source organism: Schistosoma mansoni (assembly GCF_000237925.1). Classification (NCBI taxonomy): domain Eukaryota; kingdom Metazoa; phylum Platyhelminthes; class Trematoda; order Strigeidida; family Schistosomatidae; genus Schistosoma; species Schistosoma mansoni. The sequence continues at coordinate 16,899,593 of NC_031495.1, forward strand.
GTATCTATTAATTAGAATTTTTGAAAATGAAGGTGAGATTATGACACTAAAGACCAACTTGACAAAATAAAGCACTTTTTTATAGAGATGACCATTTCAAATCATTTTGGAGTGAAAGTACATTTTTTTTGAAGCTTAAAATTAATCCATTCTAACATTATATTCAAATATAACATTTGTGTGATTTGTACTATTTTACTCTATCATGTAATTCACATGTGGTTAGACTTTATACAAAATAGTTAAGAAAAGTGGAATTCCTCAGTAAGTTTACTACAAAAATTTTACTTGATTTTTATGTAGGAAGTAATTTACCACAACATTTTTTACAGGTTGTTTAGAATTAGTTTATAACTGTTAAAAGAAGCACTAAGCCCTTTTTGGTTTAAAATACTCATCATCATACAAACGTCCATTTACACTTTAAAGTACTATTAATAAAGATTTGAATTCTTCTGTTACTGATATTAAGGATTGAATTTGACTAGGCTTGGGTAGGATATATGCACCCGTTTCCATTATTTATTTGTCACTATTTAGTAAAAACATGATTGCGTGGATCTACCTGAATGATTTTCATTTATATTCGCTTGTTGAAATCTCTTAACAATGTTCATACATAGATTCAGTTGAAATGTTTTATCCATTTTCTGAAATCCGTTCGTCTAAGATTTTTCAAGCTCGATGTCTTCGAATATTTCGATATTTATCAAATTAATTAAGCTGTTATAACACTGGGGACTTTTACGTATAAACATTATACCAATAAGCAATATGGTGTTTACAACTGCTTACAGAAATCCTCAAAGTAATTTCCTTGGAGAAGTGATTTTATGAAATTGTTCAGATAATTGAAACAAAACAGTTGTTTGGATATATGGGTTAGTGAGACACTGAAGATGTTCGTATGATAAATAAACTTAATATCTTATACACCTAATAATACCCTATATTCTTGTTCAGTACAAAGTTGATGTTAATACAGAAATTTATGATTAGTGGTTGAATCAGTCAGTTCATGGCTGTAGCTCCCAAATCCACTCAAAAGTTACATTCGTTTGGATATCTTGGGGTCAAGCAATTGAGCTCAGTCACTTTAGAACCTTGTCAGATTGAACAACCACTAAGTAAACTTTTCGCATTTCATTTTGAGTACATAATCAGTCTTTAGTTTGTTGGGCAGATAAAGTGTTTTACATATTATTTAATATTGTGTTTTGTTTTCATTGTGGTATGATTTTAAGTGTGTAAAAATTGTTCTTCTTTTTACTAGGACAAAAAGACTCATGTTCTGAAACCAAACTCTTTCAGTAATAATCTATATCTTTCTATTCTTCTTAAGTATCAACAAACAGACTTACCCAGTAAAGATTTCGTACATGTGTTCGATTCGTTGAACAAATAAAAATTAAATTATCTCCCTCATTGACATACAATTCATCAGGGTTTTCTTCAAATCTATATGAAACAAAACAATATTATTTAAAGAAATAATAAAATAAAGTAGTATCTGAAATGTTCCTCAAAGTGTGAAAGTAAAGAAAATATTTTAATTAGGAAACCAGTATCCATTTACGTACGTTTTTTTGTAACAAATACTCAGTTGGGAAAAACTTAATTATTTTTTTTACCTATTGTTTGTTTGTGTAAAGATATCTGTGTGTTGGAAGACAGTATCACTGTTGCATTATTTTGTAGTAAGTTTAGTTTTTGTTGATACCCTTCAAGCGCATCAGCTTCATAAGTGATAAGTTTATGGAAATGTGAATAACTTAAATGTTGATAAACGTATTGTAGTAGATCACATGTGTTTTAGTTAAATATTTATTCAAATAAAAAGTATGCTAGATGAACTTATAATCTGAAGAGTTTATGAACATTTATTTCACTCATTATATATTTTTATGTGTACTGTATTACAGTTTTTATGCTACAACTTTCATATGGTTGCTTAGAGAATTTTAGTCATACACTTCTTACTTATAGACATAATCAAATAAGCAACGAAATTGTATTGTATCCTAAATACCCACTACTTTGACACAATCTAACTTTAATGTAGTCTATACTTATTTAACTACTAATCAGTGAACCATGTGTTAGTTTTTAGAAGTTTGACTCTCTATAATAATTCAATCATATTTTGAAATCATCACTGCTACTGGGAATATGTATGCTCTGTCTTTTTATTCTTAAAGGAGTGGAGTTGTTTTCTATTTCTGCATTTACAATAATAACTTTACCAAACTGAAGTAAACCACGTTATACCTCTCTTAGGACTATCGCTCCACAGAGAATACGAGTAAATAATATTACTGAAAGCGTTTCAATCAGAACACTGACCTCTTAAAAAAATTGATTATTTACTGAATACTCATTTCCTTTTAGGTATAACTGTTACTCACAAATTATCACAAGGTTCTACAGTTACAAATCCAAATAATTGATCTAATGAATGACTAAGTTTAAGGTAAATATATATTTAAAAAATAAACGGATTTTTAAGATCATTCGTTTTTACCGAAGAAGAATTGATTATATTACAAAATTCACCTCAATCTATGTTACTGATAAACAATTACAGCAAGTCATTATCCAATTACTTTCTATATATTTATAAACCGTCATGGAGTTTACTTAAACAGAAAAAATATTACAACGCTATACACTCAAATGGACTGACTCTTTATATCCGGATTTGAAGGAGGTAGAGATGAATATTGTCCATAAATAACACGTTGTCGATAAACTGACATGCGGTATGAAAATTCGCTATATGTTAAAAGGATTTATTTATCTTGAATCTAGTATTCCTTTTTGATCAACTATTGGGATTCATTACTATAGAACAAGATGATAATTTATTGAAAAGACTATTTATCATTTATATGTTTGTGTTTTTGTATGACAAGATGTATAAATAATGTTACTTATAAGTTAGAATTTTGTTGAACTTCATGCTTGTTATCCAGTATATGTACATTTCCTATCTCTCACAAGTGATAGCAAATATCCTTGTAGGATTTGTAACAATCATTCATGTCAGAAGGGGGTTTTGTGGAGATTTTAATAATTTAATTTAACGAGTCAGTTAAAGCTAGACCATCGTGGAAAATCTGGAAGCACTGGACAGTCGTTTTGTCCTAGTATGGGACACTTAGCAGCTCATATTCACGATCCGGCATTGCGAGGCTCGAACCCAGGACCCATCGGTCTAGAAGTTAAGTGTTCGCGCGTGAGATCAATGTATCCTAAAAGATAATTATTGGGGTTCATGATGAGTAGTTTATAGGTGAGAATATAAATGAAGCACTGTTAGTAGATTATTAAGCTTTATTATTATTTGAGACTTTTTTTTCAAATTGCCAAATGTATAACCATGAGATTAGTCTACGGCTTTTATATGATGGTGACGTCATTGATTAACTTATGTGTTTAACATGCACAATTCCAGCATTTACATTTGGCTATTTAACTGTTCGAAATTCATTTGATTATAAAAAATTAGAAACTGCTACATGCATTGCTTTTGAATATTGGGTGTTTGTATATAGGCTTTATAAGAGCTGGTTATGCATTGTTCTCATTAACAAGTTAACTTTCGGTTTATTCAGTATTCGTTGAAAAACTTTACACAGTCAGTTTTCTGAATAGAGGTATAATTGTGAGAAGTATGGTTGATATTGTCGAAAATAGATTTAGTTTTTCAACTTTGTGTAATATTTAAAATATTCTACTACCAACAATCGTAATGATATGATCTAAATTGTCTTTTGATTTATACAAGACTGATATATATATATATATATATATATATATATATTATAGCTTTTCTCAGTTTAAAATGTTTTCAAAAATACTATTCTCACTTTGTATTATAAGAGTATTAGTTCTTTTTTTAATCACAAGCATAAACATGAAACATACATTTGTTGTTACTATTCAGCGGCTGATATGTAACTAGCTGATACACTTAGTATTGTTTGTTTGAATCTTCCTATTGATGCTTAGGACTGCGACTGGTCAGTCTCTTATTGGCATATGTGCATACTGTGCGTATTGCCTCGATATTGATAGTTGTGAACTAATGTTGAACTCCTGAATGTTTGTACTTGAATATTGTCAGTATTTAGTAATATAAGGACTTCATACTATGTTACAGATTGGTGTCATGTATATACAACATTATTCAGCAAGAAAGTAAATGCAAATCAAATTGATCTATTTAAATTTATAAAACATTTTTCATCTTTATTATTCTCCGACGCACAATTCTTTTTTGTTTCATAGAACATTAATAAACTGCATCAATCAATATTAGCAAAATAAAGGCTAATCAAAATTTTGAAACTAAAGTAGATAAAGGTTCAATTTCCTAAAGGGCCCAGGGGGACATTTTTGTACAGTGAAGAATTATTCCACTAATGTCTCAACGTATTGGTTTAAATATACATAAATATAATAACTATACAAAGAATAAAGAAACATAACTTGTCTTTTCCTCAATTTGCAATAAATATGCAAATAAAATTTGATTTTCTAGTGAATAAACATCTTGGCAGTCTTGTTGCTTTCATGGATCAGTACTAAATACTAATTAAATCAATCAAAATTATGGTATATACTGTAGCAACTATCCTACAATCAATTTCGATTATGTTTAATTTTGGTTGAGCCTTTATGTTAACATACTTAACAGACGTCGCCATTAGGATAGTAACAATTTGCATATTTCTTTATACTCTAATGACCACTAGAGCACATGATATTCTAGCCGAAATGTTGATTGATTAATTATCATTCGATGACTCATCCTCCTCCCCATATGTGTATGCACGCAAATCCTATTATCACCTTTGGTTTTGTTTGGCTGTGCCCTTATTCAATTTGACTATAAACTGCCTATGTAATTGAATGAGCTCGCTCGCTGATATTTGCTTAAGTGTTTTTAGCTTTCTGGCTTGCGTTATTTGACAATAAACTGTAGTTACCGCTTCTTTTTGCTTTCTGATTTTATGCACCGTTAAGGTTTGTATTATAACGGTTATGGAGGTGAACGATCAGCGAAGCAAGGCACTACAATACTTATGGAGGCTAAAAATATATAAACTTTGACAATATTTGTT
>NC_031495.1:16904918-16949897 GCF_000237925.1 Schistosoma mansoni
GTGCTTCCAGGTTTTTCATGGTGGTCTAACTTCAATTGACTCATGATTTCAACTATATATAAAAAATTACTAAAAATCTCCACAAACAACTGCCTTATTTTGGAAAACTTCAGTATTATTAGTACTCATTATCTTTGACATCATAAGGTTCACCATGAAAACTAATTATTGTAAAATCAAATAAATAAATCTTGCTCATATTTAAGGCTAGTTTGATTTATACTTTATAAATAAAAGTTGCAACCATCTACATTTAACATGTGGTTACTTGATAATTTTTGACCGTCTAAAGAATATATTGATATTACACAATTACGTATCAGATTTAAAATATTTAGAATTGAATCTTACTTGATAATCATTAAAATAAAGCTTCCATTAGAGTTTGATTTTTTGGAATTGATGTACATCACAGGATAATTTTAAATTTTCAAGTTGTTACTGCTAGGATTTTTTGTTACTAAAAAAGATATCTGTTTTATGCTAATGATGTCTATTTTTTTATTCTAGTTGAATTAGATAAAATTATACCTAGTTCATTAAATGTTTTGCTTAGACTTTTTTATAACCTACACATTGAAGCGAGTTGTTAAACTGAATCCTAGAAACTATGTGTATTATACTTTAATGAATCAAAATATTAACAATTAAGCTGAAGCAGCCGAGATTTTTTAAATTATAGATGTAGATGATATTCTAAACATTGTATAAGGTATGTGTTTAACATCGCTTGATTAAAGCAACCAAAAACTATCCAACAACAAAACTTGTAACTTGGGTGGTAATAGCAGAATGTTCGTTGTAAATAAACTCCAAACGTGGTGGAATATGTTAAGCGAGAGAGTAAAAGCATGTAATAATTATGGTATTTCATATAATCAATTTTGTTTTATTTGTCTAACAACTTTATTTATTCAATTCTCTGGTGATTATTCATAATAATTAGAAGCTAACATATTCAATTTTACACTAGTTTGACAATATTCAATTAAAAATGTAATGTGTCATTTTCAGTTCTAAAAATAGTCAGAAACAATAATGAATTGTAAGGATTTGTATTTTCCCGTTTGTTGATTCTAAGGACCGCAAAATAAACAGTATCTGTTAGCAAATATGCAGCTTAAGCGTTCATTAAAGATCAAGGTAATTTGCTCAGGATGCACAAATATTCATCGAGCTTAATTGATTGCCCTTTTTAGCTTCAATAACTAGAAAAACAGGAACGCTAACAAGTAGAATTAACAGTCACCTCAAAATTCAACCCCTAATTAGACTCGGAAGCACAATGAATAATGCACTAATGCTTAAAACCAAAGATAACAAATTCGAGTATTAGAGTAAATACCAACACTAGGATACGGATACAACCAGCTGATGATTATCAGGCAGGAAAATGCTTTAGTTCCAGATTTCATTCCAACATTACCAAAAATAACATTTGTATTCACCAGATAATCATTGAGAATGCACTGTGATGGTAAAGTGAACTCTGATATTGACATGACTATAATATTGTCGGTATATTACAAGTAATATATGTATATGACACTTGATTTTAGTACACGAACAACTGCTTTATGTTATATGGTATTATTGTTTTACTTAAAATCAATAAACATAATTGTACTTGTTTTTCTAATCTTATGGGTGAACAAGTTTTTGGTGTTATATATGTAGATGTATATTGTAAAATTTAAAAAAAAAACAATGGTAATCTTATCTAAGCAGTTATATATAGCTGAATATTATTTTACTTGATTAATTTGCTTTAGAATTACCAATTTTTTGATTTATATACTACTAAATCACAAGTAGTATTGTTATCATCCTATGATGAATTACATTTATGATTGATTCTCATCAAAATTTGGATAGATTTCCTGGGAAATCCGAGTTTAGGATGTAAAGTCTATATTAAATGGTAAACTAGGTTTGTGGATTGATTTGAATGTAAATCTTTGAATAATATATTACATACATTATCTAAAATCGATGTTTATCAAAAAAAGCTTTTTGGTAAATAACTCGTAGTTTGTATTGATTTTTTTTTACAAAATAGGATGTCATTTACAAAATAGATATCCTAATCTTCCGGTCAATGACTTTTCTTACTGAAAAGTAATATTTTTGTATATTCATTTCATTAGGAGATTTGTTTTAAGCCTAAAACTGTTGTTCACTTGTCCTCAACTAATCATTAGTAATAACATAATGTTAAATATTTTGACTATTAAGAAAGACAATGGTGGACGGTTGCTCAATTTCGTGGATTGGTTGAAGTTAAACATTAACACCGTTGGATGCCGGCTCCGTGGTCTAGAGGTTAAGTGCTCGCGCGCGAGACTGATAAGTCTTGGGTTCAAAACTCGCGAGGCGGGATCGTGGATGCGCACTACTGAGGAGTCCCGAAATAGGAAGAAACGGCCGTCCAGTGCTTCCAGGTTTTCCATGGTGGTCTAGCTTCAATTGATTCATGATCTCAACTATATAAAATTACTATAAATGGCCACAAAACCCATTTCTGATATTCAGAAAGATGCATAAAGCTTTACATTTCACTGAAACTTAGTTGTTGACATTCCTGAATGAGAAACTTATAAATGCTGAAGTGTCATAAAGATGAACAGACGAAAAACATTCACATTGAAACTTACATTGAGTTACTAGCATCCCAATATATGATATGATCTTTATACTCCGCAATAATCAGTTTTATTAATATCATAATTAATTCTATTAAACATGTCTTGTGCATTTAAAATTTACTAATAATTTCAGATACATTTATATGTGACAGAATGAACAAAAATAACTTAATTTCATAGCTTTAGTAGCAAGTTTATTCAAATTAAAACGATATTTAAATATACTACCTATATATTTAAAAATAACAGTATATAAGTGATATGTGATTAGTAGGATTCTAGGTCACATTTGATTGGTTAAATGTTGGAGATTAGTAATAATCAAATAAAATATGATTGGTTAATAAGTATATTGGATCATTTCATTTCTGTTATCCAATGGTTACTGTGTAAAAATTCGTGTTCACATTTCCTCAATATGAAAGGCTTAATCCACAGTTGACAACATAAAATATTAAATAAATGCAAATTAATATGTAGGTTTGGTGAATCTCTACAATGTTATAGGTTTCTATACCAAGGTTACTTTTTTAAAGGTTTTCGAATCAAATTTTCATGCATATACTTGCGATAAAGTTAGAATATTTAGCTGATTACTGAAAATAAAGTGTTATACTTTCCCAAACTGTGGTACGATTATGTGAATAAGATTTATGCAAGCGAATCATCTGAATAAATGTAAATAATGTAAGCGAGTGAGAATAATCCATATAAGATAAATTCTTTTTCGCAAATCCCTTAACTAATTAATGTTGAAAAACAAGACAAATTAGTTTATGGGAGAGTATATTGTTTTCTATAATGAAATTGAACATATTTAGAATAAAATTGTTGGTTAAAATACGTGTTATGCCCAAATGATGATTGAATTATTATGAATAGGCCGTATGTTAACCGATCAAATTAGATTTTGACTACCATAATAAATTCTTGGATTAGTTGAAGTTAGACATTAACACCGTTGAATGAGGGCTCAGCGGTCTCCAGTTTAAGCGCTCACGCGCGAGACTGATAAGTCTTGGGTTCAAATCTCGCATGGCGGGATCGTGGATGCGCACTACTGAGGAGTCCCACAATAGGACGAAACGGCTGTCTAGTGCTTCCAGGTTTTCCATGGTGTTCTAGCTTCAATTGACCCATGATCTCAACCATTGAAATCTTGACCATCATATCAAAATAATTTATGAGCTAAACTAACCTAAGTAACTATGCTTCTACATTTTGTATCTCCTGATTACACCATGTATTAGAAATGAATATGTAAATAAACACTACGTCTTCAATTATGAAAGCGTAATATATCAGATTTTGTCTAATATTTAAGCTGAGTTGTCATCGATTAAGTCAAAATCTTACTTTGATTATCTTTTTAGTAACGACAGATCATTCAGGTATATTTGTAATTTTTATAGTTAGGAGATCTTTATTATATTTTTCTTCATATTCCTAAAACGTATATTCTCAAATAATTGTACAACATTATATGTTAAACAATTTACATAGTTAAAGCAAATCAATTAACCATTGAGATTAATACATTCATCCAATAGTTACATATAGGATTTCAATGGTCTTACAAGTAGTTAATTCACATATCAGTAGGTTTTTATTTGTATCAAATGTGAATATTTTGGAGAAGTTATCGGAAAGCATTGCCAAGTTTTATTGTCCTCAAATTTTCATATTCATGGATTGAGTTATAAGAAGTGACATGTAGAATCAGTAGACTCTTTTAAATTTAATACTTAAAATCATTAAAAAAATTTATTTGTACAAGGCAAAAATTGCCTATAATTTAAACACTTACCATTTAACTTCATATCATATACTTCATATAGCTTTAGGGCTTTTTTTTTAAAAAGAAAGATGTTTTGGCTCAATTTTCACTATGTTATAAAGTAATTAATTAGCTACAGTTTAAATTAGCAAACAGGGTTTTCTTTTTTTCTATTCCTACTTAATAGTTGTCTACAATTAGGATATTTCATTTTAAAGTAGGGAAAATTTCAACCATTTTTATTTTTGTTTTTTTTGTTTAATTACATGAAAATTTAAATAAATAATTTTTCATTTAAAAAAATTTAAAAAAATGAACAAGTTTCATTTTTATTTATTTATTTAAAAATAATATAAAATCATTAATTGACTGTTAGGCTTTGCCACATTTTATTATTAAATTCATCAGGTTTTAGTCTAGTCATTTAGTAAATAAAAAAGTTTTACGATTGAATTATGTTTGTTAAAAGGTTAGAGTTTAATTTTATAAGATTGAAAAATAAAATTGAGTTTTTAAAGTTTCTTAAAACTTAGTTTCAAACTTCAGTCTAATGTTTAAAAAAAACTTTATCAGATAAAAATAATAGTTCATTCATTTTGTATATTATCAGAAGGGGTTTTGTGGATATTATAGTAATTTTGATAGTTGACATCATGAATCAATTGGAGCTAGACCACCATGGAAAACCTGGAAGCACTGGACGGCCGTTTCTTCCTATTGTGGGACTCCTCAGTCATGCGCATCCACGATCCCACCTCGCGAGATTTGAACCCAGGACCTATCAGTCTCGTGCGTGAGCACTTAACCTCTAGACCACTGAGCCAGCATCCGATGGTGTTAATGTTTAACTTCAACCAATCCACGAAATTGAGCAACCGTTCACCGGTTGTCTTCAGTGAGTTCCTATCTCACAACAGACGTGATTGAAATCCACCGGTCACTGCTCCTCAGTAGAACTCCAGGAAGTACCTCTCGTATAGTTTGTTTGGTTCTTCCCATTGGTATTTTGGGACTGCAATTGATCAGTCTTTTATTGGCATATGTTCATCCTGTACGGATTACCTCGATATTGTCTTAAGTCATATCTAGCTAATGAGTTCTGAATGGAACGAAACGCGTGTCCTGGATTCCACTCCTGAACACCATTGAATTTTCTTAGAAAAATAGTTATAGTGAAATTTCCTAAACAGAATAATTTAAAATAATTCTGTATGAGAAATTTTGTACTTATGTTAATCAAACCAAAGGTTGGAAATGTTTGAAAACCGTTGATTTGATTTTGTTTTGAAACATCAAATTACTTCCAAGAAGTTATAAAAATTAACACCGTTGGATGCCGGCTCAGTGGTCTAGAGGTTAAGCATCCCCACGCTAGAATTTGTTGAAATCTTTCATACGTTGTACTGAATGTTTCATCAGTACGTCAAAAAGATATGGGTACAAATCAAATCAGTGATCATTATTGTTCAGAATGAAACAAGCCACATTACTTATAATTATTTTTAATTTTTGTACTATTATGCTATATGCATAAATGTGTGCCAATATTCGTTCTAAAAGTCTGAAAATACTCAAAAATCTTATTACCATTTCTTTATTTTTGTGAATATAACGAAGCAATAACTTAAGAAAAGCTTAAAAAAGTAGAAACAACTCATTCAATTTTGTTTGGTGAACAAAAAACCGCTTCTGACCCTACATAGATTAGAAAAGGAATCATATAGTTTTTTTTTTACAAACGACATAAATTGATATTATTATGACAGCTGAATCAATTTGATAAAATACAATTATTCATTACGTTTCTGATCTGAAATACTCGTCAACACAACCACCCTTTTGTCTTTAAATTTGAAATGAATAGATTTTCGACGATAAAGTCGCCAAGTGACCGATTGAGAATTTCTATTCTTAAATAATCCATTCGCCCAAACTATTCTTGTCAAATAACTTATCTAATGAGAAGGGGACAATAAAGGATAAACAAATTGTAAGGTGGAGACCAATTTTTCTTTATTTCTATTTGCCGTAAAATAATCTTATTGCATAAAGGACTTCCCTTTGAACGAATAAATCGCACTATGGAATGACACTTCACCTGATATAACACAAACAGCGACGTATTATTGCTAGGCTTTACACAACACGTGTACCTCAGAACTAATGTACAAAAGTTTGTATTTAGTAAATAAGTCACAATTTGACAATAAACATTAATAAATAGATGAATTTTATAAAACAGTTTCTTTTCTTAAATTGTGGATTCTATCGTTAGGATTATTTGGTTTTTCTTTTTTCTTAGCTGAAAGTGAAGCTCAACCATGCTAAACCATTGTTGATAAATAAGGAAGTAGGAGATTGTGTATTCTGTCAGCATTTGGAAAGATCTGAGATTTCTCTGTCACATATTTGAGATATTGCTTTCATTATATCGTTTCACAGGAATATTGTGAAAAGTGGAGTGAATGGTTTGTTTAAATACACGTGATCTGAAAAAGACCTTAACGAAGAACTAATTTTCTGTTCGTCAAGGGGCCTAATTGACAAGGTGATTTACTTTAAGACACCAAAAACTAAACATCCGCCCCACAATAACCCATAAAGTAAAATAATATGCCATATATATTCAATTTTTATAGCGTTTACATTTTTATCCCAGTTTGTGGTACTTTAGTATCTTGAGCTCTATCAGAAGTCGAAGTTAGGTATTTCAAGCCTTGAATCAAAATCGATAAGTCATGTATACAAGCTATCTTCTCATTTATCTAAAATTCCTTATCCAAATTATAGAATTTTTTTATGAAAGACGGTAAAATCATCATGTAGCTGGAAACAGCATATGTGTTCTCGATGACATTAGTCTATGTTAAAACTTTTCACCAGCATAAAACATAATACCAAAGGTTTCAATTTGAACCTGAGATTTTTATTTGCTAATTCTTCATATATTAGACAGCAAAAGTATAAAAAATAGTAAAGACACTAAATAATAATGGGGAACGCAAATGTACAAAGTTTTTTCATACAACTTGAGTCCAGTTATAATTTGAGACATAAGTTGTTTACCCCTACATATTTGCACCGTTTGATAGATAGACGAATAAGTAATTGGATTACTCAAAGTTTAAAGAAGCAATTAAATTTGAAATTACAAATGTTACTTTACACTTTTAACGATTGTAAGAGGATTTATTCCCTACCGTCCTAACCAATCAAATAAGGGAATAAAAGAACTAATGAAAATATATGCATATATATATATAGTTGAAAGCGTGAGTCAATTGAAGCTAGGTGAATGGTTGCTCAACTTCGTGGATCGGTTGAAGTTAGACATTAACACCGTTGGATGCCAGCTCAGTGGTCTATCGGTTAAGGGCTTCGGCTCGAGTCTGGTAGGTCCTGGGTTCGAATCTCGCGAGAGTGGGTTCGTGGGTGCGCACTGCTGAGGAGTCCCATAATAGGATGAAACGGCGTCCAGTGTTTCCAGGTTTTCCATGGTGGTCTAGCTTCAATTGACTCACGCTTTCAACTATGAAAAAAGTAACTAGTTATTGTTTAATTTAATCACTATGAAAGAGAGAACAGATATTTTTCATCTTGTAGGGTTTTCGGTATTTTACTTAAATCTATTTATTTTTATTTGAAAAATACAAATATTACTTATAAAATTGAAAGGATAGAGTGTAATTTTTCCGTTGCAGGTTTGTTTTCTGGATTAGTTTTGATCGATTGATATAAACACAAAAGAGTCTTTCTACGATATTGAATACAATCGTTATTGAAAATTATCAAATCTTATTAAACCAGAAGGGGTTTTGTGGAGATTTCAGTATTTTCATAGTTGAAATCATGAGTCGATTGAAGTTAGACCATCATGGAAAACCTGGAAGCACAGTTAAGTGCTTTGGAGCGAGACTAGTAGGTCCTGGGTTCGAATCTCGCGAGGCGGGATCGTGGATGCACACTGCTGAGGAGTCCCATAATAGGACGAAACAGGTGTCCAGTGCTTCCAGGTTTTCTTATTAAACCACTAACTATGCGTTTTCTTTCATAATATACCTAAAATATATTTATATGAGTGACCAAAACAAATTAAAAAAGGATTTCAATAGATGTGATTTGAGGATCATATTGAGTAAGAGGATAAGCTTAATATATTATTCTTATTATTTCAGTAGATTTTATCAAACAGTCAAATATGTAATCCAATATAAAATTAACCATGATAAATATCCATTTGAAAATAATAATAGAAGGTATAATAAAGTTGTTTCTTAACAAACAATCAACCCTCAGTCGTAAGTTTGATGAATTTACATTTGGTTACTTCTAAACAGTAAATAAAAGCATTAAACTTCATATGTCTTACTGATATTAGATGTATACAGTTTCCTAAGCTATGTTCTAACTGAAATAAGTATAAAAGAGCATGTCATTACAAATAATGTATATAAACAAAATTTCGTTCAACTCAGATCACTCTTTTTTCAATGTAGTTGGAATCATATCTGTTGTAATCAATCGATTGTGTTTGTCATTCAACTTGGATAATAAGTATTAAAAAAATTTCATTTTTTCTTTAAACAAACAATACAAAGCTAAAATCAGTTTTTATCATATTAATTATTATTAACATTTCTAAGGTTAATGCAAGCAAAAAGAAATTCAATAAGCATTGCTTTTTGAATGTTAAAGGCCATTAATGATTGAATATACAGAATAATACGGAGATCTTTTCATCCAGATTATCTATCACTGATTTATTGAATGAATGAGGTAAATGAGGGAGAGTTGCTTAAAGTATTTTGTTGATAAACAAAACAATAAAGTGTACGCCGTATACGTTAAACATTGAGCGTATGTTTAGAAAAATTGTCTGTTTAGCAACTTGAATTCAAATTGTTAATTTATTTAAAGATAAATTATTATCATGATCCTATTGGAAAGTGGTAATTCATAAGAGTTTATTAAATCAGTGTAGATAGGATAGCTTAATGTAATCATATTAAAAACCTGGGTAAACATGAAACTGATATCAGATAATGAAGCGATCTCTTTTTACTCGTTAGAATATGAGATTATGAATTATGTTGAGTGAAACATTACTAAGTAAGTGAGTAATATTTGTTATATAACAGTTGTAACTTAGGGGACTAAATTAAAGTTGTTCAAGCTATACTTTATGATGAATGATAATATTTTCATTGATAGTTTGAACTGTGTAGTTTTATGAGCGAGATGTTACAAAATTAAGATTTGAATCGACTGTGATAGACAAACTGGTACATATACCCAACTGTATCCGTCACACTAGAAACCTAATTAACAGTTTACTGATCAAAGTAGGGTTTGCGATTCATAATATTTTTTCTTCATTATTCAGCTTTTTTGTTTCTTAGGTATAGTTATTTCTTACTCATTTTTAACGACAAAGTTTGTGATTCCTTTATTAGGCCTTCTTGTCCTATATTTTTTTAATATAATGGTCATATATACATTGGTTTCTATAATTCGCTGTACTGGAGAAAACTACTTCCTTCAAACGTATTTACGGTAGCATGTTTTTCTGTGGTCCCAACTTACTGGAAACAAATCATTTGGAAGCTTCATTCTTTAAGACGCAACTTAATCTAAACACTTAAATAACAAGTATTTCGATTTTACGATTGCTTTTTAGAATGCATCGCA
This sequence comes from Schistosoma mansoni, assembly GCF_000237925.1. NCBI lineage: Eukaryota > Metazoa > Platyhelminthes > Trematoda > Strigeidida > Schistosomatidae > Schistosoma > Schistosoma mansoni. The sequence continues at coordinate 16,915,029 of NC_031495.1, forward strand.
ATCTAACAAAATTATTTCTAGAACTACTGGTTAAAAGCAATCAAAGCTTTAATTATTCACAAGATGGAACCTTACATTTGTGAACTAAAAATCATTCATTAGTCTTTGGTCCTTTAATCAGCAGGCAGTTGGAGTGTTATTTCATTGAATTCACCCCAATTTTAAAGGTTATTTACAATGTATTGCTTGTTAACTCCACTTTATTTGTTAATCCTACATGCATTCATGAAATGTTGAAACGTCCCATACGACCAGTCTTTGCTACATTAATATGTAATATAAATAATCATTGTAATTGTAGTTATTTGTGGTAAACTCAACACTAAAATTGATACGTTTATGTATAAATGCACAGTTTGGTTTGAAATATGTAGAAAGAAAATTCTCAAAATTTCTAACTTCTGACGTTCTTTTGGTTGCAGAATACTTCTAATTCACAAAGCTTATTGAATATAGTTTTTGTACTCATTGTCTGCATAATTACAGTTAGTTTCATCATATTAGCACTATGCCTATTCGATATATACTTAATCTGCATGTAAATAAACTTGAGATTAATTAGTGTAGAAATACAGAATAAAAGTCAACATCCGAGACAAATATGTGATAAAATAGAGTAAATCTATGTTTTTACTGACCAGTTTTGTCGAAAAATGAGAATATATGAATTTTTTGGTTGAGTATGGTAAAGAAAATTACTAGTTTTCCAATTCTGAACTATGATTTCTGCAGGACTCAATGCTTGGCTGACTTCAGATTCGCAGATAATAAATACTATGAGGTAGTGAATAGCTATATCGTATTGTTACGGTGCTTCAGAAGAGCACAGAATGTACGGTGAAACTGTTATAAAATAATCTGATAAATTTTCAAAACCTGGACCATCGTATGAGTGAGTTGTAGGTTCGTAATGTTCAATGATTTTATACTAGTACAACACATAGATTTTATTGAAAACTATCATGGTCGTCTATCTGAAGACATCTTTTGATACAAAATTGAATGCTTTTCAGAAACGTCAATTACTTATTCAAGATATTCTTTTGAAACTAGTAGAAAAGTTAAAATTCGATCTTGGGCAAACTGACAAGTACTACTGATAAATAATAATGGTAACTTTATCCTATAACTTCTAATTTTTAGATGGTCTACTAATTTTATTAAAGACGATATTTGGTCGTTTGAATCGTTAACGTCTGAAATTTCAGTAGGAAAAGTAATGTTAACAGCAAAATGAGCATTTCATTGATGAATGACAGAATAAGCTTAAAAATATTCATCACGATGAATGTTCAGGGGATCGGCTGAACATTAGCAAGGACGTGAAAGAGTAAACAGGAAAGTAGAAACAAATTAAACAATTTTTTTAATTCTATCTGAATATCTTTCATCATTGAAGTAAATAAAAAGTAAACAATTGACTGTGCTTATTTGAATATGGCTGTGCTAAATGACATATATTTTCAGAGCAAGCAAGCACATGTTAAATGCCAAAATGTTACTATATTTAAATAAATAATATACCCTGTATGCGATAAGTAAACTACTCATGAATTCAGCCATTAATGTTTCAGAGGGCTCCCAAGGAATCTGACACTGTATGATATGCTGTTCTCTGTAATAGCTTGATGAATAGTGGAAGAACCATCATCTTTTCAGGTAAATTCTAATAAATATCAAGATAACACCTCTTCGTCAGTTCATAGTGCATGCATCGATGTTATAAAGCAAGGAAGTTTTTAGGAACATCGATAAGCTCAAAGGTCATAGTATGATATCACCTTAAATAATACCAATGTGTCAGAAAATGCTGGTAATTTTACCATTTTGACAAATTCCAAATAATTGCAAGTATATACGTAATCACATTACATAAATAAATCATATCCTATCTTTAATGCAATCAGCCAAACCATAAATTAGAAGTAAATACAAAAGTACTTTCCATACTATTACAATGGAAGATTTTATATTGTTTTACAATAACAAAGTTAATCATTTAATATCATCATTTACGCCTAAAAGTCTAATTAGTACACCATATTCATATCACCTGGATTGTGGATATAATAGAACACATAATGTTACAGTTCTGAATAAGAAGATAAATTTACATTAAAATGCTAAAATGATAATAAAATTCCTGGAAACTAATATTTACAATAATAGCTGTCAACAGTCGTTATTAAATTACTGGATAAGAATAGTTAACTTATCAGATCATATCTTGATAATTAGCCTGTAATAAACAAGAACATAAGTAGGGACATTCGAATGTGCTTAAATGTCGTTACGGGACATCTTATTAAAATCTGAAAACTATAAAGAGAATTCTTCATTTGCAAAATATCATTCAATTATCTCAGACTTCATTGTCTTTTTCGTTTCTACTCCAACCAATTTTTGTTCTCGTTCTCTTTATTTGATCTTCTTAATCTTCTGTCCTCAGGCATTTCAATTTCGACTGATGATACATTCTACTTATATCTGTCAACATCAGTAGCACACATCATAGTCTTTACATCTGTCAATTATTATATTACAATAAAGTAGAAACTACTAAATACTTTGAATCATATTGATCTAACATGGTGATGTTTATACTACATAGAAAACGACACAAAGATGACTTTTATTGTTCTAACAGATTTGCCACTCAAATAGTATAATTCAACTCAGTGAAATAGGCTGTTTTTAAATACATATGATCACCCATAAGTAGTTTTACGATTTATTAACAGAAATCATGTAAAAATCAGTCATAAAACCTGTTTGTTGTTTGTCTTTACACAAATATGCCAAATGCCATATTTATAATAAAAGCATATGTCGATGAAGTATTTCAACACGCGTTAAATGGGTGATGACGATGTGAAAATGCCTGTCGCATTTACAATACAGTTAAAATGTATCACACTGTTTAGTAAAAATCGTAACTGTCATTGTATATTTCCTTTCAACTGAACAGCAATTCAATCTAAGTTTAGGAATTTCATGGTTAAAGGATTATCATGGAATAACTTTAGACCCAATCCTTCATTTCAGATAACTATACTCCCGGAGAAGTAAGCAACCAAAATAATATCACACATACGTAACAGACCATCAAACCTACATCAAACTGTTCCATCTTCTGCCTTTATTTTGTTCAAGATATGATTAGCAGGTGACCTTCCCACCGACTTTGTTCCCTACACAGTAAACGATATATCGCTAAAAATTCCGGAAATTTATTTTTAAAAAATGATGAGCTCCTTTTATGGGGACAGGTCCAGTGTTTCCGCTAATAAAATGACATCACTCTGAGAGTTTATTACCAATTTATTGCCAAAACGTAAAATCCTTCTAATAATAATAATAATAATTTACATCTGATTATGAAAGTAGTAATAAAACATATCGTTTTCTTCTGAGGAGTCTATTCATAAATTTAAAGTTATTAGGTATATATCGATGTGTGTACATATTTTCCAATCTGAATTTACTTAATTATGTCAAGTAATCAGGTCTTATTTTCATTTACATTGTCATTCCATTAGTCGTCGTACAAACAAAAAAATTTAGGCATCACAACTAATCATATTTTAGATGTACAAAAGCTTAGCAGAGTTATTTAGGCTTTCACAATTTATGATAGGTTAGTTATTATTAAATACAGAAAAGATTATTCATTTTATATGCTTACTCAGTGAAGATTTTCGGGAAATGTTCGATTTAATGGACAAATAAATAACAAATTATCACCTTCATTAATATAATTCACAGTTTTATCATATTTAAATCTGAAGTAAAAAAAGAGAAACAATAGTATGACAGAAAGCCACTGCAATAAGCTGAAAAAATAATGTATAAACAATTGGTAAACAACTTTAAAGCAACATATAGAAAACATTGATGGATCTACTTGTCACTGATGTGCATTTTTTCTGGGATTTATTTCAAAGATGTGATAAAAATGTAGTTGTCTCCAGGAAAGTAAACACAAAAATGATGACTTTCAACAAGGTAAATGATTTACTGATTTTTTTTTTCATATGTAATATATATGAAGATCAGGTATAAACATAAGTGATAAATTTGTTTTGTTATTCCTAGAACATAAAACGTCATTAATTCTAATTGCAGTAACAAATAGTGATTATATGAATACGTCAAAACAGTTTGGTAAATTGTTATCAACTGCATATTTCGGTCAACTGCTATTTTTGCCTATAACTGTTCCAATTTAAATGAATATTCACATCTGTTTGTGTAATAGAGTATATTTTGCTCTTAAAATCTAAAAATCTGGAAGTTCCCACAAAATTAGTTATTGAAACTCGTTTTCGGTATATTTGAGCATGAAACTAATATTATTCCCAATAAAATATAAAGCAGCATTTTACATTGCTTAATTCATTTGACATTAATTACAAGAGAATCGGTGCTTTCAACGTGGTATGGTTGCCGACCTTAGTCGGTAAAATATGTCAAGATTTATATGTATTTAAAAAAACATACGTTTCTTCATATAAAACGTTGACTTAAAATACTTTCGGTCAACGTTTATCAGTTAAAATGTTGTTAAGAAATACATGACTATGAATTGATGTTCATTAAAGAACCATTGATTACCACTGAGCCTTAAAGTCGGTTCCACTACTTTTCAGAACTCTTCACCAGTGAGTAAACACAACACTTTCCCAGACCAAAATGAAATAACTAAAGTCAAATTATAGAAGTAGAACGACTCAGTGAATACATTCATTAATGGCTTCATCTTTTAGTCTAAGTATTTAAATAAGTTTATTTCCTGACGATTTTGACCTACAGATAGAAAAATAATAAATAAACATAATCTGTTGTGCCATGATAAACATTTACAGACTTATGAAACATTCGGTTTGAAATTTTCAAATAATTTCACTACTGTGACTTAATGTACTTTAGTGAAACGAAATAACAATCTCTTAATTATTATTTCAGAAAACAAAATTTGTTCCTTGTTTTTATTGGTTAGATAACCTTCGAAAAAGAGGGGTCTTTGAAACAAAATAGTTCATTTCATGCTTGACCAGTTAAATAGAATATTCTGGCAAAACTACTAATTTTTAAATGTCCGTAGTTTTCTCTTTAACTATTTCAATAACTGCATTCATTCTGCTTAGTAGAAACTTACCAACAGATGCTTCGTACATTATGAGAAATAAAAACAAAACGGAATAATCTCAAATTTTATTTATTAGGATAAGATTTATGTACTGATAATCAAACTGATAATTCTAGACTTCCTAGAGTGATGTAGGTAAGTTATGTGTGAAAGTGACTAAAATGAAAATGTTCTTTAGGTATTAAAGTTTTTCAAAATTGAAACCTGTGTATATTAAAAATTTGATTAACTTTTTGTTTTTCTTCAAAAAAAGTAACAGTGCTCTTATTTTTATGGTTGACTTTCTGAAAAAACAAAAGTAGCCTAGAGACATAAACTTGACTGGGTGTCCAATGGTTACAACTTCACATTCTTAGGGTAAAATTCACGTATAAAGACATTATATTTTCACTTAACTTTTCACAATCATATAGTAAGCAGATGTATCGTAGTATATCAGTGTAAAGTAAATTAAAATTTGTCATCTATTTTGAAAATGAAGAAGTTACTAAGACATTCATCATACGCACTAAATTAATTTTACGACAGTTTTATGTTTTGAAAATAATTTCCTCATAATACACAAAGTGCTCGTCAGAAGTCTTCTGTTAAAAAAAAACAGAGAAAAGGTGAAAAAAAATTATAACACTAAGTAATACAAAAAATATGGTTTTGCTAGTGTTTTGTTTCAATAAGAGCAAACAAGATTTGGTAATGAGCCAAGTATCAACATACTTGGAAATTTAGGAATTTGTTGTCATTTATGTAACAAAACAGTTTAGTACAAGGTATTGGGAAGAAACATCTGTTTTATAATTAAAGTTGTATATCTTTGAATGTTAAATGTAATTCCGTGAAGTGAGTTATAGTAGAAGTAATGTCATATACTGAGTTATTAAATTCAGACAAACGTTTAGCTACTTATATGATATATTAAAGCAGCTGATTACTAAAAAATTGAAGTTTATATTATCAAAGAATACATCTTCATTGAATGAATTTATCAAGTTCCCGTTATTCACTTTTGGTATCATAACGACCAGTAAGGTTTTTTTACAAGATTATTTGATCTAAAGTTGCTTAACAACGTTTTATTATTCAGTTTGTTGCTGCTTTTCTCTTCACGAAGACGTGAATGGGACAGATTGTTTGTGAACACTACAATGATCAATATTTGGACAAAATATTTACATAGAGTCAATCCAAGTATTTGGGAATTATAACGTTGTACTGAACATCACAATAAACGTTTTTACAATAGTTCTAAGCCTACATATTCATTATGGTTGATGTTCTTTTTTACCAATTTAAAGCTGAAACTAATTTCATGACTAAAAGTTTTTAACAATTACGGAAAATATCAATAGCCTTGTTTGTTGATTCATGGTAATCGGAACAAATTAATTTTCTGTGTTTATTCTATATTTATGCTTTAAAGCAGTATTGCGTTTAAAAATTGGGTTAACATTTACAGTACAGAAAAATATTATCCAAGGAGCTCAGAAACACGTTATTAAATACTTAAAATGTAGACAAATAGCATTTATTAATATTTTCACTTGGTGTTGTTTACTTGTATCTTCCCATTGTTATTTAGGACTTCAGTTGATCAGTTTCTTGTTGGCATATGTGCATCCTGTGTGGACTTCCTCGATATTGCCTGTAGTCACAAGCTTTATAAGCAATAATGGATAGTGACTAGCAGTGGTATCCAGATTGCGCGTTTCGTCCCATTTGGGACTCATCAGCCGGATGTACCTGCATCTCAGAGTTGATGTTCACTCTGGGATTCGAACCCAGTACCTTTCGCTTCTAACGCCATCGCGTTATTCACTTAGCTACTGAGTCCTGATAGCCACCTTCTTGTCCAATGGGGTGAAGATATATTAACTTGGTGTTGTTTACTGAGATTGATCAACTACAGTCCTAAATAACAATGGGAGGATACAAGTAAACAACACCAAGTGAAAATAATAATGAGTGTTATTTGTCTACCTTTTTAGTATTTAATCATTGTTAATTTATTATCATTTTATGCATAATAACATGTATTCAGTATTTTTAATTCATTGTTTTGCTAAGTAAAGAAGGGTAGAGAAACTTAATTATAATTTCGATCAAATTAACTTTAGGCAAAATGAGGGCAATTTAGTGAAGAAAAATTTCTTTTTGACGAAATCATTTTGGAAAATTCCACAATTGTTTACTTATTTCTTTCACGTATGTCAATGTAAAATAAAATCTTAAGTTGTTGAATGATTAAAAAGGTTATTAAATATTAGTGAAAAATATTTTCAAGTGTCAAATATAAGTGACATAATTAGTTAAGGGTAATAAGAACAAGACAAAATGAAAAAAACATATGGAAGAGAGATGCGAAATAATATGGAAAAGATAGGAAAGAGATGAACACATGTCAGAAGAAGGGTTATGACCATGGTAAAATAAGAGACTGGACATTTCGCCTCTGAACTGAGAGATGAAGTTTGGATTGAATATTTGCCAAACAACTGAGTTTAAGAAAAGTTGTTCCGCAGTTTTTTAGTGAGTTAGTCTGACTTTTTAAATAAATTGGAATATAGCTTCTGGCGTAGTTAGAAGTTCAGACCTGACAAGATAGTTAACAATTGATCTACTGACTGATTTGCGTTAACTATACATAACGATACTGAATAATGATGTAATATACCGCCTGTAGTGAGAAGCTGTGACCAGTGGAGATCAACCGTGTTGGATGAGAGGCAGTTACCTACCAAAGATAATGGAAGATGGTCAAGCGACATTGTGGATTGGTTGAATTTAGACATGAACCTTGTTGGATGCCAGTTCAATGGTCTAGATTTTAGGAATTTGCGTTTGTGATTGAAAGTGTTGGGTTTGACTTCGGTATGCGTTACCGTTGATGCACACTGTTGGGGAGTCCCATACTAGGACTTAATGACTGTCCAATGCTTCCTGGTCTTCAGTGATGGTCTAACATTGATCAGTTCATGGTTTCAATGAAGTTTCATGGTTATTTGATAAACAAATACGTTAGATCTGACAGACTGTTGTTGATTTTTTCATATATAACAAAGTTGTTGACTGATAACTTCTTTCGAATAACTATAAACATTTCGGTGAGTTTTAGGTAAAATGTGCATCTGACTATGTTGAATCTCGAAAATTTTTTCATGTTTGCTCAACGGATCATGAGATTCTGAGAAAACGTTTTGATTACATAAAATGGTTTTTCAATATTTGAGGATAATTGTGTTAAGGAACAAATTAATACAGTTGATTTTCACGATAATTTCAAATTGTAAATTCTGTGTAAATCAAATTGTTTATGCTTCACGGTGGACGTTGCAGATAAACATATTAAAATTCATCATTTCGTACATTGAAAGCCAGAATAAAAGGATAGACAGATTGTTTGTAAATGATAATTCAAAACCGATGAAAGTTATGTAATTCTAAATTATTAACGCTTCTAGTTGAAAGTTAACTGTTCAGTTAATTATCATCGAATGGATACTGAAGTAAAGATTAATATTAAAATTTATGAAATTCGATCATTACTTGGTCACTTAATCTTAATAATTTAATAACGATAATTTGGATGTAGTTAAATATTGAGAATATTAATCGAACAATACGATACAGTGTGATGAAAATTTGCGTAACTGGCTTTAAGCGCTGTAAGCGTCATCTGCCCTGATTAACTCAGGGAGCGGAAAACCATACACTTCAAAAGTGAAACTCATAATTATGTATGTATATATCTGTATAGAAACTTTTAATTTGCAAACAGACAAGATGAAAATGAATATTCACTATTCCATACTCCAATATCTTCAATTTCATCTGACTCTATGCATGAGTAAAGTTTCATAAAAATGATTTCATTTTCGAAACAAGCTCTTTTGTAGATAAATTTGTTAATCATAGATTATTTATATAAATAATTTGCTTACTAGTTACATCATCGCTATTATTCCATTTAATTTAGACTACGAATTAAATTTATTTCAAACTTCAACTACGTTTACAAGTAATGCGATTGAGTAATAATAATAATAACATTTTGTTTAGACTACAATAGTAATAATTTCTTCAGTGATCAGTCATTTGTCAATAGACGATGAATGTAAACGAGTGAATTTAAGGCAGGAAGTAAAGTAAATCTATAATATGCTCTACCGAAGATTTTCTAGACTATGGTAACTTTAAGTATATGGTAAAGATAAAATAATAATAGTCAAATTAATCAATAACAGCTCTTAACCATAAAATAATTTGTTTGTTAGTCTAAGAATAAATGTTTTGTTGATAAGTTTACATCAGAAGAAACTGATATATAATGCAGTGACCATTTTTCATAGAAAGAATCAATGAAGAAAAAGAAGAAGGAGAATGATCATTTTGATAGTAGGGCAAATTTTTGTTCAAAAGATAGTCAAGTATCAATCTATTGACAGTTACTGAAGATATTTGAATTTATACTGTGTTGTACGTCTTGAGTCATTGAAATTGCAAAATATGACATATCGAATTCACATTCGTTGCATATTTTCATTCCCCTAACAGAAATTAAGAAATTCACAAAGTTATGATCCCAAGTAGTTTGACATTAAAATGATTTCACCATTACAAATTTCTTCAATTTTAATCCATGTTTTGCTTTATTTAGGGACAAAATACACTTAGACTGAATTTATAAGTAGGTTGTTTGTCTTTATTAAATTTCGGTAACTTTTGTAACAGTCAAGACAATTTATTCAATTTGTAACTATCCCATGCTTGTTTGAAAGATCATAAATATCTCGTAGATACTGTCAAAAGTTAAAAACAAATCGATTAATTCTGATCCTATTTTGTATCTTTTATTTCATGAATGGATCAAAAATAATTTTCTTTCAAAATATAACATAAATTAGAAATAGGAACATTTGATTTTTATGTACAAAATTATTATTGACATTTATGAGCACTCAATGTGTCTGTAAACTATTGTTACTTTCTTTCAGTAGATTCTATCTCAAATTTATTGTAGGAAACAATTGTCTTTCTACTATTCTTTAAGAAAAAGTAACGCAATAAAATGTGAGAAGTTTTAGTTTATGAAACTTAAATTTGTAACAAACAAATTAGTTATTTTTTTATATAAAGTTGAAATCATGAGTCGATGGAAGCTGGACCACCAAGGAAAACCTGGAAGCACTGGAAGGCCGTTTCGTCCTATTTGTTAAGGAAACTTCATCAATATTTTATGCTTTCAAAATATTCTACAAAATATTAAAAATGTTAATGAAGTTTGGTATTATGACTTACAGTGAAATCATAGACACACTTTTCGTACTATTTAGGACCTTTTAGCCAGTTGAACCTGTAAGTGACTGTTGATGTTTACATAGAAAATCAAACCCACTACCTTTCGCCTCAAAAGCAAAAGCGTTATTCCGTTAACCATGGAGACAAGATAGCCACTATCTAGTCCGAAGGGTGTAAATTTATTTATCAAAGAACCAAAAAAATTATAAACAACTATAAGGTCGAAAATCTAGTATGGTGAACGAGAATACAAGTAGGAACAATGGAACGTATTTGAATACAAAATTACAGATTGTCTTACTGAGATCTGAGAACCATACAGTGAATTCTTCATTTGCGCCCTTTCGTTTCTACACCAATCATTCTTTATTCTCGGTCCCTTTTCTTCGATCTTCCGCCACCAGGCATTTAGCTTTCAATTGATGACATATACTACTTATATCTGTCGATATCATTAGCACATACGACACTAGTCATATGGGATGACAATCGAAAAAAATGTCCAAAGACAATAAGCAATCAGGTTCAATGTCAACTGAATATAATGAAAGTCATGTGAGAAGAATTTCAAATTGCTCAATTTCATAACACGTTTTTCATGAAGTTGTCCAAGAGCATGATTGGAGGTTAACTATTAAACCGTGCAACTCATAGAACGTTTTACATAGTTGGTTTTATGATTGATAATCTTATTCTGATGGTTATTAGCTATAATCTGAAAATAAAAAGTTTAATAATAATTCGAGAGGATTGAAATTATATATTTTGGTAAAAACAGAGAGGTCAGAACAAGGGAAAAATGTGTGGCACACCAATTTAGATTAGTCTATGACAAATCGCACACTCATTACAAAAATGTAATTTAGTGAAATTCATTAAAATATATTTAAAAATCCATTTGTCAAATAATTATTTCATTACGATTTAAATTTAGTTGCTCACGTTTTTGTTTGTTTCAGTGTACGCTAACAACTTTCACACATTGAATCAGTCCAGAAGAAATTAGTAAATAATACAAATCATATTTGTTATACCTTTTTTGAGATGCAAGATTCGGATTCTGAGGTGTATACGTTAACTGTCTGCGCTCACTAAAATGAATTTGTATGTGTCTTGTATATTATTGTGATTATTTGAAATCTTTCTTTAGATTGAGCAATCACATTATAAATATCAAGTATTGTTCCTATTCACCTTTTAAGAAAACAAAATTATTACTTTACATCTACTATATACCATTATCTTTTGGTTAACGGTTAACTATATTTACTGAGCTACATGAGCGAGCATACCATATAATGACTGTGACGTAGTTGTAGTAAAATTAAGGGGTTGACCTACTGTAGTGTAGTTAAAATGTTTATTGACACGGTTTACCGTGTAAGATATTTGATAACGTTCTGTAAGTTAAGTATTTCATAAGGGTCAGTAAAATGCAGGTTTATGTCACTTTCAGTTAAAATACTTTTGAAACAACATTTGTATCATTTGAAATAAACAACGTTTGCTAAATGATTTCAAATATTATAGTGTTTGCCATGGAGTAGAATCATTTTCATGGTAATGGTTATACAGTTTACATTATATCATATCTCTGTTTAATACAGCAATAAATCATCATTATTTGTATTTATTGTTTATTTGTTTCTGACTGAATTTGAAGTATGAATAATTGAGGGACGTAGATTGCTCATATAATCACTTTGAAAACCTCCAGTTCATTGCTGTAATTCTCAAAAACACTTAAGCTGGGATCTAACGATGTTAGTGTCAGAATTCACTCAATCAATGCTCTTGCTCAACCCTTCATCCATTGGCCAGGTTGGATAACTGTCTCACACTAGACACGCATTGAACTTCTCAATAAAACTTCAGGAGTTACATTTTACAGCTAGTCATTAGTGACCGCAAGAATGTTATTAGTATAAGGGATTCGTGAGGACTGTAGTATTTTTATTGTTAAATATCACGAAACGATCTTGTTTTGACCAACAGTTGTTGATTGTTCAACTATGATCCGTAGTGTCGCGATTTGGTCTTTGAACGACAGATTCTTACGGAATCCGATCTGTTGATCTCGAAGTTGGACGTTAACTGAATCTTTCACCCGTCTTAGCAGCACTCTTTTGGAAACGTTTCCTGGTGCTGATAGTAAAATCGTTAAAATACGATGAGGTCTATAGTGTTTAGACCCACGGTAGTCAATGCAAATATCTTGATTTTGTGGAAAAGTGCTAAACATTGAGATAACTTAGTCCAAACTACTATGCTGACTGCTTTTATCATGTTACATAAAATATGTTAGTTGATGTACAAACATGAATACTGGATCGAATAATAGAGCCATTCTTAAGAGAATCACAACAAATTCGAAGAAAACTGTCTAGGATCAGAAAGAACCCTAACGCCATGTTTTACCAATGATGTTCAAAAAAGAGGAAATGTTGCAAGAGACGATTTACCGATGAGGTCAACACTTCCAAAGCTATATATTTATATAAAAATTGATCACATTTGTATGAACTATTTTGGTTTTATTATTTTCGTGTTCCCTAATTTCAAGCTTTCATTTTAACCGTAAATCATTGCTATAGCTTCTGCACTCATAAACGAAAACTGATGGTTTGTGTACCTAGTATTCCGTTTTTCCATCATCACTGTTGTTTTTCCGTGTTAATACCGTTTGTTATTTGGTCTCCTGAGTGGTTTGGTCTTATATGTATATCAATAAATATCTAAAATGCAGTAACGATCTTGGACCGGTGATCATTAGTCTTGTGTGCCTCCTCGTCGTTCAGGTCTAGTCAGTATTGGGCCAGTCGTCAATCATAGAGTACCAATCTTTATTGTCCTTGCTGTGTATTAGTTGCTTTGGATCGTCCACACGTATTTTTCAGTTATAGAACTTGACAATTTCCTGCCTTGATGTATTTTATAAAAAAATGTTATTCTCACAGCTATCTGAAAATACCCAGTGACACAAACAATAAAATACCTTCTGTAAAGACAAAACATTTTGTTTGATAATTAATTGCCCTTCACAGATATTTTATTTTAAAATATCAATGTCTAACCTAAATTCATCCTTCATTGGTTGAATGGAATTTGAATACTTTTCTAATGTAGAATACCTTATCTCAAGGATTTAATGGAAAACAGTAAATTACTACTTTTTTATAAAGAAATTGTTTTTAATTAATCATTAGTTACAAAACCTATGACTGTTTAACAATAAATTCGGTACTGGATTTAATGAATCTCGAATAACGTTACAAAAGATTTGCATCTCAGCTTCTGTCAATCAGTTTTTTGTTCCAGTATGAAAGCTTTCCCTTGTTTGTTAAGAGTTTCCAGGTCATATGATAAGTAATTCATTACTTTACTCAGACTCATTACCAAATTACTAAGTCATAAGCTAATATATGTTATATGCTTAATTTTATCAGCTTTAACAGCAAATAGTTGATAAAAATATTTATTATTTTTTGACATTCAACAGACCATTGTCATAAGAGGCTGTATATTTATGTAAAACAAGTAGAATAGTTATTTTGAAACACTGTTATGGTAATATACTACCATGGCATTTTATAAACGTAGATTTTTCACTTATTCCACCCTGTCTATACTGAACAGAAAACACTGTAGACCATCGTATTCATTAAAGAATTTTGCAACGATTACAGTAATCAGGATCAGCAAAATTTCAGAAATGTTATCTAATTTGATTTATCATTTGCAGTAAATCTTAATTGTTTAGTTATAACAATAAATCAACCAGTTGATTATTGATAGGAAATGACAAATCACAAATTTTTTTTTCAGTTGAAGATGGTACACCCGACATTGATACAATGAAAAGTCAGATTCACAGGATAGAAAGGGAAAGTATTGGAACTAAAAATCTTAAAGTTAGAAGTAAAACGCATAATATCTAGTCTAAATGGAATAAATCACATTAGAGAATATGAAGGGTTGAAGAACACTATATGCAAACTTTAAAGGAAAAGTATTAATCAATAAAACTGCTTAAAGGTTATTAATTTTGAGAAGGCTTCAAACATTTTCAAATGTGTCTCACGGTGATGCACAGTTCAGTATCAGAAACCTCACCCTAATCTTGCATTCCTCTTGTTCGTACTTAACTTTTTTCCAGCCTATTTTAATTACTGTCAGTACTGAGTGTTTGGATAGGCCAGAATTAGGTGTAAACAGATATATATAAACCATCAAATTCAATGAAAATTTGAGTTTTCATGAATTAACCCACCAATTCTACTCAGGTTTCCACTCCTAACTGATGAATAATTCCAGATACGATTTCATTGCATGGGAGTATGAATTTAAAGAAATCTCTAATCAATTACCTACTACCTACAGGTTCCTTCAGGTATAATGTCTATAACAATAAATTTTGGGCAACTTTATAGAAGAAGAAATAATAAATATAATATATTTAATACATTTATATCATAGTTGATGTCATTTATTTTCATTAACCTACATTTATTGATTATGAACCTCAGAGATTATGGTAAAAACATAAAAAATCAATGTTGTATTGATTTTAGCAGAAAATAAATAATTTAGGTAATTAAAATAAAAATTTTGTACTATTGATGTTTTTCACTGTTTTTTTGTCTCCAAGTATTGCTTAGTAGTGATGTACTTTATTGATGTTTTCTCAACAGTTATGTCATTCAATTATTTTTTTTATTAATTGATTGTTCATAATGTATAAAATTTATTATTAGTGATGAATAAACTGTTTATGATATTGAATAACCGAGGAGCTGAGGAGTCCCACAATAGGGCGAAACGGCCGTCCGATACTTCCAGGTTTTCCATGGTGGTCTGACTTTAATAGACTCATAAATTGAACTATATATAAAAAATAACTAAACATTTGTAAAATTAGTCATAATACACTGTAATAAATTGTGTCTACTGGTTATACATTCTAATTTAATTGTATCATTCAATTGTTGCATAGACTAACAAATGAGGAATTCTTTGAATAAACTTACATAATCTAATATCCAGGAATGATAAATCCTGTAGAAATAATATTTGTTAAGTCTTTTGAAATATATAAATATTTTTAGGAAGCATCTAGAGAAAAATGAGCACCATCTGTTGTTATCCTCAAATTATATTCATGAAACAGTAAAATTTACCTAGTTGTTGATATTAAGGATTGCAATAAATCAATCTTTTGGTATATTAACATTCGAAGCAGATTATCACGATATAGCCGTCAAGTCACGAGGAATTTTGGACGAAATTTGTTAGTGACTAGCATTGGGATCCATGGTGCGCATTTTCTTCCCATTACAAACTCGTCAACTGGAAGCACCTAAAATCGAGATGACAGCTCAACGGTTTTTCCTCCTAAAGCCCAACGCCCTATTCACTTTGTTACTGATTCCAGATAATCATCAGCTTATAGAACAATAATGCAACAGGTACATTTGCCTAACGTGTACTAAATATAACGAAATGCGTGTCTCCGATTCCACTGCTAGCCACTGTCAAACTTTGCTACGTGATTTTAATGAAAATATCAACAAAATTTATTTTAAATCATGATCACAAGTAAACTAGAATTATGCTGAATAAAGTATGTCATAAATGAACCTTGGGAAATCCAAGCATGTGTTTATACATATTAGCTTAAAAATACTTTTTATAACCAACTGTTACTGTAAATGGGAATGTGAAATCATTTGTATTACATAAGAACATCAGGCAATTGCATACATCTGAGATGAATATGATAGTTTAAAATAAGAGATTCATGATATATATATATATATATATATATATATATATATAGAGAGAGAGAGAGAGAGAGAGAGAATGAGCTTAGCTTTTCAACGAATGATAGACATGTTTACAATAAAGTATTCTTGCTTTTTCTGTGCGCTTAGAAAACCTTATGAAATATTATCAATTTACTTTACCCTAGGGAACGATAAGTAGTCATAGTTAGTAATATCCATAAGGTTAGAGGAGGAATCTAGGCGTCAATGTGATTGACGAACCAAATTATCTATTACGAACATATATATTTTATTTAGCAATCGACGCAAAGTTTATTTACTCTATTTTAGACCCTGATTTAGGTTTGAAATACAGGTCCACTACAAATGTACAAGTATCTAAAGCACTGTCAGGTTGAAATTATAGTGTTACATTGATTTGGGAAATAAACTCGATCGTTCCAATGTGACTCCCATAACTGAATACCGTATTGTAATGACTTCAAGATTATCAGAGTCGGAAAAAAGAGAAATCAACACTGATATCACCTTCACTGTAATGTTCCAAATCAAAAGTATCATGTTTTATGAAATTATTTCAGTTGAAATATACGATGAAATTAGTTTCTTAGCAATTATGCATTCTTTCTATTAGAAACTTTAATCAAATAATTGGAAACTAAATAAGCGTTGTGAACGATTGAGAGATGAATCATCATACTGACTTCAATCTATTCTAGTAATAAAATCAACTTAGCATTCATTCAGATGAGTTAATAGTTAATTTGTCACAATTATTTGATTTCATGTTTAAAATAATTACTTTTTCACATGGAATGTATTCAGTTGTAATGTGTACAGTTCATCTTGATATGCAAAAAAAAAAGATGAATACTTGAAGATTTTAAATGAAAATAATTCCTAGTTTTATTAATTTTATAATGGGATCAAAAAGTGTAAGCGAACAATATTGCTTTCAGTTAGACCCTTATAAGGCTTTATTCTAAAATATATGGATATTTATGTAGATATGTGAAAACATGAAACCAACCAAAGCAATTTATGAGTTAATGAAATGGGTTGGATACAAAGTTCATTAACTTTTTTTAATTAATAAATTTTATTCTACTCCATCATTTGCTTCTTCTACCTGTTCTTTTTGTATATCAAGTCAATAAAATTGGGATATAAACAACCATACTAATAAAGTCCAGTACATGAAATAGTTTCATTTGAATTGTATTTGTCTGTTTATTTGTTTAATAAATTACCTCATGGTTACATTTTTTTTTAAAAATTGACCAAAAAATAAAGGCAAATGAATTCAAATAAAGTATGAACAATAATCCCATTGATATTGTTTGTAAAGTTATTCATTATTTACTAATTATACTGCTAAGGTTCATAGACTATACTGAACATGTACATCCAATTACTGTCATTATATGGCTTTATCATTATTTGAACACCTTACGGTAATATGATATTAATTTATTGGTTTGATACATTAATTGATAGTGTAATTATCTTATGATGTCATATATTAAATTTTGAAAAATTCCAGTGAAAATCGTCAGTTATTCAAAGTTAAATTATATGTGCAACAAAACTGTTTCTCTTGCTTATTTTTGTTGATGTAATACACTATGCTATCATTCTTATCAAATCCTTATCAAATTATACAGTTATGCATTGGAATCAACGATTCAATTGATTAGTCAATTATATTTCCTTAGTGTCTTATTAACATAACATGTTTCTCAATTGTTTTTATACTCAAAACTGAAAACAAATTAGTCATTGTTTCTCACTGGAAGGTACTATTAATTAGTCTGACTAAAATCATTTAGTTTATTGTAGAAATAATTTTAACTTACAAATAATAAACCTAAAATCAGTCAATCATAAATCATATACACCTATTTGTGTTCGCTGGCAAAGACTGACAGAGATATTACATAACATTTTATTAAAATAAGCAAAGATGGATAGCGGTTAGCAGTGGAATCCAGGACGCGCGTTTCGTCCTAGCTGGGACTCGTCACCTGGATGTACCTGAATCTCTGAGTTGATGTTCACTCGGACCCAGTATCTTTCGCTTCAAACGCCATCGCGTGACCCACTCAGCTACTGAGTCCTGATAGCCACTTGATTGTGCAATGGGATGAAGTTTGAAATCACTTATTTCAATATTCCCATTGATGCTTAGGACTTCAGCAAGTCAGTCTCGAGTCTCAGAGTGAACATCAACTCTGAGATGCAGTTTCATCCGGCTGACGAGTCCCAAACAGGACGAAACGCGCGTCCTGAATTCCACAGCTAGCCACTATTCATCTTTGAGTACAATGCTTGTGAATTAAGGCTATATTGAGGCAATACGCATAGTATGCGCATATGACAATTAGAGACTGACCAGGTTCAGTCCTAAACATCAATGGGAAGATTCAAACAAACAATACTAAGTGAATTTTATTAAGATAGTTATTCAATTTAAACCGTCATGGATATTGTTGTCTATAAACTGGACAACATTTTTTTTCTTATTTTCACATATTGTAATTTAATGATTATGTATTACGTCTTACTAATTTTTCACACAATTTAGTCTTCCACTTGATCGAATTGTAATTGCACTATCATATCTCTCTCATCCTATCTGACCCATATTTATATTCTGATCACAGATCTTAAATTTTCACTTACCATATATACAGATTCAAGTTAACATTCTATATGAGTCATATCAACATTAACAACTTTATTCTATTTGGTTTTACAATCCTAAATTTACATGCTTTAAACGATGTACTTTGCCTTTGAGCTGGCCATTTTTTAGGATTATTAATTTGCACATATGAATTGTAGAACCTGAAGAGAATTTATCAAAAAGAATATCCTTCGTTCAAATATTAGTCTTTTAATATGATGTGGATCGTTAAACGATTTTACTTTATTTGAAGTTAAAGATTCATTTATCTAATGAATATTGACCGAAATATAATACAGAAAGGTATACATTTTAAATGGCAACAATTCTATCGTCGTTAATATGCTTGTGTTAATTAAAGATGAAAAATTATTTGAATGAAACGCCAAAAAAACAAAAACAAAAATAAAATACGAAACAACGAAACAAAAAGTATTTTTTTCTATTATTATTTTTTTTTCTTTTGGTTTTTTACGAAACGATACAAACAAGCATAAATATGTAGGCTGAAAAGTTTAATGTTTATCTATTTTTTTTTACATTATAAAAATTTCGAACATTTTATATAATAAAGGAGAATAGGATAGTAAAGACAATAATAAGAAAGTTACATCAAAAGGGAAATAATTCCCTTTTTATACTTGACATTTGATTTAGTCTTTCATCTTGTAATTTCACAAAATTAACTAAACTATAGTTTTATATTGTTTAAAAAAAAGAGAAAAAAGAAGAAAGGGAAAAAGGAATTACACACTCTGAAGGTCGTTAAATAATAGTTTTCTTGTGTACTCAACAATAAAACGCATTTGATTTTTATGTCGTTTATTATTCAGTAAATATTTAGAACTACTACTACTACATCCATCGTTAAGAAGGTACAAGTATTTATAAACAGTTGTTTACGCAAAATACTCAACATTCACTAGCCGGATGCTATCAGCAACAGCGTTTTATGGGAGAGTACAAACTAGCTTCCAGTTAGAGAGAAAATTAGGAAAAAACGTTGGAAGTGGATAGGACATACATTAAAGAAATCACCAAAATGCATCATGAGGCAATCTCTAACTTTGAATCCGGAAGGCAAGCGGAAATGAGGAAGCTCAAAGAATACATTACTCCGGGAAATAGAATCAAATATGAAAAGGATGAATGTTAACTGGAAAGAACTGGGAAGGACTGCCCAGGACAGGGTTGGATAGAGAATGCTGGCGGGCGGCCTATGCTCCTCCGCGAGGGGTTGGTAACAGGCGTAAGTAAGTAAATATTTAGAAAACAAAAAAATAGTAATCTTTGCTACACATAATAATAATAGTAATAATACCAAAATTATTTGTTTATCATTTTTGAATTAATTCTGAAATAGTTTGAGTCGTTGTATAACTTCCATGTAATTTCATATTAGATGAAATAAAAATTGGTAAAATATTTGTTTGTTTTTCATTTAATTCCATAATAATCTGATGTTGATGATAAGAACAATTACATAAAATCTTTGAATTTATTTGATTAAAATAATCATCATGATTATCTTTAAGTGATTTTTGAGGTATTACCAATTGAAATTGATAATTTTGACTATGAAAATCAGTTTGATAATTTTGATTTATTAATTTATAATCATTTAATTGATTATAAGAAGTGATAAATTGATTATAATTAGAGATTGACTCTTTCATTGAATGTGTTGCACAAGAATTCATTGATGTTTGAGTCGGTATACCCCAACATAAACTTTGGTTTGGAATTTTCGAATTTTCTTTGCAAACTTTTAAGGAGTTTGATTCATTTTGTTTCACTTTCTGGTTAGATTGTGATTTTAATTTGTGTAAGTGTTTAGACGGTCGAAAATGTTTGAAAAATTTATTAATCACTGAGATAGGTAACCAAAAACTACAAAAAACAATTTGCATTCCAATGAGTGTAAAAAATGCTAATGTCGCTGGTAAAATAAGAAAACGATATTCCTTCCAGGTTGTTTGCTCTGAATTAGTAAATTCATAATTTAAGTGGGAAGTGGAAGAGACATTGGAGATAAATTTTGCAATTTTCCGTTTTATATGAAAATAGGATGATTTATTTGAGGTAGTAGCTATTGAGAAAAAAATCAATTAGGTAAGATAAAAAAAAACACTGGACATATTCAACAACATTCGTAACAACTTAGAATGCCATTTTTGACGATGTTTATTGACTAAAGTAATTAAACTGGTCATAAATTTAGTTCCTTCACTCTTTCTTGATATTCCAACCCGATTTTCTGTTAGGTTTTTGTTTGTAAATAACTCATTTCGAATAATATGAAATATTAACCTGATTGAGAATACGATATGTAAAATACAGGGCTCCCATGTACTTTAACTCATTTAAATCCACCTTTTTCACATTTATTTAATGAAACATTGAGTAATTAAAGAACAAATTATTAGTTTTCTATTTATTTACACATTACTGGAACCCAGAATCATTCTTATCGTATATATGACAGTTCATCCCCTACACTGAAATATCACATTTATCTAAATGTGACAATATAAAACTTCATGATTTAAACAATTCGAATTTGTTTGAAATCACAAGAATCAACTAATGGAGGAGAGTTATTATGAAGTTACATTATAATCTAATTATCCCTACAGCACTTTACCTAGTTTACTTTCTATGATATGTGAAACGATAGAAAAGCAAAATTTATAGGAAACATTGTCATTACCGAGATATAATCCTACGCAAACTAGTTTGTGTTTAGCTCAGTGCTCGTAAAAGCTTTCCATTATATCTATGACTTAATTTAATAAATCGTGTTGTAAAACACAATTTTACATCTATAAACGAATTCTGTGTAAAGAGGTAAATTATAATAGTTGACTTACATTTTTCATAATGATTTGTCAAATTAGACTTTTTGATATATATTGCGGAACCATTGGAAACGCTATCTGTGCTTGAGGTCTTATGTGTTGACGCCAGTCTAACACTTAGGCGGAAGTTACTATTTTGACAAATAACTGATTGAGCTATAAATAAAATACGCGGTATAAAAGAATAAAATAGATGAATTTAATAATAGAAAACCTAAGAACGATAAGGTTGAATCGTTTAAGTTGATCAAGCTCCATATGTTATATGAAAATATGTTCCTGTATACATCCATATGTTAACATATTGACAGTAATCTTAACGAAAACAGCTTGAATAACTAAGAGAAAACATTCTGGTATCGATTAATCAAATATTTGAAGAAAACAGACATAATTATTGTAATTCAAACTTTCAATTAAGTGCCCCCGATCGCCCTGAAACGGACGAGAGTGGGGAGAGTCCGCTCCCCCTCTTGAAATGCTCGCACATGGCCACGCGTACATAGCTTCTGTCAGGGAAGTCCTACTCACTGCCTTCTCGTGACGTTACCGTTGTTTACGAAATCGAGAGGACGAAAAGCGAATGTCCGGCGCTTTAACCGGGTAGGTGGACACAGAAAATACACCTAAGGGAGTTGGAAAACCCTGACTCCAAACCAATGGTGCACATGGGCTCCAGTATCCTGAGGGAACAAATGACTCATGAATCAACCGCTGGTCACCGGCTACCATGGGACTGCATTTCCTCACGATGCTCCACTGTCTTGTGGATTAGACCTTAAGGTCAAAGACTCCGGGTGTGGCCCCTTAAGAAAACCACCTGTTTCAGTTTGAGCACCTGGGCAGTATCCCAGCCCTCACACAAATCAAAGGAGATTTGTGCGGCGCATATGTATCTGGTGCTTCCTTGTACCAATATTTATGTGTTTAAATAAATAATAATAATATTCAGTTAAGTAATGATTTTTAAAAACTTACCTACAAAATGAATAGGTAATTCATGATGAAAAACTGGAAGAGATGAAATTTCATGAAATTTACTAATTTTGAGTATAAATTCCGTTGCATAATTATCACCGAAACAATCTAAAAGTTTAATTACTTTAATGGATAAAGTTCGATTGCATTTTATTGTTACTCGTGAATCATTTGTCTAACAAAAAAACAAACAATAAACATAGGTTTCAGATCATTAAGGTTTTCCACTAGATCTACACTTGCTATAAATAATGCGCAAAATAAAATTACAAAAATATTATTTCATACAATTGAAGTTAGATTAGTCTAATTCCCTTCAGCATACATACTATTTCTTAACCCTATTTTCGCTTTGAACACTATCGGAAACTATCAGAAGTTTGACGTCTTAATTACCATGTTGTTTTATGCTTTGTCGTCACCGCATAGTACCGGGATAAATGTATAAGTTTGTATATAGGAAATTCTCATTTCGGCATTTGACAAATAAAAAGGAACGAATCAAGCGAGGAAATTTTTTTCAATTAGTTTTTCATCATGGATCTACATTAATGTATATATGATTCACAATAGAGGAATAACATTCATTGAGTGGATGCGTTACGTAATAATTATATAATGACGTATCGATTATTAATTGGAAGAAAGAGGAATAATAATAGTCAAAGTAATTATTCGAAAATCAAGCTGTTGCTACGTTGCATAATATGTAAAAGGAGAAGAAAGAACTAACAAAATATTTTGATGAATGGTCAGTAATATAGTAGTTATGTAAGAATCAAGAGGCGAATGTAGAAAATAAGTAAAACGCATAAATGGAAGGAACACGAAAATTGTTTACCAAAGTTCTACTGCTGACTACGCTATACCAATGGCCAGGGTAGCCAGAGTGTTTGTACAAACTTCATTTGCATACATAGGTTCGGTTTGTGAACATGGATTGCGATGGCTTCAGCTATGTGCAAAAGACGAACTCGTAAACCATGCGGCAAATTTGATAAAATATGGTAGATAACAGTAGATAATTATTACGTAACATATCTACTCGATGGGTGTTATTCCTTTATTGTGAATCATATATATATATATATATATATATATATATATATATATATATATATATATATATATATATAACTTAGTGTAGAGGCATGATGAAAAACCAGTTGAAAAGAAATATATAGAAACTTGAAAATAAACTTAATGGTTAGGATTTCTTTGTTGAACAAATTATATTATGATCTCAATCAAGTTATTTAAGTGTGAATCCTGTCAGTTTTTATACTATGAACTAAAGCAACCTTTTTACGTAATATCATGTACCTGGATGAACTTGGATTTTTTGAATAATTAAATAAATAAACCATATGTAATAAGAATTGTAGCCAAATCGTTTAACTGTTATTGCGAAATCAGTGGTATTCACTTAATCATTTGTTTTGTGTAAAGACTGTAGAAAATCCACTCACTTCAATAGTGATTATTTCAGCACATCAAACTTTGTTTTAAACAACAACAAAAAAGTGTTTTTCGTGATAAACCTTTTTTTATTGTCATAATCAGGGGTAACAGGAAATGACACTCAAATAAAATGAGGCAAAGTTCTTTTCTGAATGATATTTTTATTCTTATAGTCTAATTGATAATCAAATTTTAGTATATTTGCAAAACTGAATTATTAATTATAATAAAAAAAATAACAAGAATGGTAACTTTAAAAAAGGAAACCTTTTCTTCTTCTTACGCCTGTTACTCTCAATGGAGCATAGGCCGCCGACCAGCTTTCTCCAACCCACTCTGTCCTGGGCCTTCTTTTCTAGTTCTATCCAGTTCTTGTTCATTTTTCTCATGTCTGTCTCTATTTCTTGGCGTAATGTGTTCTTTGGTCTTCCTCTTCTCCTTTGACCTTCAGGATTCCATGTGAGGGCTTGTCTTGTGACGCAATTAGGTGATTTCCTCAAGGTGTGCTCAATCCACTTCCAGCTCTTCTCCTGATTTCTTTCTCTGCTGGAATCTGGTTTGTTGTCTCTTACAGTAACTTGTTGCTGATAGTGTCTGGCCATCGAATCCAAAGTCTCTTGCGTAGACAACTGTTAATAAACACTTGTATCTTCTGGATAATGGCTTTCGTAGTTCTCCACGTCTCCGCCCCATACAGTAGGACTGTCTTCACATTTGTATTGAAAATTCTAACCTTGGTGTTGGTTGACAATTGTTTTGAGCTCCAGATGTTTTTCAGTTGTAGGTATGCTGCTCTTGCTTTGCCGATCCGCGCCCTCACATCTGCATCTGATCCACCGTGTTCATCAATGATGCTGCCCAGATATGTAAAGGTTTCCACATCTTCCAAAGCTTCTCCATCAAGTGTAATTTTGTTTGGTGCATGTTTTATTGTATCGGAGAGTCTTGCTTTTCCTTTTGTTTATATTGAGACCTACTGCTGCTAGGGCTGCTGCTACACTGGTCGTTTTCCATTGCATTTGTTGTTGCGTGTGTGATAGAAGAGCCAGATCATCTGCGAAGTCTAAATCGTCAAGCTGCATCCTGCCTGTCCACTGTATCAACAAAAAAAATGAAACCATTTCCCAAAAACATCATACAGTCAAATAAGAGGTCAATAGAAACGTGTTATATAATGAATGGTATTTTGTTATTCTCGTAAAGCTTTTCTGGGATCACTATAAATCCTAATGACAGATTTGAATCAGATTATGCAAAAGATATTTTGACATTATTAGATACATATATCAATCAAAAAAATTACATATATTATCTCGGTATAAATTTTGATCATACCCAGTAAAGTGATTGGGAAAATGTTCGATTTGGTGGACAGATAAAAATCAGATTATCACCTTCATTGACGTAGATTTCATTTTGACCTTCTTTAAATCTAAAAAAAATAATTGACAAACATCTGATAAACCAACCACTGAAAAGAGATAACAGTTAATCCTACATTTTAACGAACTTGTCCAAATATCTATAAATATAAAATCCGTTTTTGAATCATTTGGGTTTTGTTTTATTATGAATTATCAGAACACTAATCAAATCACCATACGAACTAAGTGAGTTTTCCGGTTGCGAGATTGAATGATTTAACTTTCGTCATCTTTTTCTCAGTTGACATGATTCTTAATTCGTTTAATCAGCAGATTAACTTTGATTAATATACAAATATCACTTACGCCATACAATATTATTGTGTAAGAGCATAACAGCCAGAGTAAACATTATCTCATCAGGCTTTGAAATAAACTATTTACATTATAAACAAGTGTTAGCAAACAACACAGTCTAGATCAGCGTAGACCAATCGACTTGTTTGCAATCTGCTAGGAACAACATCCAATTAATGGTATTGTTATGTCTTAAACTTAGTGTTTACGAATGTGAAATGGATTTTTATTTAAAATGATAGTAATTGCGATACTATAGTGTATGTCATAGCTTTCACAAGTAACTCAATGTTTCCCTACCTGGTTAATTAACATGTTTACTTACAGTTGATATTTTGTAAGGTTACTATAATGTTATGTTTATTCTTCAGTGTGAAAATACATTTTAGCTGGATTAGCGTGTATATGATGAGGAAATTAATTAATCAAATACATTTTCCACTGTTTCTGAGAATAATCAAAATGCTAGATTTAACAAAACGGTTGAGATTTTCGAACTAGACTATAAGTAATTTTATGTGATACACATGAGAATTGATATCCTATTTGATTTTTAGTTAACGATATCGCTTCAGTTCATTTTAATCCATAATCGTTGATGAATAAGATACTGAAAAAGATTTTCCCTAGACAAATACTGTAATGACATGAACTGATCTGTCATAAATTCAAACTTTTTTTCATCAGTCGAAAATCATTTATGAATTATGTACAAATGACGTTTATTTTCTATTTGTAATTCATTTGTTTGAAACATTAATTGTTTTTGAAAACTTTAGTCCGTTCATCTATTCATTTGTGACAAAAACATAGAATATGTCAATTTATTATGAATTGGATTACTTTAGTAATGTATTATTCAACTGTTATGACATGTACTTGATAGAATCGAAGGTTTTTGAGCAGAAATTGTATGTCCCAACCAACATTTGAGAAAGCCAAAATAACCACCCAGATACCTCGTATATCTTAGACTTATAAATCATGTTATTGTAAATATAAGATGCCGAAACACGAAGTATAAAAAACAGCGGATAGAAATACGTCTAGTTTTGATACTGTGCTAAATAATATATTCACTACTGAATGAAACTTAATTTGAAATAGAATAGTGAAAAGTATGGCAATATTAAGTGTGTCGGAAATCATCTTACATTAAGGGCTATATAAAAATAACTGGAATAATCTGTTGAAAATAAACACAGAAAACAAAAGAAATGATAACTCAAACAAATAGTTTCTTGCACTTCGTAATTCCTCTTCCTTGTATCTTCCGGAAAACAGATAATATTTTTGTCACCTAGGATGCTTAGGACGACTGATGTCCTAGTATTTTGTCGTTGGTGTTTCAATACTTGTTAGATATTGTCAGGGTCTACAGCAGACAAAATTCATCAGACAATCTTTATTTTGTTTTGAATAGATTGTTGTTTGACAACAATTCTCAGTACTGCGTTTCGTATAAATAAGGAATGATCATAAAGTGTAGTTCGTTATTCGTAGTTTTAGACCTACTGACACTATTTCGTCTAGAATTTTAGATACATGAGTTGGTTTCATTTACATATAAGTGCCTTGGTCAAAATTCGTCATTTTGACATAAATTATATTGTGTCATTGATACAGCTCTCCAGTTGTTATAGGGTGGACTTGATGGTAATTGTTATCACTGTAGCTGATAATGCAAATAAGTGATCGAAATCCTTTCGATTTTACGTTTTGTGTTTTATAACTTTTGTTTTAGTGATTTGAGTTGAATCAGCTTACAAACATTCTGCATAAATTTAGCATTGTTAGTAATGTCACCTATCATTTAATAAGAAAGCATTTCCTTATAAATTAAATCGGTTTTACAGCTGTTTGAGCTAACACGACAGACGAGATATGAACACATTCTTGGTAAAACGAATTTATGATCTATCTTGACAACAAACAAAACTGACCTAATTGACAAAGTTTGAAGACAAAAGGGTCATGAAAATGTTGTGTGATATTTTAATGTAAACTAGAAGTTATAATTTTTGATGCTCAAAATTTTACCAAGTTCAAGCACTAACAAAGATATATCCATTTATACTAAAAAAAATGCTGTTTAGGCAGATTGCCATTTATATACTTACTATTTTCTTTATTAATTTTTTGGGTTTTAAACAATAAGAATGATCAAAATAAATTAACATAGACTTATAGTCGTTTTCAATAATTTCTCATCAGGTTCTACAATTATAAATCCAAATTAATAATCCATAGATGTGGCCAGATTTAAGGTCGTGTACATCATTTAAAGGTGTAACATGTGAATCAAAGATTGTTTGCCATATAAAATGAAATCGTTAATATTGAGATGACTAATATGAAGTGTTAACTTGAATCAGTTTATAAATGAAATGAAGTTGTGAGATAAATGATCACAATAAATATGGTCAACACAGGATGAGAGAGAGAATATTATGATTACAAATCGAAAATTACGCAATATGTAGAATAATATGAATTACGCAAAAATTAGTAGATAAGGGTGGGAGCTGAATAAATCTCTAAAAAAGGTTAACAAGTTTAATAACAATAATAGTAATATGGATAGTGGCTAGCACTGGAATCCAGGACTCACATTTCGTCCTATTTGATACTCGTCAGCTGCGTTTACCTGCATCTCAGAGTTGATAATAATAATAATGGTAATAGAAAAACATGTGAATATAGTTAAAAAAAGACAGTTATACTTGACCAAGAAAGGTTATTAAGTACATTAGCCGAATTAGGTCACTCATTAGATAAGATTACTATTGATTGATTAGGCCTGAGGTTGGCTAAGATAAGAGAAGGGATTGAACATAATTCTTTTGCACGCATTACTCCGGTTTTTAAATCCAAACTGCTACTGCTTTTACCTATTGATAAACTTCAAGTTTGACAGACTTTGACAAAAAATTACTGACCCGAAAAATAATTGAGAAAAATTAACTTAATATGCACATACTATAACTTTAAACGATTTATTTCATCTTAAACCTGGTCACTTTTTGAATAATTAATATCCACATATAATTGTAGAATCTGAAGAGAACTTGTAAAAATAGTATTCTTCATTCATTTCATATGATGCGGTTTTTTAAATGATAGCCGAAAACAAAATATTTCAATGGATTATACTTAAACGGCTCCTTAAATGTAAACAGGGTTTTTAGTGGTGTTCGCTTAAAACAGTGGGTAATATTTTATGACAGATTTTTATATATGTGTTAGGGGTATGGAGTCTTCAAATACAACATAGAGGGAGAAAATCAAAAATTGATTTAAGATGAATTTTCGTTACATAAATTTGTTCACTGGGAATGTTGCTCATGGACTTCAAGTTCCGTTTCCATTATAATTTGTATTCATTAAAAAATGACTCCGTTTATTAACTATAATCATTCGAATTGATATATAACTGATCGTTATAATGCATTTAAGATTCTAATGTATATTGTTAGAAAAATCTTCTGTTCAACAACTGAACGTTTTACTCTAGTATGAGTTGCATCGCAGAAGAGTTTAGCTGTAGTCTTGCTCACTGTATTGAAGTCGGAGTTGCAAAATAGAAACTTAATGCTCGAACATACCAGTTTTTAAAACGAAATGTTTATTTAATGTTCAAGAAAGGGTGTTTTAGAACAAGCTGGACGTACAGTTTGGGATTACCTCGGTATTTATTGTTATTCATCAATTGTGAATGAAAAATGTTTCCAGCAAACCATGGGAGATTATGCCTTCATAAGTAGTGAACATTTTAAAATTCATCAAAAGAATTGGAATTTCTTTTGTATTGATGGATTTTAGGTACTATACATTTCTGAATATAGATCTTGAAGACACTGTGTCCTATAGTTTTACTACTACATATTTTACAGCGAGTATCAGCTAGCGATCTTGATTTTCATCTGTAAATAACTATTATGATCTCATTGATTATAACATCATAATTTAATAGATTGTACAGAAGTAGGAGCTTTATTTTTGTTATACTTTCAGTCAGCTATACTTTTATCGGAGAAGTTATTTAACGTGTAGAATTTTAGTTGAACTGCTTTAGTAATGTCAGTATTTTATTGGAACACTCGTGTCTAGATAAAAACTCTTTCATATAATATGATCACTAAACCAAACTACCGATATTTGTTTTACTAGTAATCAGTACACACATCCGATGTTATCAAAATAACGTTTTCTTGATGAAAATAAGAGTCAAGTACTTTATCTAAAATACTAAATGTTGACATATTTAATCCTCAGATGGCTTATTACTAAGTAAGTAGTGCGTACATTCATTACTGAAACACACATATAGATGATTTGCCATATATATACGCAATTTAAATCCTGTAAATATTGTTAAAACAATTAATATACACGTAAAGTATACTGCTGAGGTAAGTTATCAAGAATATTACATAAGAATGAACTACATTGGATTTAAGCAAGCAATTTTCTAATTTCGTAACAATGAATTCCACTATTAGATTATTGAATGATGTATATTATTACTGAGTCAACATAAAAAAACCAAATAATTTACATCTGAGATGATATAAGTACACAATAGAAGTGTAAATGAAATTAACTAGTGTCTTAGATCATTTCAATGAATATGGTCGAATTCAACTTAACGAAAACTTCTAGTAAGACAGTTAGAATTTTCAGTTTCGTTTGGTAAATATGGATTTCGCAGAAACAAACAAACAGTAATTTGTTTCTAAAATTTTAATTTTCAATATGTTTTAGGCTTTCTTTTATTAAAAATTATTAATTGTCAACTTTAGATGATTAGCGTTTTTGAGCGAGAAGAAACTAGTGCTAATTAACAGTTGTTTACGCAAAATACTTCGGATCCGCTGGTCAGATACTATGAGCAACAACCTACTGTGGGGGAGAACAAACCAGATTTCAGCGGAGGAAGAAATCAGGAAGAAGTGAATAGGACACATAATGAGGAAAGCACACAACTGCGTCACAAGGCAAGCCCTCACTTGTAATCTTCAATCTCAAAGGAGAAGAGGAAGGCCAAAGAACACAATACGCCGAGAAATGGAAACAGATACGGTACAGAAACGGTACTGGTTCGAGTTAGGGGCGGCCAGACCAAAACGTGACACAAATCCATTAAGTCACTGACAAGTGGACTGAGCCATGTTGGTAGGTGTAGACTAACTGGGTGGGATCCGCGAGATGATAGCAATCGATGGTTAGAGACCTTGAATGACATGGCTCGAAATCGTTTACAACGATGAAGGTGCATCCACTCCATGTGTTCTCCCAAGTTCTAATTTTCTTAATTCTTCATGTCTCTATCTTTTTCTCTTTCCAAATTTATTTCACTGGATTATACTCCTTGAATAACATCTTCAAACCCTAATCTTTCGGATTGCTGCTTATACTCTTACTACTTCTACCACTATGGTATTTAAATCGACAACTGCATCTCTGTGCTAATGTGATATGGCAACTCGAACTGATGTATGTACGTACGAAGTTCTAGGTTGTGACTGACTGACTGAATGAAACTATGTTTGTACGAAATTAGGCTTTTCATTTTTTTTCAACACTTATCATTTATGAATATATATTCCACATTACTAATAACTATTTTCTGTAAAAACAATCAAACAAAACAAAATAAGCAAACAAAGAAATCTTTATAATAAATAAAATATTTCTTGTAAACTATAAATAAATAAATGATAATCAAACGTATGTTTTATGTATACAATTCTTATATTATAGGTTAATGAGTGTTTTATCATACAGAAACTATGTTATATTTAATTTACAGGAAATATATTTTTTCTAATTTTACATCATGTACATTTTGATGATTGATAAGAAGAAGTATAGAGAAAGGGGAAAAATTGTAACCTTATTAATATTAAGTTAGAAGATAACATCTAATAGAATGGGAATATAAAACTATGAAATTAACATTCATTAATAAAATAATATTTAGGACAAATTTAGGACATAATTATTTGTAATGGTGTATTAATATATGAAAATATGAACAACCAAAAAAACAACAACAACGTATCATTGGTATACAACACCAATCTTAATGTTTTGTCATTATTACTTTTTTATTATCATTTGTAATAGGCTTGTATTTTATTGTTTATATATGTATTTGAAGTATTATCTGTTGATAGATGGCTTCATAAGCGATTGTAAGTATATTAGAAATATCAGGAAGTTATATTCAGTCGGCGTTGTTTACTTGTATCTTCCAATTGTTATTCAGGACTGCAATTGATCAGTCCCAAATAGGAAGAAAAGCGAGTACTGGATTCCATTACCGACCACTATCCATCTTTGCTTATAAAAATCGTGAATTAAGGCATTATCGAGGCAGTCTGCATAGGATGCATATATACCAACAAGAGACTGATCAATTGCAGTCGTAAATAACAATGAAAAGATACAAGTAAACAATATCAAGTGAATTTGAACTTCACTCCATTGCACAAGCAAGTAGCCATCGGGACTCAGTAGCTGAGTGGATAACGCGATGGTATTTGAAGCAAACGGTACTGATTTAGAGTCCCAAATAGAATGAAACGCGCATCCTGAATTCTACTTCTAGCCACTATCCGTTTTTTTATCAGGAAGTTAGTTGCTTTTTTCAGTATTGATCAACAGTAGAAGTATGCATAATGATTCTGTTGTTTATGAGATTTTTTAGTTGAATTTATCTACTTCATAGTGTTTATTACTACAGTTAGACTCGATACCATTGTTTATCGGTTCAAATGCCAGTATATTATCCACTAAGTTATTGAGCCATAATAGCGGTCAAATTATTCAACTCTTTTGATATTTACACTTCCTAATAGATGTTTGAGTTGTTAAGATTCAGAAGTCAAATTTACCCGGTCTGATTAGGCATATAAATAGAACAATAATTTTAGTATTAGGTGAAAACGTCTATTTCCATTGAATTTCTTTTATTTTTCATTTTACGAATTCAATTAATATACATGCTAATGATTACGTAAATTCATTAACAAGATAATGAATATGTATGACTGAATTAAAATTTTGAAAGTCATATTTATTATTAAAATTATTTGTTTACCTGCCTTTAGGCAGATGAATTATGCTAAAATAAATAAATAACTACCATTATTAAAATGAGGTAGTGTGTGCCAAATGACATTGAAAAATTATTTTCGATTTCCTTAATAATACCATTCATAAAATAAACGGTAACAGTACCACCGGTAATAATGTCCTAAAAATGTATAGTTTTTAAATAAACAGAATATTCACAATGAGACAAACTTTACTGAAGATAACAGTATTACTTATAATTCGGAGCTCATATAACATGCAGAAAGCTTTTTTGAACACATAATTTTGGTTTTCTTAAATATTCAGCAAATGCTTTGGTAATGAGGAGAAGAGGGATGCTCACTGTTATTAGTAGCTTCCTACCTACCGTGTAGATGACTCTGAACGCGGAAAACACTTCGCCGAAACCATCTTTCTTCTTTTATGCAATTTTTAGTAATACATCCATTACAAAAGTGACCCATTTGTTTTCGCTTGGGAACTTCAGTCTTAAAACATTGAGTACATTTGATTTTTTGCTGCCATATAAAGTTTTATTCAGATTGTCATCTGACTAAAATTACTGAGAACTTTCCAAGACAATGCATTCTGTTCAGTAAATAGCTTTCTTTATGTCTGTTTCATGCGTTCCAAATAATAAATAATGCTGTTAGTCTCAACAGGTCCTACATTTATCTACTGATATTGAATTAAATGTTTGGCCAGTAATTAGCTAACCTAAAGTAACATAAATATCAATTTTGATTACTTTAAAACATTTGAAATATTTTGTTTTGTTATAAAATGGTGTATTTTAAGAGCAATGAATACATATGTTCTTCAATAAGCATTTTTTTCATTCACTTCTGGAAATTTCTTTAGTTTCTGACCATTATTTATGATTTCCAACAATTGAAGTTATGAGTCGATTGAAGCTAGACAACCATAGAAAACCTGAAAAAATTGAACAGCCGTTTCGTCCCAGTATGTGGCTCCTCAGCGGTGCACATCCACGGACTAGAGGATAAGCTCTTACTGCTGAGGAATTCCATACTAAGCAGAAACGGCCGTTCAGTGCTTACAGCTTTTCCGTGATGTTCTAGTTTTAATTGACTGATGAATTAATTTATTAAAAATTACTACAATATCCACAAAACCCCATTCTCATATTATCTCAATGACTTGCAAATATTATATTTAGCCAGTTGTACCGTTTACTGAAAAACGGTCTTTTCAATGGAGCTAGTGTAACTTGTGCAGTTCAGTGTTTATTTGAAAATTGCACAGAATTAACAGACATTACAGTTTTTGTAATGACGCATATATCCTTTGAAATTCGGAAAGCTGAATGAGTTTCATTGCATTAAATCACTTTTACAACTAGAAATTTATTCAGCTTTTACGTTTTTGGAAATAAAAAGTAGCGGAAATTACTCAGAAATGTTTAGTACTAAGATATGAAAAAATGTCATTAATTACTTCTGGTGAGTATACACATATAGTGCGCTTACATGATCAACAAATAGCGTAACTACTGGAGTATCTATTCCATATTTCTTTTATAAAAAATAATAGTAGTGGTTTATAGTAGTCGTTTACTAATACATATTATCAGAATACTGTGCTTAGTATGTGATAATAGTAAACAATCAATCGGAAAATACGGTATTTGTACGAACATCAATCGATTCATGATCTGAATCAAAACTTAACAATCTCCACAAACCCATACTGATGATTATTTTGTAGTTGATTGCCCGCTGCTTACGAATTCCAAATATATTACGTTCATTCGTGCTCATCTAGTTCTGCCTGCCTTAAATTACACTATTTCGGGAATTTTTAGTTTGCACATTAGTTC
>NC_031495.1:16950097-16962284 GCF_000237925.1 Schistosoma mansoni
AGCTTTTTCAAGGAATTAACTTGATAATTCCTTGAAAAAGCTTGGACCAGATTGCCGGGCGAAACGTTGGATTTACTACAAATTCATTCGCTGAGATTTTACAATTATATTATTCCTATTTAATGTTGTTAAACCATCTGTTTTATGATTTTGTGAATGATACAGATTGTTGAAAAGTTGAAAAAAAGAGATCCTAAAATTGCTTAAATTATTTACTTAACGTAGTTGCGTGTTTAAATTTCTTATATGAAATAAAAAGAAAGATACTAACTGGACTATATTGAATGATTTTAACATGTATATTTGGTTCATCAATAGAACATGTATAAGTTCAATTTCAAGACATACCCAGTTAATTATTACATAATTTATCAAAAACATCTATTCAATGGTACATAATAAATAGTTTTAAAGAATGGATTGAAAAGCGTTTTTTTTCTCCCATGCTAATGTTTGCATGAAGTAACTGCTCAAGTGGGTCACATCACTCACAGATTACTATGTTTCTAAACGAAACAAACAGATTCCAAACATAAATACATTTTTAAGACATAGAGTGGATTATGGTTTATAAAAATCATAATGATCTAAAAACAAAACATTGTTCAAGATGAAAATAAAGATTGAATAATGACATATATCGAACTTATGCACAAGTACTTGTGACTTCTGTCTGCTTTAGACATATTAAATTTAGATATTAGAACTAACCAGGAATATTGCGATGAAAGCAATAGGGTTTTCTGTATAATTAAAAAAGAGGATTTTAAATGTAGGCATTTAAATACTGTGTAAAGGAAACGTTCAGTTTTCAAGTTACTTTAAATACAAAAAACCTTAGTTTCGACAAATAGACACGTATATAATTATGGTCATATTGTTAACATTCAAAAGAGCCGAGGTAATGTCATGATTATTGGTAAATTTCTAAACACTATTGGTGATTTTTGAATTGAATATTCATAATTTTCACGGATAGTAAACTAAGGTATTAATTTTTGTTAATCAGTAGAGTATAGAGAATAATGCCGGGTACATTATTTTTTGATTGACTATTTTGCTGAAAAAAGGCGCTGATCACCAACTGAAATAATTACATTTAATAAAACAATAAGGTGTTTTATAATTTTTGGTCGGAAGCTTCTGATTAATGAAAATTAGGAAGTTTTCCTAACCAACTGAGACGAAGATGGGTAAAACCATTTCATAAACTACACAAATCAAAGGTTATAATAATTTTCTAGAACACTCATTTTTATATTTTTATGAAATATTCACTGTAATGAGGTTAAATATAGATCATCAAGATATCCATGACTTGAAAATCATCCTGAAATCATAGAGTTGAATTCAGATTTCATTATTTGCAACCTTTTTACGAATATCTTCACAACCGAGAAAACATTACTTTAATAGACATTTTACGTTTGACGTATGATAAAACTAGAAAAAAGGTAGGAATGTTTTCGTTATCAAATGTAATCTAACATTTCATTAATCTGAGGTTGATTTCAGATGAACAGTTTTAATTATAATCAGTATTTGAAAAAATAACGATCTATGGTAATAGTAGAAGCAATTGTTTTAATAATAATGGATGTATATATATATATATATATATATATTGTGAATGTTACATATTGCGCAATGTGAAGCGCATAAACGCCTACATTATGCCAAAACATATAGTTACATTTCAAACCGATTTGTTTGTCTATGCATCTTCATGCTGCAAGCCTAGAACCTTTGCACCTAAATTCAAGAGAATAAAATGCAAGATATCGGCCCAGAACATTCATACCATATGGTGTTCTTTGTGAAAACGTTTATTAATCACGATTGGTACAGTAAAATATCATGGTATTTATACTGGTGTTTTATATATATTGTTACATGTTGGCCAGTATTTTACAGTTTCAAGAGATAGACTAGTGTAAATACCAAAATGTCAAGTACGTTTTAAACTATTTAAATCATAGCGTCTGTTTCATTCATCTATTGATAATAGGCCTCATAAGAATATTTATAGTAATTGTTTTTAAAAAGGTCATATAGTTAAAACTGAACGAAAGACACGCTTGTTTTACTTTAGTGATTTTTTTACAATATTTTCTCGAGAAATCACTTGTTAAGTGCATAATTTAACATTTAACACATCGAACTACAGCAAAGCTATTTAACTTCAATTCAGGTTGAACTAAAACAAATTGTGTATTCAGGTTTTTTTTTGTTTATTATGTTAAACTTATTAATCCTCTTGCAATTTCGTACTTACACAAATGTACTTCAAGTTTAATATAGACTACTGTTAACCAGACGTATTATCGTGAATAGAGTAGTAATAATCTCAGTGGTAGAATTAAAGTAAAACTATCTTCAGAAAGTATTGTGATATACATGGTGGAAAAATAAGATTTTCCCAAAAAATTTTTTTCAATTAAGTTTTATAGAATCAAAATTATACTGGTAAGCAAAGATGGATAATGGCTAGCAGTGGAATCCAGGAAGCGCGTTTCGTCCTATTTGGGACTCGTCACCTGGATGTACCTGCATCTCAGAGTTAATGTTCACTCTGGGACTCGAACCCAATACCCTTCACTTCAAACGCCATCGCATTATCCACTCAGCTACTAAGTCCTGATAGCCACTTGCTTGTGCAATGGGGTGAAGTTTAAATTCACTTATTATTGTTTGTTTATATTTGCTTACTAAAACAATCATAGAAAAACACTAGAAATAAGTTTGGGTCAATGATAACATGTTATTTTAGGTCAAATTCTAAATTATTTTTCTTTATCCTTTTAAGCTTTAAAAATGACAGTTTTTGATGGTCAAATTAATTTCTGTTAACTGTATGAAGTTAAGCATTTTATAATTGTCTGAACATAGTTATATTATTAAAAGTCTTCATGTAGTGTGATTTTATATGTTTTAGCAATGAGCTTATAAATACAGAGTAACAAAACTGTCGAACGTGTATCGATCAATTCCAAGATTTCTAATGGAATATAACTTGTTTTATTAACACATGTTTTAGACAAACGATGATAAAATTAAACATGGAAATGTATTAGAGAATGTTAACAATATTGTTACATATAAAGTACGATAATAAAACTGTATTATTTGTAACCAGAAGAGATTCAATTAGGAAAGAATATACTTTTTAACACATAGATAAAGTCTAAACATTTCAGCAACTGAGCCTTCTGGATACTGTAAAATGTATTTCGGCATATTTTTTAATGGAATCGTTAAACGACCGATTAAATAAGATCTCTATGGATTTTTTATGCAGTTTCTAGCAGAACAAAGTGGTTTGCACTTCATTATACTTTTATTATATTATTTTTCATTATGTTATTCAAGTTTATGGAAAAACCAAATGTTTTGAATACCTCTTAATGAAGTTTTTCACTTAAATTTCAGATATTTGTTCTTAGTTCAATAGTTATTAATGTGCCCTATTTACACGTGACAAAGTAATTCTATACTTTAATTACAATTGTTGAGTAGGAAATTAAATCTTTTTGTTTTATTGGTTAGTTGAGACAAATTTTATAAGTTTTTTGTTATTTTCTACCATTGATTTCACTTGGAGACAATAAAATAACGTCATCTTAATAAAACAACCTAGAAATTAAAATATGTATGTGATGTCTATCAAACTAAGTTTATACAGGTTTGAAATAAATTTTAAACTCATATAAATAACTTCATAAGATTTAAATATTGGATTCCTAATTTTAAAAAAATGAAAACAACACTCAGAAACAAGGCGTGACAACTCTCACCTCCAATTACTAGCATCCCAAAGTATCACATGATCTTGTAACTGAGCACAAGTACAAATCAATGATTGCATAATAATGATTCCAATTAAACATTTCTTGTACATTTAAAGTATAATTTAGAAATTAGAAACATTTAAAATTATTATTTTTTTTTAAATTTTAATTATAAATTTCACATTCAATGAAATTTTCTAGGTGTTTACAAACGAAATAGTAACATATTAGTTGAATGAGTACATATTTTAAAAATAGGGAGAATATACATCACATGAGAGTAATATATGATTGGTTGAAATAAAACTATAGTTTCATTGGTTATGTTCAAATATGATTATAGTAAGCTGTGTATAATAATTTTTTATCACTGTTTTTGTTTTTAATTGTTTAAATGTTGCTTAATTAAGAGTATTTTATTAATATATGTATATACTTTCCCTACAATAGCCGGATAACCTAAATGTTTACCAAAACATCACTTTGTAAAATTATACCATTTTAGATTACATGTTTACTATGTTGATAAACAAAATATTAATTAGTTGACTTTGAATACTTATCTATCAGAAAAAAATCGTAATTTAGATTGTTTTTTTTTAAAAAAAAAACGAAGATTCAACTTGGTGTTGTTTTACTTGCATCTTCTCATTGTTATAATGGACTGCAATTGATTAGTTTCTTGTTGGCATTTATGCATCCTATGCGGACTGCCTCGATATTGCCCGAAATCACAAGCTTTATAAGCAAAGATACATAGTGGCTAGCAGTGGAATCCAAGACTCGCGTTTCGTCCTATTTGGGATTATTTGTTTCTACGGTTAAACAATTTAATGACTAAAGTTATTGTGACTATTTTCAATTAAATCATATGGTGAATTCAACGTAATGATGAAGTGAAAAGTTTACATTTTGGTTTGTATTTGAAGGATTATTCTGAACAAGAACAATCCACGTTTTTCTTTTGTGTTCTGCCGAATTCTAATTTTCTGAATTCTTCATGCCCATATTTTTTTCTCTTTCCAAATTTATTTCACTGGATTATACTCCTTCAATAACATCTTCAAACCCTAATCTTTCGGATTACTGCTTATACTCTTATTACTTCTACCACTATGGTATTTAAATCGACAACTGTATCTCTGTGTTAATGTGGTATGGCAACTCGAAATAATGTACGTACGTACGAAATTCTACGTTGTGACTGACTGACTTTACCAAAAACGATAATGAAAAATTGAAAATTGTTTGACTGAAATATTGTTTTATTATTTTCTATATAAACAGAATTTTCATAATAAAAACAAAAACATTTCTTGTTGATGAAAATTATATTTATATTTAATATTTAAAAAGTTAAATTATGCTGTCTGAAGAATAACCTCATCGTTGAAATTTATTATTGGTTGCGCTTATTTGACTGTAATTTTAATAAAATTACCTTAGGATGTAAACATTTGTTAAATTTCGGAAGGAATTTTGTGGATATTATAGTAATTTCAATAATTGAGATCATGATTCAATTGAAGTTAGATTACCATGGAAAACCTGGAGGCACTGGATACGCACTGCTGAGGAGTCCCACAATAAGACAAAACGGCCGTTCAATGCTTTCAGGTTTTCCATTGTGGTTTAGCTTCAATTGAGTCATTATATATATTAAATTGTTTACTTTCTAAAATAGAAGACAAAGATTATTCAAATAAGATCTTTATGTGCATAATGATGATGTGTAAATTATTGAATATACTTTATTAGAATAAAGTGTAACATAACAAATAAAATGAATATATCTGCGTTGATGAACTCAGATAATAAACCTTAACGAATGCAGTGTTAATCACCACATAGTGATAAGTCAACATATTTCAGTCCTACGGAAACACATTTATGAAATGAAAAGCTCAGTGATAACTTCCTTGAACGATATTCGGAGAGGCGGATTAGAATCCATCACGTAACATCATTTGTTTTAAGCTTACAATTACGCCTAACTGGAAAAACCTTATTTGCAGGCTTGTCTGTAAACATTTTTAAACCATTAAAGAATGTTGAAAACTTCAAAAACATATTCATACTTTGGAATATATTTCTTTTCAGCATGTGAGCTAGGATCACATCTTATATTTAAGTTTTGGTATAAAAAAACAATACAGTTGTGTCGTACTGAAAAAAGATAATTACTGGATCATTTACTTATACATTATAGAAATGTATGAGAGGATTTCATTGCAAACTAAATACATATGACATTTTTATGTGCGTTTCTGCAACATATTGGCAATGGTGACGAAAACTATGTACAAGCAATTCCAAAAATAACTACTAAATCCAATAAAAGTCATTATTGATTGATATATATAAATATTATGATTTGCTCCTGGGAGGATGGAGAAATTTCTCATGACTTTCAATCGGTTACCAGCATTTATAAGTGATTATTGATGAGATTTAGATAAGAAAATACTACTGTACAGCTTTTTGAAATATATGAAAACTATCATATGAATAAACATGCTCGTGAAAAATAAACATAGCTATTCATTCTTCAGTTTGTCACCATGACATTTATAATGTCGTTTTAGACATTGATCGTGGAAAATGTCCATCCCATCTGAAATTTCTATAACTTGTTTTTTTTCTAAAATCAATGTTTATATTCTATGCTAAGGATATGAGCAACGTTGAAGGAAGATCTAGAAGTTGGAATGAAATTCATTTTATTGAAATACATTATTCAAATACTTTGTGTTTCGATAAATAAAATTCATATCGACTTGTGTCTTCCCGAATCCAAAGCCTTGTAATATACATCAAAGTCTATTATATATGGATCAAAAACACTAATGATATTGATCTACCTACTTCGAAATGACGAATTGCCGTAAGTAACGAACAATGTAAACTTCACATCAAAAATTTTAAAGTCGGTAAAAGTCCCAATGGAATAACTTTTGCTAGCGAGCTACGTCATACATTTTAGCTTGTAAATAAGCTAAAGAATTAAAAAAATATTTATTTGTGTAAGCTGTAAAGGTGACTTTAAATTTTCTTGATGACCGCAAAATCATTGAAGTGTGGTTTGGAACATTCACTACTATGATTGCTTTCAAAGACTTTTTTCTATCAATTATAATTGTCAAGTCGCTCTCAACCATGGTTTTTGTTGTTTAATTGGCGCTTTGCTTTTAATGCAGTGAGATGTAGATAAATTTTTGCATGAGAGTTACGAATAAAAAAAGAACTAGCGAAGAACCTTCCACTGTTCATTGTCATTAATAATATGAAATACTACGATAATAAAGGTCCCGTAATAGTTATAAATGGGCTTCTTAAAAGTATTACTTAGTATCCGTCGAAGATTATTCGTTCGGTAATATATTTCGTATTCTGTAAAAATAGTAGTCTTTATTTTAAGAGAGCAGGAAAATAAATTGTATCTTCCTGAAACCTTTCAGTACATGTGTTTATTCATTTATTTATTTAGAAGGTTAACTTTTCCATTTAGCTCATCGACAATAATAGAATAACTCACTAAGCTTATCTACTGAGAAATGGTCCTTGATACTTTTTATTTGAATGGGTAACACCTTGAAATATAAAACATTTCATTTTAGAAGATTTGGTATTTCAATATTTCGATGAATTAAGACTTTCATGATACTTATCAATGGGTATATTAAACTTTATATGTAAGGGTGGTAAATATTTACACCGTTATACAACTATAGCAAAAGGAAACAGTTATAATCACTACTTGCTTACTTACGCCTGTTACTCCCAATGGAGCATGGGCCGCCAACCGAAATTCTTTAACCCACTCTGTCCTGGGCCTTCCTTTCTAGTTCTATCCAATTTCTGTTCATTTTTCTCATGTCCGTCTCCATTTCTCGGCGTAATATGTTCTCTTTTCCTTTGGCCTTCAGGATTCTATGTGAGGGCTTGTCTTGTGACGCAATTGGATGATTTCCTCAAAGTGTACCAAATCCACTTCCAGTGCTTCTTCCTGATTTCTTCCTCCGCTGGAATCTGATTTGTTGACTTCCACAGTAACTTGTTGCTGATAGTGTCTGGCCATCGAATCCAAAGTCTCTTGCGTAGACAACTGTTAATAAACACTTGTATCTTCTGGATAATGGCTTTCGTAGTTCTCCACGTCTCCTCCCCATACAGTAGAACTGTCTTCACATTTGTATTGAAAATTCTAACCTTGGTGTTGGTTGACAATTTTTTCGAGTTCCAGATGTT
The DNA here is from genome assembly GCF_000237925.1 of Schistosoma mansoni. Classification (NCBI taxonomy): domain Eukaryota; kingdom Metazoa; phylum Platyhelminthes; class Trematoda; order Strigeidida; family Schistosomatidae; genus Schistosoma; species Schistosoma mansoni. The sequence goes on from NC_031495.1 coordinate 16,958,134, forward strand.
CTTCAATTGTAAATATGCTGCTCTTGCTTTGCCGATCCTCGCCCTCACATCTGCATCTGATCCACCGAGTTCATCAATGATGCTGCCCAGATATGTAAAGATTTACACATCCTCCAAAGCTTCTCCATCAAGTGTAATTTGATTGGTGCATGTTTTATTGTATCGGAGAGTCTTGCTTTTCCTTTTGTTTATATTGAGACCTACTGCTGCTGAGGCTGCTGCTACACTGGCCGTTTTCCATTGCATTTGTTGTTGCGTTTGTGATGGAAGAGCCAGATCATCTGCGAAGTCTAGATCGTCCAGCTGCGTCCTAGCTGTCCACTGTATCCCGTGCTTTCCTCCAGATGTTGACGTCTTCTTGATCCAGTCGATGACCCGGAGAAATAGAAAGGGTGAGAGTAAGCAACCTTGCTTGACACCGGTCTTTACCAGGAATGAGTCGGTGAGTTGTCCTCCATGAACGTTTTTTCAGTTTAGTTCATCATAGTCATTCAGTATGATGTTGACTATCTTCTCAGGTACGCCGTAGTGTTGAAGAAGCCTCCATAGTGTTGTCCTGTCCACGCTATCAAATGCCTTCTCGTAGTCCATGAAGTTGATGTAGAGTGATTAATTTCATTCAAATGATTGTTCCAATATAATCACTAACTATCTGGTAAATAATCAGCAGTAACATGTTACTTCAGATATAGTTCATATCTTTTTATACAAACATTTCACTTTTACAGATAGAAATAAATACATTCTAAATGAATATGATTCATAAATATTCATTTAAGAGTTCTCCTAATATCTATGGAAATGATCACATGAGTTAGGCAGTGATGAAGTTTCATCACTAAAATTATGATAATCATCTTTGCCTATTCAGAATAACAAATACGGGTGGTTTAAACTTGATTATATAATTTAATTCACACGAATTGAATACGACTTTTTTGTGTTGTACAATATCTTTCACTGAATTTGTCATATGTTTTATACACTAATTTATTTCATCTCAATGAAATAATTTGAATGCTTTCACTTCTTTAACCATCAGTATAAATTTTTAAAAAAGTGATCCTTATAAGAAAACTTATTATCTTACCTTTTTATTCTCTTTTTTTTCAAATCATCAATATTCTTCACTAAATTCTATGAATGAATAAATTTTTTTCATCTAAAATGAAATGCTAAATTGAACATTAGAATATTAATAATATAAAAGAAGAAAAAGCTGTTTAACATACTCTTTGTTTAAAGTAATTACTTTCTATTAGAGATAGAAAGAAAAAACAGGAGTGAAACAGATAATTATCAATATTATTTTACTTATATTACTATAAGTATGAAACACTTGAGAGAGAGAAAATTAGAAATGATTTTTTTTATGTGTGTGTAAATTTTGTCGATTATTTATAATATTCTTTAAATGAATGTTTTGCAAGCTACATTTGGAAAAAAGATGAAGGAAGTACGTTGTTAACACTCAAACAATTATATTTAAAGTACTGGTTCTGTGAGGAAATGTGAACAAGGAATAAACAAAATGCTATTTTATAGAGTTGAGATCACGAGTCAATTGCCGATAGGTCAACATGGAAAACCTGGAAGCACTGGACGGCCGCTCTATCCTATAGTGAGACTCCTCAACAGTGCGCATTCACGATCCCGCCTCGCGAGATTTGAACCCAGGACCTACCAGTCTATCGGTTAAGTGCTCTAGCGTGAGACTGACAGGTCCTGGGTTCGAATCTCACGAGGCGGCATCGTGGATGAGCACCTCTGAGGAGTCCCATAATAGGACGAAATGGCCATCCAGTGCTTCCAGATTTTCCATGGTAGTCTAGCTTCAACCGACTCATGATCTCAACTCTATAAAATTAGTAAAATCTCCATCAAACCCCTTCTGAAAGTGCTGTTTCCTTGGAATTCCATATTTTAATCGCTGAAAAATCATTAATAAAATGAGCGTATAAATCAACATATTGATAAGTGTATTTTCGACTAAGGTCATGGCATTTTGGAGTAAATAAATCTTAACTCTCACCAGTCTTCCGTGGAAGTTGTAGGAGTTCCATAATTTTATGCGAAAATGGGGGGTGACGTGGATATAAGAATTGGTAACGTGGATATGACAGAAGTATGGTAAATGTAAGCGATATCATTCGTTATTTCTTAAGGTATTTACAATGAATTCAGCAATAGCTTATTTAAAATGAATAAAACACATTACATTCCATAAATGACAAAATGGAATGTAGTGTACCTTTTATTTTTCATGGAAAACTGTATTTATTAAATCTCACCGTTATTCCCTTCAATACGTTAAAACTCATTCGATAACTAACCTGAATAAACTTGAAGGCAATTACGGCTTTTTTGTGTATAGATGGTTCTGTTGTTTTGCATTCGGGGCTTACGAATTTTTATTCGGAACAGTTAATAAGCGTATTAGGAGGTTTCATGCTATGTAGTATTGGTCAGTATACTCTGCTCAGTCATCATACTGTAAATAAATCAACGGAATTCGGTCATTGTCAACAAATCAGCCAAATATGGAAATGATTACTGCCTAGTGGTTAATCAGCCGTACTTTTAATACATGCTTGCAATCCAGTGCATAAGGGTATTCCCAATTTTATTTTCTAATATACTCTGTGAGCTTGTTATGGCCACGTTTAACTGTTTTAATAGTCACAATAAAATTTCTCAGTGATACGATTGTTGTAAAGAAAAAATAATGCAACAAAAAGTTGTGAGAATAATATATCTGTTTTTACACTGATTTATCTATGCCTAGTTGAATAACTTCAGTTCGAGTAAATCTTTATCTGTTAACTAGCCCATGCCAAAAAAGGAAAAAAATGTGATCATACTAGTGATTTGAATGATATTGATTTTCAGATCACTCTGGTACTGAGAAATTAAGTCATTTGAATTTACAGTAAAAAACAGTTTGAATGTACCAGTTATACATTTCAAATAATCGAGAGATAAGCACTTCTTGTCTGTTCTCAACTTATTCATCATTGGGAAAAATAGAAATGCGTTTTCAAGTTTTGATCAAGACTGGAAAAATAAAACATTTAATTACATTTTACAAGAAATTTTAGCAATACGACTTCCATGAAATTTTATTGAATAATTTTCTGGCGTCTGAAGCTTTGATTATCAGCTTCGAGTCTCACTGGAAACATCTGTATTAGAATAGAGACACCTTCGTTTGACTACATTCCAAATACAATGAATCGTTAATAATAGAATTGAAAAATAGAAAATAATCAAAATATTTAGTCCTTGACTGTTGTGATAATCATAAGTTACAGCGAAATCCATCCAGTCAAATAAAAATTACTGTTTGTTCAAATTGAACTTCTTAGACTTAAATAGAAATGTAAAATACAAATGCAAGAGATTCTCATCCATATTGTTATATAACGTTTGACAAGAGTGTTGAGATGAATAAGTGATCATAGTTCACATAACTTAAATAATCAACGCTTCAACAAATACAATGGATGTATTGTGGTGTATGCTATATATGTTTGCAGATATAATCAGTATGTAACATCGATCGAAAGTGTAATGTTTGAGAACAGAAGGTTGAGAAGATTGAAATGAAGAAAATAGAGGAGGAAACTGAAAGCTATCAAAACAAAACAGGAATGAAGAAACAACAAAAAACAAACAAAGAAACAACTAAAAGATGTACAAATGATGTATTTATTCAGAAGGGGATTTGTGGAGATTTCAGTATTTTTCAAAGTTGAAATCATGAGTCAATTGAAGCTAGACCACCATCGAAAACCTGGAAGCACTGGACAGCCGTTTCGTCCTTTTATGGAACACCTCAGCAGTGTGCATCCACGATCTCGCACTCGCGAGATTTGAACCCAGGACCTACCAGTTTCGAGCCATAGCCCTTAACCGATAGACCGCTGAGCCGGCATCCAACGGTGTTAATGTCTAACTTCAACCGATCCACGAATTATGAGCGACCATTCACCAATTGTCTTCAGTGAGTTGTTATCTCACAACGGACGTGGTTGAACTCCACTGGTCACTGCTTCCCACTAGAACTCCAGGACATGTATCTGAAGTCAGTCATTAGTGAGCATATGATTATAATCAGAAGGGGATTTGCGGAGATTTCAGTATTTTTCAAG
>NC_031495.1:16962484-17003024 GCF_000237925.1 Schistosoma mansoni
ACATAGCATGAAACCTCCTAATACGCTTATTAACTGTTCCGAATAAAAATTTGTAAGCCCCGAATGCAAAACAACAGAACCATCTATACACAAAAAAGCCGTAATTGCCTTCAAGTTTATTCAGGTTAGTTATCGAATGAGTTTTAACGTATTGAAGGGAATAACGGTGAGATTTAATAAATACAGTTTTCCATGAAAAATAAAAGGTACACTACATTCCATTTTGTCATTTATGGAATGTAATGTGCTTTATTCATTTTAAATAAGCTATTGCTGAATTCATTGTAAATACCTTAAGAAATAACGAATGATATCACTTACATTGACCATACTTCTGTCATATCCACGTTACCAATTCTTATATCCACGTCACCCCCCATTTTCGCATAAAATTATGGAACTCCTACAACTTCCACGGAAGACTGGTGAGAGTTAAGATTTATTTACTCCAAAATGCCATGACCTTCGTCCAGTGCTTCCAGGTTTTCGATGGTGGTCTAGCTTCAATTGACTCATGATGTATTTATTGTACAGTTTTCATATTTTATGGAAGTACTTTATGATTTTGCACTAAACAATAAAATAGTTCTCCACACGTGATGTGGTGAACAAGAACAGGAGTGGGGACAATCGAATGCATTCGACACGAAAATTACCGACTATCTCATTGAAATCTGACAACCATACAGTTAACAGTTAATTTGCAAACTAATAATCAATGGTCTCAATCTTGACTGTTCCTTCTGCAAATATCGGTCCATCGTCTCCAATTTATTGGTCATGCATTTTCATACGAATCGCGTTCCGTTCCCGTGCTTTCTTTATCGATCTTCTACTGAAATACATTCAATGCCTGACCATCGTCATATACTACTTATGTGGTTATAAGTAACCAACACAATAGTAGTTTCTTGTTCACTACAGTATTAATTGTTATTGTTTGCGACCTATATTTTGCCATATAGTTGATGTTTAATTAATGCTAGCTGAAATAATCAATGTACTGGTTTTTGATTATTATTTTTTCATACATTTATTATTTTTTGTTTTTTTCGAAAGTAGGGCAAATTTAGGCCACAATCTTCGTAACCATTTTTTTAACCGATGGAAAATAACTTTGTAAATATTAGTAGAGAAATATTTGGTCATATTTTTTTATTGTTTAACAATTAAGTAGATTATAAAACTGGTTTTAATTAAAAGATACACCTTTTCAGAAATTTATTGGGCAACAGATAGATTGGGATTTTTAATTATGATTTCCTATGAATAGTGTGTTTACAAGATACAAATCCTTTGAAGTAATACAATAAAATGTAAACGATACAAGTAATGTTACTTTGTTGTGTATCACTTAGATGCTTCGCCATAACTTAGTATTGTAAAACAAATAAATTGTTAACATCTTCAAATTTTAATTCAGTTTGTTAGTATTTATTTGTATATTGATACTTCATTTTCGACTGTATATCAAAGATGTTTTAAAAGACGTGAATCTTATACATTCTAGATTTCTATACAATGTATTATAAAGCAGTAATTGGTTATGCAATATTTTGCAATGTATCAGTGAAGCCTAATCAACTGAAGAAGGATAAAATACTATGTTTGACTGGAATTAGATAAGCCTCAGAAAAGATAATGCCATCATGATGAAAATATTATTGAAGATTAAAATTACATATCCGTTAGTTCAGAAATAATCTAAAATTTCGGTCAAATATTTCTCTTTTCTTAAAATCAGAATAAAAACACTAATAACAGAAGGATAGTAAATTGAAATCAATTTAATTGGAATTAGTGATCCAGTTCGGAAATATCGATACCAATGAATCGAGGTTTAATTTCTGCATCTTAGAGAAATAAAAGTCACTGACATAATAATTTTGACTATGAAGAAGTTGTATTATTATAAACCTAGCTGTTCATCTAAATATCAATGATGATTAATGATTGTCGTCAAATATTAAGAGAAATATCTTTTTCCAGACTGTTTTTGCGTGATTCTTGTTAAATAGTGAAGAATCATCTACAAAATTATTCATTTACAATGAATTTATTTTTTTTTACTGTCGTATATGTATGTATTCATTATCTGCTCATCATGTGCTCACTAGTGACTGGCTCCAAGAAGTATTTCCTGGAGTTCTAGTGAGAAGCAGTAACCAGTGGAGTTCAACCAGGCCTGTTCTGAGATAGTACTTAACTGAAGACATTGGTGAATAGTTACTCAACTTCGTGGACTGGTTGAATTTAAACATTAACACCGCTGGATACTGGCTCAATGATCTAGTAGTTAAGTGCTCGCGGGCGAAACTGATAGGTCCTGGGTTCGAATCTCGCAAGGCGGAATCGTGGATGAGCCTTACTGAGGTGTTCCACAATAGGACGAAACGGCCGTCCAGTTGTTCCAGGTTTTTCATGGTGATCTAGCTCCAATTGACTCATGATTTCAACTATAATATTCATCATCTGTTAAATCGCAATAAGTCATTAGAATATCAATTTTCCCATACGGAGAAAACGAAAATGATCATTTTCGCCCTAAATAATAATGACAAAAGGAATACATAATTAGCTTATAACGACTGTAAATAAAAAAATTTATGTTACAAAAATTGTTATAATGATACGTATATTCAACTTTTTATGAATAAAAAGATACATAACGCTAGTTGACTGTATAGTTTTATCCTCTTACTTTTTATTTTAGATAGGAATTACACAAGTTCTAAACATTATTTTTATCATTACTCAATCAGTTTGTATATAATAAACCTTTACTAGTGGATGGTTAGAGGTAGTCGACAGTAAGCCGTAGACCTGGATTTCTCACTATGTGTCAACCTTCAGCATGTGATATTGTGCTGATTTGACTAGTGGTCATACTGAAACCTCATTGACAAAATTCGATCAGCACTAGCAGATTAGTTAAATATGGTGTTGGCCACTACTCAGTGATTGATCACTTGTGAATTAAGCAATCATTCTTCAGTCATATTTTTCATTTTTGCCGATGTTTGCAGATAACATGCGAAGTATTTATCAATCAACTTCTATATAGTGTATATGGAGTCTCTAAACCTTTTATTATGAGTGATAGCTTAAGGGGAATATTTATCATCTGCATATTGTTATAGGTTGTGGAGACCAATAAATAATCGGTTACAATCGTAGGCAGTGTCTACAAAATCATCCCATAAAAAGGTAATTTGTTAAAAAATTAGATTTTTGTACGTTCGATGAGAGATTGTAGCAGTGGAACTATGTAACTTATTTGAGCAGTCATTTGTTTATTAAACAAAGATTCAGCTTCACTGCTAAAATTTAATATATCTGAGATAAATTCTATGAAAAAGAATGGGACAATCGACCAAATAATAAAGTTTCAATATTGTTGTTTGACAGAAATTTCGTTTACAGTGAAAGCGTAACATTTTTACAATAGGGAATGCATTAAACATACTGATATAAAAGTCGGACATCGAACCAAACAAATATTAGTTCCAACTTTTGGTGCATGCAGATTTTAATGAAGGAAACGAATAAAAAACGTACCAATAACCTAGCACAAATCTGTCGATTGATTTTTAACGCTACATTTAGTAAAACTACATAATTTATTGAGATTATGAACCGATCGACGTACGACTCAACGATCTACACAACCCTATACTTATAACTACCCAATTTAATTGGTCACGTCAGTAAGATTCGCCCTGTACATAAAGATAGCGAGAAATGTGTGATTCGTCAAGCATAAACATTTTACAATTATCTCTTCTATTTTGCATGACGTAATGATAAAATTTCCAACGTCACATAAGCTTTCCAGACATGCTCACATTTAATAGTAGAACCTTTTCTTGTGAAATGAAGCCGTCCTGTACAAATACATCCATTCTATAATTTTAATTATTGATAAGCTAAGTGTCCATATAAAACTTGCTTCTGTAGCACTAAAACAGAGAGAACATTATTTTATATTGTCGAAAGTTTTTCTGAGTAAGTTATATCAGCATCACACATTACTGTTCAAACAGCCGTCTCTGAATAGTGACATGTTACGCATCCATGACACGCTATTCGTTAGTGGGACACGAAATTTATTTAGTTTACTAAAATCCAATCAAGTGCTGAATTAATATCGTTGCTGTAATTTTGAGTTACTTCCAAGTATATATATATATATATATATATATATATATATATATATTCAGACAAGGACTTGAAAAACAAATCAACTATATATGTTTATAAACAGGATTACAAAGTGAGACCTAAGGTCAACCGTTTTAGCAGGGAATTCATTTTCCTGATCTTACTTTTTTAAGGAAAATATCCTGAACTTACTGCATTTTTTCCTCGTTTCTCCTAGTTCGTACCTTTAGGCGATATAGGCAAAGTACAGCAATCCAATGAAATTTATCTTTGCACTAAATAAATCTTGAATAATCCATCTAATTTAAACTAAATGTTGAGACATTTTCATAACTTCTTTAACAATGTCACTTCAAATTTTTTTAACCAATTGACTAGAAAATGTCTTCAAGCATAACAAATAAAAAGAAATTAAATTGGGTATCAAAATATATTTTGTTACTTAGTTATATGATTTTTATCTGTATACTTCTCAGTAATTTTAAATTACTTTCAATAGGTATATTTATAGATGCATACTCAATTATTCTGAATGTAATTTAGAGAAAGATGGAAGCAGAGAATTAAACTCATCCAATTCGCTAGAATTCCTAAATAAATTTTAAAGAAATCGTAATTCGGTTCAGGAGTGTGAAAACCTAATCAATAGGGGGGATCCCATTCTTAGTGGACTATTAACATCTGAGAAATCATTGAGTGGCTGATTCATTCTTTATTGGACCCTCTCTTTGTCAATGCACACTCTACGTTTTCTGACATAGTAGTGTAGTTGTCCCTGTTAGATAACTGATTTGCGATTTAATGGCTTAAAGTTTTTACTTTATAGTTAGACTTCATAATGAGATTTTGTTAGAAACATACATAACTATGTTTTTGTATGAAGTTGTTGAACCAAGTCCTCAACTTTTAAATATTGGCTTAGTGAGTGAGCCTTAAAAGTTATATAAACGACAACTAGTCATAAATCACAAATATTTATACCTGCTTCGATCTACCTGAATTTAGTTTTTAAAATTTTAGACTTTAAGTCAAATGTGATTTAATCAATTAGGGAGTTTTCAATAAGTTACACAATAGTCAATATTTTACTTAGTTTATTTGTTGCAGAAAATATATTTGGTCATAATACATAGACATTAATTATTATTTTGAGGTATATGGTTATAAATCTGTTGTCTAAGTCAACATATTCAATCTTTTTTTCTTCTTTTGAATTTCATCATAAATATACTGAACATGACGGAAGAAAACGGATATTGTTTAACCTCATAAAATTAGTCTACACTATATCAAAAATTACTTATTGAATTTATCAACGTTTATTAGAATTTTAATAGTTGAGATCATGAATCAATTGAAGCTAGACCACCATGGAAAACCTAAAAGTACTGGACGGCCGTTTCGTCATATTATGGGACTTCTCAGAAGTTGGCATTCAAGATACCGCTTCGCGAGATCCGAACCTAGGACCTTAACTATATATAATATACTGCTTAAATTTAACATTGTATCATGTTTTTTGATTATCAACTAAATTACTATGACATAGAAGTAATTTGAAGTGTCAATTAGTGACATATTTTACAAAAAGAATAAAACTTATGGTGTCTATATACCAATCAACTTAATAAGAAAGAAAATTAAAATGTCTCTTTTCTATTCAGACAATATTTTGATGGTTCAGACAAAAAAAATGTACCTTCATTAACTTTTCAGTTCTGTTTCTTCTAAGTAGAGTATAGTGACATAGAAACAATTGAAGATGATAAGAAAAGTAAAAAAAATGAGAAAAAAACTGTACAATTCAATTTGTCAGATGTATCAGATAAAATAGTTTTGAAAAAATGTCGGTTAACAACTGTAAAAAAATAATACATAAGGGGGAAAAATAAAAATGCTTATCCTTTCCATATTTCTTTATGTATAGACTATAATAGTATTAAATATTTCATCTGGGTTGTCACATACGTTCACTATGAATGTACATATATATGTATATATACATGTAGAAACAGAAAGAAACGAATTGTCATTGCTGTTAAAGCACATTTATTAAATGCAGAAATACAAGAGAAATAATTACTATTCTTCAATCTTACTGATGTTCTTCAAAAGTATACCAGTTTTCTATTAATTTAATTTATAATAATTTCTTAAAACAAATATATAGAATAAGCAAAGATGGAATCCAGGACTTGGGTTTCGTCCTATTTGAGACTCGTCAGCCGGATGTACCTGCATCCCAGTGTTGATATTCACTCTGGGACTCGAACCCAGTGCCTCTCGCTTCAAATTAGAGACTAGTCAGTTGCAGTCCTAAACATCAATGGGAAGATTCAAACAAACAATACTAAGTGACTCAAGCCCAGTATAATGCTTAAGATATAAAGCAATATCGAGCTAATACTCACGAGCTAAATATCATATCTCTAATAATGTTTTTTTATCAGGACGTCTATATAATAAACTACATTTTTCACACAGATAAAATAAAGAAAAATGGATTGAATTGTCTTCAAGGAAAACGACAACTACCTAAAGTAGTATTCATTTGAAAGTGCCTAGTTCTGAATGTTCTTATTGACAAATCAATTAAGAAGAATCCAGTGATGGAATTTAAGTTAATCAGCATTCTGAATGTTTTGTTTTGGAAATTCAACATACTTTAGGAAATTAGTCTTATGACAAAGTCGCAACGGCGTATACTCATTAAGAACGATCAATAAATATATAGTATTTTGAAAGAATACAACTCATTTTAAATTGCATTTAATATCGTAAACATTTCATAAATTGTTGATAAAACCTTTAAGTTTATGAAATATAATACCTAATGAACCAAAGTTATTTAGAGAGCCTACAATTTATGTTAAAACTTGTTGTCCATATAATCGTGATAAATTAGAACTTTATTGAACATTTTTTGAAAAAAAAGTAAATGATGTTTGATACTTTTAAACATTTATTTCTATATTGAAGGTTGACGTTGAGATCGAGTATGTTTTACGCTTAGTTTGAATTACAAATAGTTGTGTTATAAATTAATTTCTTTCGCAATGTTTGTACTATAAATGAATGTATTCATTTGATCGTTTGCATTTATACATTAATCGGTAAGTTTGGTAAATAAATAACGAACTCAAACGAAAAGGATCACAATTACCATACTTATACGGCCTACCCAAAATACACAAAATCGACATCCCGATAAGACCAATAATATCTATGACAAAATCACCCTTTCATAAACTTGCCCGCTGGCTGACAAGATGCTTGGAACCAATCCGCAAGAAACTAGCACCCTATAGTCTGAAAGATAGTTTTGAATTTGTACAAAAACTTGATAATATAAATGCTTCTGATAAATTCATGGTCTCATTTGACGTCTCATCGCTTTTCACAAATAAACCCTTAGATGAAACGGCAGAAATCATAGGTGACTATTCTGAACTTTTACCTTTACCAATCCATGAATTCAAACAGTTCCTGTTTCTGTGTACAAAGAACATACAATTCAAATTCAACAATGTGTTCTACCGTCAAAGTGATGGAGTAGCCATGGGTAGCCCTTCGGGTCCGATTCTGGCCGACATATTTATGGCAAACCTCGAACAGAAGAAGCTTAAGCATGCCATCGATAGTACCACACTATGCTGTAGATACATGGATGACACTTTTCTTGTTTGTGACAATCACAAACACTCCATCAATCTTCTCAGTTTATTGAATAAAGCACAGAAGGATATAGAATTTGCCATGGAACATGAAGATGAAGATAAATTTCATTTCCTAGATATTGGAATTAGACGAACACCAGTGGGTACATTACAAAGATATGTTCATCACAAAAACACTTGGAGTGGACTGTATCTCAATTACTACAGTTTCTGTCCAATGAGTTACAAAAAGAGTATTGTACGAATTCTTTTCGACCGCGCACGCAAAATCTGCTCCAATGAGTGTCTATCTATCTTTTGATAGACTGACTATCTTTTATTGTCTTCGGTGGATAACCGCTTCACATTCGACACAGTCGATCTCCATTGGTGAATGAAGTTAATGGAAGATGGTCGTGTGAAATTGTGAATTGGTTGAAGTTAGACATGTATACCGTTTGTTTTAAGTTCAGTGTTCTGGAGGTTTATCGTTCGTGTTCACTTAATTTACCAATTCTGGGTGAATTATAATAAAAAAAGGATCAACTGTAGTTACAAGATAACACCAGTTTAGAATACAATCTTTATTCTTTTTTTTTCAAAATTTAAACATTTCATTTACTTGCACTAATAAGTTCCAATTTTATTGATTCATTTGATGATTTTAGTTTATTGGAGAAACGCAATTATATGAACGAAGAATATTCTTTTCAATAATTTCTCATCAGGTTCTACAATTATAAATTAATAATCCATAAAAGAAGATTGGCCAAGTTTAAGGCAGAGTACATCATTTAAGAAACTGTAATATGTGAATCAAGGATTGTTTGTCATATAAAATAAAATCGAATCGTTAATGTTTTTAATTGTGAATAAAAAGCCTCTGTATATACGTCTACAATTCAGAGGTGACGCACCTAGTGAAATGTTAAGATTGAAACTAAGAAGATCAATCGAAAGGACTTTTAATGCAGGTAAACTACAACTAATGTTTTCCACACGTCCAATGATCACGCCGACGTTGAAAGATAAATTGCCTAGACTAGCCACTTCTTTCTGTATCTATCAATTCAACTGCTCCTGTGGGGCAAGTTATATAGGCAGATGTTCTAGGAATTTGTATACTCGGGCTCGTGAACACCTTCCAGTGTGGTTAAGCAAAGGTGTAGTCAGAACGGTTAACAGCTCTGTTTTAGCCCATTTAGTTCAGACGGGACATAGAGCTGACATCGAGCAATCTTTCACAGTAATATATCGTGTTAATAGCAGTCTACCTAATTCTGTCAGACAGAGAATCCTGCAGACGGCTGAGGCAATTGCTATTCGGATCAAAAAGCCAGAGCTCTGCATCCAAAAGAAATATGTACAGCCACTCCTTTTACCCTGGCCAACTTCAGGGTCAACTTGTTAATAATCAATTTTGTAATATGGTGACATTAATTTGATTAATGTTCATTTTTATATCTTAAACTTAGTTTATCTACACATCTTATCAGTCATTATTCTTATTCTTCTTATTATTATTATCACACCTGCTAACCTTTTAGAGAAATTTATTTATCATCCACCCCCTATCTACTATATCTGACCTAATTTATATAATTCTACATATTACGTAATTTCCGATTTGTAATCCCATTTTTCTATCTCTCACCCCCATGTCAACTATATATATTCTGATCATTTATCTTACGATTTTATTTCACCTATAAACTGATTCAAGTTAACACTTCATATTAGTCATCCCAAAAACATTAATGATTCGATCTTATTTCATATGACAAACAATCCTTGATTCACATATTACAGTTTCTTAAATGATGTACTCTGCCTTAAACTTGGCCAATCTTCTTTTATGGATTATTAATTTATAATTGTAGAACCTGATGAGAAATTATTGAAAAGAATATTCTTCGTTCATATAATTGTGTTTTATTGGAGAAAATTTATAATCATTTACCCAAATTTTATTTTACTCTGTTTTCAAATGCTTCATTTATTTATCCCTTGTGTATAGTAATTTGCATGTAAAAAGCTTATTATTATCTTTTTTCAACTACCGTTAGTTAAATCTGGTCATTAAAATAAAAAGAATATGAATGCAGTAAACATATAAAACATTGATGGTGACAAAATGATTTTTGCATAATATTAAGAAAGGAAAAATTATATTAAAGAAATCAATTGCCGGATTCGAAATTTAGATTATTGTTTAGTTATAGGAACACAAATACATACATACACACATTCAATGTGCATTTTACCATTCTCTTAATATATTGAATAATTATTTCACTAAACAAATAGCTTTGTGAAATTTTATTATGAAAATTAATTTATAATTCAAAAACTAACAGAGAGGTGTTGTGTTCGAATCCCGAGAGCAAGATCGTGGATGCGCACTGCTGAGGAGTCCCAAACTAAGACGAAACGGCCATCTAGTGTTTCCAGGTTTTCTATGGTGGTCTAGCTTTAATTGGCTCATGAATTCGATTATAAAATAATAAATTTTGTTAGATTTGCTAGTCATCACAAAATTATCGGCTTCATTTACTTCAACCGATCTTCTATCTTTATTACTTAAATACGTATTTCCCAGATATTAACTTAAAATGTCCTACTTTTGAACAATCTTGAGTGGTTAACTTAAATATCCGATTACGAATTTCAGTTGTAGATGTTTGGATATTCACTAGTTCTCATTGAATGGTACTTTTTAGACTGTGAAAATATACAAACCCTCAAAGTTTACTTTCATAGTTAAACGTGGACGAGATCTATCTCTTAAATGAACAATAGTTTTTTATAATGTAGCTATTAGATAAACTTTCAACCATAAATCATTGAAATGTTATTCAATCTTATATTTTTATATACAAGATTTTATAATGTTCAACATTGTTGATTGGAATTCATTCATTATTTGTGATATAATTAATTTACATTATTTTTTATTTAAAATTATCTACGCTTAAATTTGATGAAATATAAGTAGTGAATAAACATGATGTTGAATTTAAAAGATTATGATTTGCGGTTACATTAATTTAAATCAATAACAACATGAAAATTGTTTAACTTTTACTAGATGTGTATAGGTAAATAAGTAACTATATAATTGATAAGTTTACTTTTGATTGTAATAGTAATGAAGTAAGATAATTGTAACTGTTAGGATATCAATAACGGTTAAAGTACCAATCAGTGTGAATAAACAAATAAAGGAAAACATTATCAAATACAAAGATGTTTAAAATTATTCATTACATTCAGTTAAATGTCGTGAGATTGAATTCCTAAATGTTTGAAAATTACACTTATTGGGATATATTTTATAAACGTGTTGAAAGTGTACGCTGACGATAACCTTTGAACTGAAGGGTGTATGTAAAGGAAACCAGATAAGAGAGCTTATCGTACAAGAATATAGAAATCCCCTCCGCCTAGTAGAATAAATGAAATTCTTGATAGAGATATTGTCCTCTTGATCGTTTCATATTTTTATTGCTTGGTGTTTTTAGTCATTATTTTTTTCATCCAGATTGTTCATTACCATACCCTTGGATTAGGCAAATGTGCACATACGCGTCATCACAGTTGTATTGGAAATCAAACATCAATAACCACATGAATTATAAACAACCATGTTCATCACCAAACATATTACAATATCAGATTTACCCATGTTTGAAATCTTGATAAAACTAATTAAGTATTATGGTATCTAGCTGGTCTCCGATAGCTGAAAATTTAGAAACGACTGAATTATTATGACAAGATGATTTTAAATCGAACTTCGTAATAGCAGCCGCTGCACATCACTTCAAAAGTTAGCTGTTAACACATGAGAAAGATGATGTGTGTGAAACATTTTCAGCTCGAAATAATACAATCCAGTACATGAAATTGAATTAACAAGAAAGCATTTGTGGTGTTCATTACTAGTTATTCTTAAACAATATTTACAGAAGTTGAGTATAACGAAAGAAACCTATGGACTAATTGAATAAAAATGGTGAAATGTCAGGAAAGTAATTTTCTTTTGTAGATATTATTTACTAGGGCTGTACGATCATATTTACAGTTCTTTTTTATATAATGATCTACATCTTTTGTCACGGATTGTTTCGTCATAAGTCCTTTCATATTTTTATGTCCTGGATTCCAGTGCTAGCCATCATGCAGTTTTGCTTATAGTGTTTGTAACTTAGAGCACTATCGACACCCTTTGGCTATTCAGTAACTTTAATTCACGATTAACTTTTATTACCTCTGTTTGTGACACAATTATTCTTGGTTCTCATACATATACACAAATTAGCAATAAACAGGATTGTACAGCATTTGTAAATGATATCGTCGAAAAAAAAACTTAATCTTTGAAACATCTTCATTTTGTTTAAAAATGGAGTAATCCCGTAATCATCTTGGCACAATAAATGAGGAAAGCATTTTTTTCGTAATCATTTCAGGTTGTTTACCTATCCTTAGGAAACAATTTACCTACATAAGTAAATTTTAACAAGACGATAGGATTTATAATCAAAATAAATAACGACAAAATATGTGGAGTTTGAAAAGCATTATTACAGAAAGTTTTCATCAGCACTAATTATTTTTGTTTCATTAGTGCAGAAATATGTTTTTGTTGCAAAATTATCTTCACAGTTTTCCATGTCGTTAACGGCTGAATTATTTCGGTGAATTAACGTTTTTAAACAGTGTAAAGTTAAATTTCAGTTGATTTGACAATCAGACTAATATTATCTAGTAAGTTCTAGTCTTGGCCTAAAAATGGAAAAAAATTCAGGTACTCATATTCGCCCAAAATTATGTCAGAATGAAGTAGACATACAAAACCTATAAGAATGATAAATTTTTCATTCTTTTAATCCTTGTTAACTTAAACCCAAGCAAGGTTGCTTACTCTTTTAAACCTGACACATATATTTCGGTCTTTCATATCAATTTCTGGATTATCATCCATCATACCACCACGAATTTCACAGTATAACTATTTCCCTTCTCTATCATCTACATTAATAAATTCATCTACCATGTTTCCATAGCAGAGTTTTTTGTCAAATGAACGACTTATCTTGGGATTTTATTTACTTACAAAATGACCATGAATAAACAATCATATTGTAAACGAATGTCACCATTTCTAAATAACAAGTAGAGATTTATATTATTTTGGTTTATACAAAAAATAAATTGAACTTACCTAAGAAAAATAAATTATATAATTTATTCACGCGGTGACCCATGATAAGAATTCGAGTGTGAAATGCTAGCAATATTACGTTGATAACATAGACTACAAATACTGAAATGTTTAGTATCCATGATATAATACAAAATGTTTGTTACACTTTATTAGATCCATATCTCTAAATTAGATAAGCTAGTAACAGATGTAACGTTATAAATGCTCTAATAGATAGAAGGATTGCATTTTAGTATATAAAGTTGTGGAGAGTTTTGAATTTGCACCACGAACTAACTTTAGTTATACATCTGTTGAAAAGTCAGAAAACAATGGACAATCGTCTCGTTTTCATATGGGCCACCTCAGTAGCGCGCATCCAATATCCCACCTAGGATACTACTAAGAATTTCCAGGGGTCCATAAGTTTATAAGTCTGATTGATAATTATTTAATCCTTGCTCGAATATCATTATGTTTTATGCAGAACGACTAAGAAAGTATCAGATTTATGTTTTTAAGCAACTTTTGCTCTGTAACATTTTGAATATTCTTTACGGCATTTTTCATTTTGCATGTCTTTAGGGGGATATTCCTAACCACTACATAATTATATGATAAAAAGACATTTTATGCTAGACAGTAACTAACGATTATTTGTAAACATAGTACTGAAAAGACAAAGATTACGGCAGAATTGATTTAAACTTATTACCATTAAACGTATTACTTATTGGTTTGAATTATTTTTTCTGGTTAGCGCTTTTTTAGCGAGTTAGTTTTCTACAGGATGGGGTCGCTAACCTCATGCACAACCCTCTTCCTTTACGCAGGCTTGGAACCGGCAGTAATTCCAGAAGAGCTACAGGCGGAGTTTACTTACTACTAAAGTATGAAATAGTCGCTCAATATGTTATGTCATGGAAGATGGAAGATGATATTATCTAAGTACTTATTATTAAAATGAAGACAGTTATTGTAAACAATAAACCTTAGGACAAATCCTCTTCTGAAGAGAGTTCTTATCATAGTGCAACATAATCTTGAGAAACTAATCAAAACCAAACGTTACTGATATTTGAGTAGTACTAGTATAGGAGTTTTCAATCATGGCTACTAAAAACTCTGATATGAAACAAGAAAGAACAGTTTTGCTCTATAGAAAAAAAAGATATTCAATACTTCACATCTTCAGTTTAAATCTATTCGTGATACAGTATAACTGTTATTCATATATGTTTTTGTATTATTAATACAAAATAATAATGAATATTAGACTGGGAAAATTTGATACAATTAGATATTTTATTTAAATTGATTAACTTATTCATGGTCATAAACTCAGTTATTTATTTAACATCTCAGTAAAGGCATCTAATAGAATAAACTAATATTCATGATTTTGTTTTAAATCAAAAGTAATAATGCCGCTGATGGTAATAGTTTTTAATGGTTTTAAATTAAATTTACTGTTAAATTCCGGTAATATAATTATGTTAAATTTACATCAACTCACTGAAGACATTGGTGAATGGTTCCTCAACTTCATGGATTGGTTGAAGTTAGACATTAACACCGTTGGATGCCGGCTCAGTGGTCTAGTGGTTAAGTGCTCGCGCGCGAGATTGATCGGACCTGGGTTCGAATCTCGCGAGTGCGGGATCGTGGATGCACACTGCTGAGGAGTCCCACAATGAGGAGTTCTTCCAGGTTTTTCATGGTGGTCTAGCTTCAATTGACTCATGATTTCAATTATATAAAAAAGTTACTAAAATCTCCACAAAACCCCCTTCTAAAAATTTGCATCGGTTTAATTTATGAATATACGCTTATTATCTTCAATAAAGTATATGACTGCTACATTTTTACAGTATAATAAAAACAGTGTTGTTCTTTTAACTTGAAAATTTCACTAGATGATGTTATTAACTAAAGAAATTTTTCATATTCATTTACATTATGAACTGATTATAATTGAATGAACATTGAAAACCAAGAAGCACTAGACGCTTACTACTTTCTGGTGTTCGAGAACTTTATAGTGAATCAACGACAGCAACATGAATTCTACACCGGATATTCAGTTTCACAGCAGGCGCTAAGCAGGGATCCCTTGGTGTCCATGTCTGAAGTCAATAATTTTTCAATCTCGTGCCGCCATCTGTTAATACCTATGGTGGTGAAGTTTCAAGCACCCCAACATGGTTCTCATCCACTAGTCGAAACTTCTCTCTAGAACTACTAGAATTGCTTTTTAAAGTTTTTCAAAAATGAATGCGTATTTATTTTTAGTATTTTGGATTTTTATGAATCATTGTATATCGCAAAGAGTGAAGCTGAAGCTCCTAGATTCGATCCCAGGTAAAGTCGTGGATGCATACTGACAAGGAGTCCGTACTAAGACGAAATATATGTCTATTGACTGTTTTTTAAATGATCTAAATAAAACTAATCAGTGATGTAAACTATGAAAATTCATTTATCTCAATAAATTCCCATACTCAAATACTTAACCACTGATATTTCGGGACAGTTTGTAGTTGGTATTAACTAGTAAACAAAAATGAAGGTAAATGAACCTGTCTTAGCTCAGCGGGAGTCTTAGAACTAAAAATAAACCGCTTGTAGGATTTTTATAACTTTAAATACAGATGTCATTATATTTTAGACAGGATCCAGATAACGATCAACTATTTAAAATGTTTCAAATAATTAAATACCTTATTTTAGGTAAAGTTACACCCATACGTAAAATGTGTTCAAACTCAACATCCATAAACTTAGTTTGCTGACAAATGTGTTAGAATTTGAACGGTAATTTTAGCATTATTTATAGTCGAAAGTATTATCACAATATCTGTCTTATGTAAGAAATATACAATCTAATTTTACTAATTTCCAAGTAAATAACTATAGTTTATTGACATAAAATATCAAAATTGATTAACAAAGTGTAACTTAGTCTATATTATTGGTTTAATACTAAAGGAACTAGACATTCCTGTGATTATTTACGATCTAGTTTTTGATCCGTATTTATATCTCAGTTCTACATGGGGGTGAACGTTGAGCAGACGGCGCATTGATATCCCTTCAAACTGTGACACCATTTGGTGAAGGGACAAATTTGAATAACGGAGCCTGACAGTTTGATGGGACCTTGTTTAACTAATGAATGAACAGTGACCAATATCACACTCTTTAACGTTAATTGTTTCCTGGCGATTATCTTCTACCATCTAGAATCAAGACAAAATCTAAGCTGACCTCTTTTTGCCAAGTACTGTGAATTACATTATATCAAACGGGAAATAAATCACATAGTATAGAAATGATAAAGGAAAATGACCATTTGTGAGAAAATTTTTCTAGTTGAGATAAAAACAGATACATTATAAAAATTTTCAAAAAGAGAGCACTAAGAAAAACGAAAACAGTATCCAACAAATATAATTTGACCTGGAAAATAAAGTGTTGACATACTTGACAACAGCTTACCGAAATCTAACACTAAACAAACTCAAAAGATGAAAAACACTCGTGAGCGAATAACGGCGAATCCGGTAGAAAAGATTTTTCCGTCCTGCTACAATAAAATGAGATGATGAGAAGATGAGTCCCACTGCTTCTCATTGTATCTCGATTTATTCTGTGAAAAAATAGGGTTTAATTGACTAAATGAGAAAAAATACAACATGGTTAATGTAACTCACATAAACTTGACTTAACCACTGTTATAGCCTTGATCTGCCAGTAGTCTGAAGTCAGATATGCGAGGGGAATTCATCCATTAATTTATTAACGGCTAGACTGTTCAGCATAGAGGGAATATGTGAGCTCGAATAAAGGCTAGTTAGCCTTCAGGGTGGTACATTATTCAATTCAATGACCGATGATCTGCCATACGGATACTCATTGGTTGATATACGAAGAGAGAAGAGAAGCATAGCAGACATCTTCTATATCTCATTATTACAAATCCAATGAGTGCACGACTAAATATATGAATAACAGGACCACAACCAACAGTTAATGAGAACATGCAATATACAGTAAAATAAATCATTTGGAGTACAAACTCAGGATACGAGGGTCAAGTTTAAATGATCATAAATTCCGGATATAACAAAGATATGACAATTATTTACAAGGTTAAGGAAACAAGGCAGTCATTTAAACCAACTGTTAGTAATTACAGGTTACGAATAAGCAAACTAATGTCTCAAAAGCTAGCTTTTACACTTTGTCATTTCTTCTTTATTCTTCTATTCACAGCAACTGCAATATTTATACAGTTACAATACAGTGTTTTCGTTCATTAACCATTGAACTACATAAGCAATTTGATGCGAACGAAGATATTCACTATACATTAATTTACGGTCAAATTCTGATAATACTTCACCCTACTACAATTGAACACTGATTATTCGATAACCAGCTTGCTGTAGTTGGATTACAAATGTTAAAATTGGCCACCTTTTTGACTACTGAGACATGTACTTAAGGTGAGACCAGTTAATAAAAATAAGCTTTTTTGATCTATTATTCTAACGATGTAATGAAAACTATTTCATAGGCATCATAGACATATAAAAATATGCCTTTATCTACTTTTTTAGAGAATATTCTAAGGACGGGAAGATATTTAGCAAGGAGTATGAGCATAATATATTGTTTTAGTTAGGGCAGTGGATTTGCCAAAATTTCGTTTATTTATTTACAGGCACATCGAAAAACCTCAAATTTGATAATGGATGTGATATGCGTCACTTATTTTTACCTCCTCAAAACAATATATTACAACCACACAATTTAGTCTAGGGAATTATGTCATACATACCCTGTTCCGCAAGTAAATGTGGCATAAGTTTTTGTATGATAAAGTGCATCGGTGAAGTAGACTAACATCTATGACATAATCAATATGAACTATATCAGTAAAATCAAAAAAGTGGGAAAAGGAATAAAGGCACACATGAAATGATAAGTGAGGATGGATGAGAAGAATTCTTCACATGATTTTCCATTGATTTTATGACAAACAACATTTTCTTTCTTACCAGACAGTCAAATTTAAATGAAAAATGTGTAAAAAGTTAAGCATACACTTACTATTACTGTAATAATTACTATTTGTCCCACTTGACGTATTTTAGACTGATTGATTGTAATTAAATGAAATTTGCTGAAATCCCTTTTGATTCACTTCGTCGTTTCCCTCTAAAAACGATAAGGATGAATATATATATATATATATATATATATATATCACGGCAAATCAAACTGGTATCAGTTCATGAATGCTAAGCAGTACTTTCTGAACATTCTAATAGCACACACATACTTATTAAAGAGTTTTGGTTTGAAAAGTTTGGAAAGTTAATTCAGTACAGAATAATGAATAAAGCTACGAGAGAGATGAGATAATAAAGAAAGAATCAGGAGTTATCACGTAAGCCTAGGCGTTAAAATGGTTTGTAGATTACCACGGCAGATTTGTGGCGTGAACAAATTGCTTTATCGAAATGAAGGAGGGCTACGTTTTCCAAAGATTTCCATAAAAATATTCTCACAATAATCCATGTATAAAGCCCTGGAAGCTTTCTACAAGTGAACTACATGAAACGTTTTATTGACAGATTTTTGTGTCTACAAGTGTTGTCTTTTTATCTGCTGCTTATCAGGCATGTGGTACTACATAATTCTGAAGCAGTTAGGGTATATGCTACATTAGCTATGAAAGCATAACTCAGCTTTTCTTATCCTTTATAAATTTTACTATTACTTTGCATGTAAGCGAATTTATTTAATTTACATCTATATGTAAGTAATCAGATTGACTGAAATTTAGATCACTTGCATATTTTCAAGATACATTTGAAATATTCAGTTGTTTTTTAACTTTTACTTAGACCTACGAAACCAATGGTAATCAGTTTAATCTTGTTTTTTTTTGTTCCAAACAACACGTTACTAGTGAGTTATATTTTTTATATGGATTATGAATTCGTGAAAATCGTGTGATTTAGTTGATTATTTGTTGCGCCAAACTATAATTACGGATAATTGAGTAATTTATTTTTTATTCGGAAAGAAACTATAAGTAATCATATTCAAGGAGACTGAATATAAGATTGAGAAACTATTTACTCAAATATTTGTGTTAGTTACTGATATGTTTGCATCGGAGTTTCAATCGGCTTTCTTTGTATAACTCTATGGAATCCTAATCATCAATATAAATCAGTCTAAATGTGAACTCACTAAAACAATTGTTTTCATGGTTAATCAACATGTTAACCAAATGATCATTTTATGTCATCTTATTGTTTACACAAGCTGAAGGCTTGTGAGTAATTACAAAATATCCAAGCGGATTATAATAAGATATACTTCAATTTCTACTGACCTAGACAACTGCTAACATGATCACAAAAAAATCTTGACGTAACCTGAAACTTTTATGTTTTTCAGTGCAGTTAAATATCAATAAAATACAATGTTGGAAGTAGGACAGAACCTCCGATTAAAAAACAAATCATACTTAAACGAGAGACAGTCAGTGACTGGATTTGGTGAAATCTTCTATAACGGAATTATTTTTTAGAAACATATATTTGATGCATAAAATTAGTTCTCATGTTAGAAATATGTTTACGCTGTTACGTTTAGGAAGAAGTTCGAAAACAATATACATCAATTTTTCAACAGCATATAAAATATTATGATTGTTTTCTTGTTTCTTTCTTTACTCATATAGATAAGTTTATCAAATAACCATTCACACTATTAGCAACCAATCTCACTTCCCACAAATAGATATAACATTGGTGATTTATGGTCAACTATGATGAAAACAATACAAATAATGTTCAATAATCAGAACGGTAATTAGATGTAAATGATTCTCACTGTTGCTTGAATTTTATATGATGATGTAATTTACAATAATTCTAAGAAAGTTGTCTAAAAGCAGATAAGTTTTTGAAATAAACAAAGATTCATTGCTATAATGATACAACAGAGATTGTAATATGTTACATAGACAACAATAGACCATTGTATGAGACAATAAATTACGAAAACTGTATTAAACTACTTATAAAACGTTGATAGATATCTATATGTATATTTTAATTATTTGATTTTAGTTTTATCATAAAAACAAATGAGATTCAACTTCAGATAAAAAATTTGAACGGAAATTTTGATTTGTTCAATTAATTTATGAAGCTTCAATAGACATAACATCTACACACAGAATTACTATAGAAGTAGAGTAAAAAATAATATTCAAAGTATATTGGTTACATATAATTAGCGTGATAAAGTTTAAACTACTTATAGTGTAAATTGTATGAACTCAAACTTCATGAAATTGATTTTAATCTTTGTTTAATCTTGTTTTATCAAGATTTATTTCCTGAATAATTTGGTCATGGATTTTCAGATAAAACCGTTTGCTTATTATCCATATAAAGTTTTAATCCTTAATTGTGACTTAAAATTTGTCAAGTGTTAATGTAAACTATCCTCTAATATAGTACAAGTGAATAATTTTTGTATGACATCCCGTAAATTGATGTAAACAACCATATATCCATAGTTAAATAAAAATCTGAACTCTATGTGTAAGGATGGCTCGTTGGAAAACTCAAGGAAGCCTCAAGAAGCCCAGAAAGAGCCGAAGACATTCCATCCAATCACCACTAGCGGAACATTCTAGAGTGTCGACGCGTAGCTTCCCTATTGGTTGAATAAGAATGACCCCCTATGTGCCTATTGGCTGTCCGGAATGATGATTTACTTTCAGTCAAAAAACTATAAATACATGGGATTTTTTTTACTATATTTGACACTGTTTGAGGAATAAAATTCCTACTTACTAGTCTTCTGTCTTCTCTCTTGCGACGTTGCGGGTTCGATCGTTCAAGTAGTGTAGTAGTACTCGGCATAACAAGATATCAAAGCTCTAGATATAACACTATGATTCACTTATGCAAATCATTTTCATATTTTTACTACCAATTAAGTGTAAAATTTAATTCCAGAATGTCTAGTGGAAAGCATCGACTAGTAAAATTCAACCATATGGAATGTGAGATACCTAATCATCACAGTTATTCATTTAATAGTTGGATGTGTTTTTAAAACTCTAAGTGATTTTGTTTGAAAACAAATGTACCTATTTATAATTATAAAAAATGAAAAAAAGTATCCTGTATGTATCCTATTCTATTATAAAAAGAAATAGAATACTTCTATGGCTTTTACTACTTTAAGTAAGTTGTTTCGCAATGAAAACTAAATTGTACTAATTTAATTGCGAAAAATGTACTACGTCACAAGAAAAAAACTAGAAACTCAACAAAATCTTTTGTACAAAGTGTTACTCAACTATATAGTTATCAATTATCTAAACTAATTAGCTCTTATTATTTTGTATTTAATCATTGTTAATATTTAAGCATATGAGAGAATAATGGCTATATTGAAGAATAGGAAGGAAGATATTTGATAGGCCAATCGTACTGTGGTGTGGGTTACTAATATCCAAATGAGTTATATATGGTGATGGTCATGCATTGAATGTATTTCAGTAGAAGATCGATAAGAAGAAAACGGGAACGGCACGCAATTAGCATGAAAATGCATGAACAATTATAATCGGAGACTATAGACGGATATTTGCAGAAGAAACAGCCAAATTGAGACAATTGATTGTTATTTTGCAAATTAACTGTTCATTATATGCTTCTCATATTTTAATGAGATATTCTGTAATGTTGTACTGAAATACATTCGATTGTCCCCAGTCGTGTTTAGTTCACTACACTACTTATTTTTTCTCAAATAAATCTACTTAAAATAAATTAAATTTAATAGGTTTAGGTCAATTTAATTTAATATATTTCTTCTTTAAAAAATGTTAATTTCTTCTATTCAATTATAGTTGAAATAAACTTTAGTTAGGTAACCAATATATATATGTAGATAGCTAGATAGATAGATTAGTTCTATTTAGAAAAGAATTCAAGTTTAAAATAATTAATCAGTAATATTATTCACTTGATTGAAAAAAAACATTTTTTTTTCTAAAAAAGATATTTCTTTTTAAAATAAGGTTTTCATTTCAAAGGTTTATTGTATATATATTTGACAATGTCTACTTATTTATCTAATCTATTATTATTATTCGTAAGCAAATATGGAAGGTGGCTAGCAGTGGAATCCAGGACGCGCTTTTCGCTTCATCTGCAACTCGTCAGCTGGATGTACCTGCATCTCAGAGTTGATGTTCACTCTGAGACTCGAACCTAGTATCTTTCGCTTCAAACGCCATCGCGTTATCCACTCGGCCACTGAATCCTGATAGCCACTTGTTTGTGCAATGTGGTGAAGTTTAAATTCAATTAATATTGTTTGTTTGAATCTTCCCATTGATGTTTATGGGACTGCAACTGGTCAGTCTCTAATTGGCATATGTGCATACTGGGCGTATTGCCTCAATATAGCCTAAATTCAAGTATGGTAAGCAAAGATGGATAGTGGCTAGCAAGTGGAATCCAGGACGCACGTTTCGTCCTATTTGGGACTCGTCAGCTGGATGTACCTGCATATCAGAGTTGATGTTTAAGGTCAATTTAACTTATTATTTCTTCTTTAAAAATGGTAATTTCTTCTGTTGACTTATAGTTGAAATAAATTCCAAATAAGTAACCAAATATATAGATAGATAGATAGACTAGTTCTATTTAGAAAAAAATTCAAGTTTAAACTAATTAATCAGTAATATTATTCACCTGATTAGAAAAACAATTTTTTTCCATAAAAGATATTTTTTTTAAAAATTAGGTTTTCATTTAAAAGGTTTATTGTATGCATAAATTTGACAATGTTTACCTATTTATCTAATCTATTATTATTTATTTATTTTTGTTATTTATTACTGAATTAATTTTAAATGCAAATTATATTCATTTCCATTTTGATAAAAAAATTTATTTATTTATTTATTGGATATCAACTAGAGAATTAATCATATTTTAATTAGTATTTTAATTAATTTTTATGATATAATAAAAAGTAAATAATAATAATAATGATTGAATGTCAATAATTAGTAAATAACTTAGCTTCATGGATATTGAACGAATAAACTGTAAAACATTTTGATATTGTCCATTGAATATACATTAATTTATTCAATCATAAAGATATTTTATGAGGATAATCAATGTTATTTATACTCTTAACTATTCTATGGATGAAATAAAGTCAGTATTTTGAGTCTAACAATAATAGAGAATTGACAATTTCGAATATGAAATGGAATAACTCATTGATCTAAAAATTTTTAATCTTTCTATGAAACCTGAAGAATTGGACATCCATCCTGTATGCTGCATAGTTGTGAATAATAACAAGTAGAAAACGATGATTTGGAAGCTGTTTAGTTATCTCCCGTATTTACAAGTTCCATTGATGAAGTTTTTTAAATACGATATTTTTCTATAAAAAAAATCAAACCAAATATACATATTCTCAAGTTTAGATCATGAGTCAATTGAAGCTAGAACACCATAGAAAACCTGAAAGCATTGGTCGGCCGTTTCGTCCAATTTTTGGGCTCCTTAGCAGTACGCATCCATGACCCTACCTCGTGAGATTCGAACCCAGGACCTACCAGTCTCGCGCCAGAGCACTTAACCGATAGACCACTGATCCGGCATCCGATGGTGTTAATGTCTAATTTCAACCGATCCAGGAAATCGAACAACCATTCAGCAATGTCTTCAGTGTATTGATATCTCTCAATAGACCAAGTTTTCCATGGTGGTCTAGCTTCAAGTGACTCATAGTCCCAACTATATAAAATTACTAAAATCTCCACAAAACTCCTTTCTGAAAATATACATATGTTTATCATCATTTAATGAATATATTGTTATTTATAGGCGAACATTGTCGTAATTTGTATTCAGCTTCCTTGTAAAATACAAAATCTTTCAAACTGGTGTTTAAATGACTTCAATATTTGTAAACTTATTTTAAATAATACACCTTTCATAAAAGTAATGAACCTGCTTTAGAAAATTAGGTTCTGTAACCATAATATCAGCTAAGGTGAGTTTTGCTGACTTTATAGAACAATTTAAAAGTCTACAAACCTTTGGAAATAATACTGAAATTAATGTTATATAAAGTAAAAAAGTGTTTTATCATATCTCGGGGTCATAAAATCTATCAGTTTGTTATAAAATATTTGTTGCCACCCATTTTTTAGTGCTCTGATCTATTTTGAACAATAAATACAACTCAACTAGGTATTACATCACAAAAACTGATATATTCTAACCTTATTTTTTGGGTACACTGTTATTGAAACTATGCATAAAAGCATTTAATCACGCTGAAATATTACGCGTTATAAATACGTAAACTTTGAAACAAACGGTTTTTTATGTTATTTAAGATAGAACACTACAAGTAAATGTGTTTCATAAGGGAATTCCTCTGAGTAAGAAAAATATTAAAGTGACTGTTTTCTTCAGACAAATGTAACATATCAAAGTTTGTTTTTACATTCATCGCTAATTAATGTTACGTAACGTTTTAATATGATTGAAAATAACTGACGACATATTTGCTTATAGACGCAGTGTTCTTTCATATAATGAGAAATTCATTCTGGTTAGTTTTTCTGATAAATTAACATTTTTGTTTAAGTTCTCAGTCTTTAGTAATTACAATCATTTTTCAAAACTTGACATGTGATTTTGTTTAAGTCCTATATATATATATCCCTTACGGCGAGATCGAACTTAGCACCTTCGGTCTCGTTTGCGAACGCTCAACATCTAGACTATGGAGGGGATATCCAACTATGCTCATCTCTAACTTCAACTAATCCACTTTATTGCTTGACCCATCCTCCACTATCTTCGGTGGGTAACTGCCTCACACTGACACGTATTATTTCCACTGCTCACGGGTTCTCATCGCAGTTCTGAGAATTAGCTCTCGAAACCGGTCACTGATGAGCATACATATATATATATATATGTATATATATATATATGCGGATTATTTCTGCCTTAGCTTTATAAAAACTTACTACCATTATAAACTATAATTTATAATATTGTTAGAGGAAGTTTTACTTGATAGTGCATTAATAATCTGTTGTATCATTGACTTATACTTATCGTTTCCTGTACGGAAATGAAGTACAGGGTTACTTTTATTCAGTTTGAATATCCTCATTTTATTAGATCAAGTACGAGGTGTGTTATTTAGGAATATCTTTATCTTCTGTACACAATTAAACAATTTTACTAAAATATCTTCATTTTAATAGCATAAGTAACACATTCAACTGTACGCTGCTTTCATTTTACTCTTCATATCTGAAGAAAAAAATAAGCCATTTTGAACTTTGTGTTTGATTTATTGACACAAATAATGTCTCTTACATTCTGCGTTCATTAGTATTGGCAAATGTGATGGTTTAAAAAGTCGTGATTTCGTTTGATGATATCTTTTCCTAGTTATACGCGTTCAAAGTGGTTATATAAACTCAAATACGTTTCAATGAAATAGAAACTCACATCTAGTTATTCAGTCTCTTTGTTCTTTGTTGAATGTATATTTTACGAGTCTATCTTAGGGGTAATGCAATGATTTCTGTTTGTCTGTTAGCCTATTCAAAACGGGATGCTACTTAGAAATCAGAACTTCAAAACAATGGAGGGTTTAACTAGATCTAATATTTGGCTTATTTTTTAAATAAGATTGATAATTTACTATACGATAATCGACCGAATATGAAAAGATATGTCTTACCATTTTTATGTTTTGAATATCCTCATACTAAAAATATCAATATACTTAAGTACTTAGTAATTAATTTATAACTGTTTTAACTATTTCTCCCAACATTTATTTGATACAACAAGAATATATGAATCGAGCTGTAAATTGATATGTATATACGGAGTTTGGTAATTTTCTTTAAGTGAAAAAACGAATAGTTGGACGTATGAAAGTTCTGTAGTACCAGTGAAATATCAAAAAAATAAATCAGTTTAGAATTATGATTGAGGCTGTAGTTTTCTACAATCTTACTATTGGCTAAAACTTTAACAGTAGACCCAAACAGTCATTCTGTCAAAGGGTTGTATTACTTTTCCATATACCTGCGTTGATTCTTACTTTAAAGTAGAGCTTTATATCTGACATAATGGAAATTCTTTTTATCTACCAAGATGGACAAATATGAAATACACGGTATGGTATGGTTTGCATCACTGCTCGCAGACGACTACATATATTTATTTGATTAGTAATATGTCAATATTCTGGATCATGAATAACCTATGATTGCTTAATATCCACGTAAAGTATTTATCAATACAGATCTGATCAAGTAAATAAAACTCCGAAAATCAAATAATATTATATTTAGGGTACATTCCCCCAAAACGGTCAACTGGACATTTTAGGCATACGACTGCAGTCAAACATGTGAAGACAGTCGATCACGAACAAGAATGTACTACATTGAATACTGTGTCATCATTTTGCAAAACTCATTTCTGTCTAAAGTATGCATTTATTGTACTGCCCCAAAGGACAATAGAAGCTCACCAGAAGCAAAAATACCAAAGTCATCTATCTCAGCCACATGTTTTCCCCATAACCTCTGATTACAAAAATTTCGTATGTAAGCATTCAATAAAGCTTGAGATTATATGTATAAATATATATATATGTAGATTCAGAATGCTGGATTCAGCCGAATTCGTATAATAAGCAAATATGGATAGTGGCTAGCAAGTGGAATCCAGGACGTGCGTTTCGTCCTATTTGGGACTCGTCAGCTGGATGTACCTGCATCTCACAGTTGGTGTTCACACTGGGACTCGAACCCAATGCCATCCGCTTCAAACGCCATCGCGTTATCCACTGCTAGCCACTAACCACCTTTGCTTATAATGCTTGTGAATTAAGACTACATCGAGGCAATACGCACATTATGCACATGTGCCGATAAGAGACTGATAAATTGCAGTCCTGAACATCAATGGGAAGATTCAAACAAACAATATCAAGTGAATTCCAACTCACATAGTCTACCATAAGCAAAATACTCATCATATGTTATTTCATATAAATCTTGTCTTACTATTTTGACAAAAAACGGAAACACCTTGTTTAGAATAAAAGAGAACTTTTAAAAAAAATAATGTAAGTCGCATCAATAAAAATTAGCATAATATATTTATACCACAAATAGTTGACTACTCTGAATATGCAGAAATTCTTTTATATATATAAACTAAACTCGACAGTTTTGACATAGTGTCTTTTACATACACTATAAGTTGTACGAAAAAAGGAAATATATGAACAGGCAAAATTTAGTAATATTGATTATGTCGATTGCACATAAAATCAAGCTAGTTAAGAAAAAATGTTATTATGTCATATCTATTTCTGTTTTTCATTGTATCTTCCAAGGTTAGGAAATATTCAGAAACTTTTTTCTGGATGAATAAAATTCTCGCTTATAATTACTTTCAATCATGTAATCAAAACAATTGGACTTACCAGGATAATATTTCTCTATCTACATGTTCGTGTCACATTAAAACCTAATTATATTAATAAGTAATATAGTTATTTTCTTTCAATATCTACATGGAAACGATAATCTAAAATATTTCATTTTTTTAAGTATATGACTGAAACTGGTTAGCTTAAAAGAGAATCTTGCTATCTGTTTCAAAAATTATGTTATATTGTGATATGAAAAGGGGGAAAAACATGTATTATATACAAGTGAAATATTTATTGTCCAATTATTAAAATATTCAAAATTTTTATTTCCTTACTGTTAATTTTAGTAAAATTCCAAGTTATTTATCTAACTTACAGATTCAAGCCTAATGTTACATTGATAATAATCAGTTATACTGTAGTGAATGAGAACACGGATGGGGACAATAGAATGCATTTGACACGAAAATTACAGACTATTTCACTAAAATCTGACAACCATACAGTAAAAAGTTAATTTGCAAAATAACAATCAATTATTATCTGCAAATATCAGTCCATCTTCTCTGATTTCATTGTTCATGGATTTGCGTTTCGTTTCCGTTCTTTTCTAATCGATCTTCTGCCAAAATACATTCTATACCTGACCATCACCATATATTACTTATGTGGATATAAGTAACCCAAACTACAATACTCTATCGTTAAGAATTTCATCAATCACAATTGAAACTTTCATAATATTCAATAGAAGCTTTATTATAAACTAATAGTTTACTATAAGTCAGATAACTGATTACTTGTTGTCAAATTTAAGCCAGTTTAGAATTATCCATTAAAATCATTAGATATATTTTATCGAATCGCTTTATAGTTCAGTGCTGAAATCAATATAAAACCCTCGATTTATGTATGATTTATATTATTTCATGTTTTTTTTTTGTAGATAAGAAATAAAATATGAAATAAATAAATGAAATTCTTTGGTTGACAACAAATAATATTTGTATATTGAAAAAAATATAAAAAATTGATTTTTAACATAAAACATGAAATTATTTTTTTTTGTAATTTCACCTGTGTAGAATCATACAGACGGTATATATAAAATAAATCCGAACAAGTCATTTGAAGGATCTTTTCAATTTGAAAAGGTATCACATAAATAGAAACGAATTGTATCTTTCAAGTAAACTTCTTTGTCTGTACTTTAAAATTCTATAAGTTTAACGAAATGATCAAATTACATTATCATTGAAGTTTTTTGAGCAAAAAGATGTTGTAGAAGATTCAATCGAATTCTGTTGTTAAAGTTTAGTTACATGAATTTCATTATAATTTGAAAAGGATATGAGGTTTGAGAGTATTTAGTAAGTGAAGAAAACGTTCCACCAGCCAATTTTGAAGAAATGAAGTTAAAGTTGAAATTCATTATCACTGATAAATTTCTTCAGCTGATATGTATTTCATAAACTAATGGAATACTCTACACCGTTGAAGCAATTATGTTGTAGAAAAATCAGTGTATGTGATATGAACAGAGAAAAAAAGAAGCCATGACAAACGAAATAAGCTACTTTTGAGGACGTTATTTTACTTAATTTAACGCTTGTAGAACACTAACATTTAGTTTTGTCCCCAGTTTATTTCACAAACAATAAGCATTCGTTTAATTTTGATTAACTCTTGTCTGTCCCGAAGCTATTGTAATTTAAAAGTAACCTTTTGAAATCTATTTTTGGTTATTGTTGTATCGAGTGCCTGATTGCCCTGTTTATATATGACGCTACAATGCCGCCAATCAGAGAGCAATGAACTATCGATCGGACCAATGACGCACGAAACCCGTACGGGTAGTCTAGAGCACTTGTCAATCCTGCTTTCTGCCTAGCCCAGCCAGTTAAGCCCAGAAAACCAATAACCGCCTCTGCAACATGAATCATAATTCTCAAACATTTATATACCAATCAAACAGACCACATCCTACCATAAAATAGAAAATAGCATTCATACAAGATTCAGCCAAATGTGGATGCAAATAAAAGGAACAGTAATTAATAGACTGGGGATAACTCAAGAATGTTAAACCGTATAGTAATAGCCTATGGGTCATAACAGAGCTTATAAAAATAGGGAAATGGATATGAATAGTTTAGTTAGTTAATAATTATACAACAAAAATATACACATAGTATTTGTCCATAAATAGTCCTCAAAAGTTACCATTCATAATTCTTTTCGGGATATGACAGTTATAATTGTATTTTACTAATTGTTTATGCGTTGTGGTCATGTGATTTACACCTATCTGAATCGGAACTGAATCAGAGTAGAGTTGGCTTGTCTTTCTCTCTCACGCGAGCTTTTCAATCACTCAGGTGATGGAACAGGTTTTGTCTCTCCATCCAAGGCAGTTAGTCTCGTTTCGAACTCACGCTTTTCTAGCTTCAAGTTTAAACCAGTCAGCCTGTTGTGTCAAGGCTTGAACCCATATTCAGACAAGTTCTCTTCTGTATATTACTGGGTCGGCAGACCAAAGACACAACAGTATGATATTTCTGTACTCTAATATACTTCTTAAAGATTATTCCTATAATTGTTTGAAGGACAGGCCTCCATCATTTTTCAAGCAACTTAATAGGATCAATAATAATGCTGTTGCTTTTTGTAAAACTGGTCATTCTTATTGAAAACGTTTAGTATAAGAAGTTTAAAATACACATTTTATATACTTACGAATTATTTCTATAATTATTTGTAGTATGAATTTAACACCAACAGTAGTTACACATTATTATATCCAGCAATAGAAACTATTAGATTTACTGAAATGTATGTATGTTAATGATTGAAGATGAAGTCTATTTTATCGTATTGCTGAATTTATGATCTGTTACCACTAACTAACTGAAACCGTTTTTGTTATCGTAATGTACTATAAAATATTGAATCAAACACATACTGTGATGTATTTGGTAAACTATTGAGAAAAAGTATAAGAAAAATTACATTAACGAACCATAATTATAGTTTTATACAATGCTATGTATGTTTAGTCACAGAACATAATATGCCGTAATGTGAAAAAAATTCTTTTAAAATGAATAGTTTTCATTAAAAGTTTGATGCACATATTACATTACAATCGTTACTGTTTTGTCCAAAGGATAAACGAAGAGAGATATATTTCGATTTCTGGAATAGTTATACTCGATGTGTACAATGTATTCACCCTTGTCAAATATTATAGAACTTAAATAATAGTAATTATCTAACCGGAACCAAAAATTCAGAATACGTAGGGTTTGGACTTTACTTTTTTTTCCGAAAAACAAGTGTACTACCATTATGATAATCAGCAAATTAATGTAAATAAGTTGATTTTAGGAAAACAAAGAAATTATCTCCGCTTTATTCATTTATGACTGATGATTAATAGAAACTGTATACATCATCAAGTTACCCCTACATAATCCTTTATAATATTCAGTAACGCAAATAAAAGAGAGATTAACTTAATCCACGCAACATCTTAAAATTGTATTTTCATCTCATTTAATCTCTTTTAGCTTAATGATTTAATTCAACTAATAATTAATACGGAGTCAAACACAACAAGCATATGATGGTATTATATTTTATGGACCCTAATATAAAATATAATAATATTTAAATACTACCACAAGAAATGATAACTGGTTTTCTAAGTTTTATATTTACTCTACTTCTCGTAGTTTACATCATAAAATGATTTACGTTAGACAAGCATTGAAAATCAGGAAACAACGGTCTTTTGATTAGTACTAGCCTAGGACTCTTGAGTAAAACATACCCATAAGCTCATAAAGAATCGAACCCAAATAAGCCAACCTCACAGTGAGTGCCGAATCTATAGACCACTGAAATGGCATCTGATGGTGTTATGTATGGTATGATATGTATGTATGTATGATAGATACAAACTAATGTATATGTGAATTCTTTTCCATTATTGACTTCTACCCCGTACTTGCCGAGTGTAGAGTGCTCGGCTATGTGTTATATAGAGTATTTTTCGGGCTATCCTTTGGTAGTCTACACTTGATCGTAAATTGTTAATTTGATATTATGTGATATAGTTTGCCTATTGACCCACTATCAAGTCTGGTTATGGAGAAGTCTCGGTCACCGATCATACTACCGTATAATAGAAGCTCACTGTGGAAATGAGAAAATATTTAAATTTTGATGTTAAATCAGGTCTACATGTCTAACTTCAGTCATTTCGCGATATCACGCTGTCTTCTGTCATTGCTTATGGTGGGTGAGTATTGTATATACCCTCTTTGAACTCTACCAGACAAGGCTTAACATTACAATTTCTGAAATTACTTTTCGAAATTAGTCATCCGTGAGCCCATAGGTTACCACTTGAGTTCGATCGGTTTGAGTGTAAGACAATTTTCCAAGTTTAGCAATGAGAGATCGTCACACAGTATCGCGAATTGATTATAGTTAGATATGTGCACCATTGGATTATGACTCAGTGGTTTAGACGTTAAGCACTCACTATGAGACAGACTATCCTGGTTGGGTCAAAGGTCCATGAAGA
The DNA here is from genome assembly GCF_000237925.1 of Schistosoma mansoni. Taxonomy (NCBI): domain Eukaryota; kingdom Metazoa; phylum Platyhelminthes; class Trematoda; order Strigeidida; family Schistosomatidae; genus Schistosoma; species Schistosoma mansoni. The sequence goes on from NC_031495.1 coordinate 16,994,667, forward strand.
AGAGAAGTCTCATTTTAGAACAATATTACTACCCATTGTTTACCTGTTTCTAATGGTTGTTTAAGTAAGATCAGTCGGTGATGTTAACCATGAAAAATCAACAATTGCCATAAACCTCTAATAGAAATAATTTCACTTTCATTACTGTTCAGTGGGATTAATCTGAAGGAAATCGTGAAAATAAACTTTAGTAAAGTCATCCATAAAATCGAAGTTGTAATATATTGTGTAAAATGTTTAAATATGTCAAAGTAATTTTACTGAAATTTATAATCATTACGCAAACGTTGGTTAATTTAGAGTTCTCTTATTCAATAATCAGAAATACTTTTGAATGTTTTTTAAGGTTTTTGCATTATATGCGGTCAATCAACAAACAACTGAGCTAAAAAAGATTGTTTATTTATAGTTGAATTTATAGAAAAAAGACAACTAACACTTGACGTTCGTTTCTTTAACTCATCTAAATGTATCAACATTGATAGACTGCCAATAAAAACAAGGCATACAACTGTTTAAAAGTTGTTGTCTTGTGTGTACATCTACACAGTCATTATTAATTTGATACTGGGCTGTCATAAATTCTAGTTTAATTAATTGTAAGAATTGTATGATGTTCTGTTACTATAGTTACTACATACTAGTTACCGATATTTAGATTCCTTAAACAGAAATAAATGTATTAAAAACTGACAGGTTAGTGGGAACGTGAATTTCATGGCGTTGCTTACGTATTGTGCTGTGAAGCAGTACTCAATGTGGCAAAATGATAATGTTAAATGTTTTCGTACACTAGATGTTTTAATGCATTTGTTTGCATCTATATTTATCATCAAATTCAATGTGTTGTTTACTTACTAAAGTAACATCCTAAGTGGTTCAAACATTGACCGTGAAATGCTTTAAACATATTGATTAATATACTTGCCCGATATTATGATAGGCATATGATAATAGATTGTACGCTACTATGGAATAAAAGCTAGCTAATTCAATATAGATCGACTGTAATTTAAGTGAGATAAATGTTCTGATGACTGGATTAAATACATGCTAAACAAAATATTAAATAATTTGGTTATTTGTTCTCTGAAGAAAAGGCTTATACTGAGTCACGAAACGTCAGAAAATCTAATTTTCTTACTCATTGGGATATTACAAATATATTATTTATTCAGAACAATCTACTGAATGGTTTCACAACTATTGAAAATCAGTAATCTCTGGATAGACCTTTCATCCTTGGATGGGAATTTTCAACAGTGTAAACACATGATGTCGCAAAGGATAGAATCCAACACTGTAATACCTCGTATGGAAAGATCAGAACTTTTTTTATCAATACATGTTTGTGAAATATAGACAATCCAGTAGTCATGTTTCATTTTCAAATGGTTATGATGAGTTCCATTAGTAAAAATGAAATTTAATCAAATATCTTTGTCACAAAAACAGAAGTAAAAGTTATTATTCTGTTTTAGTAACAAAAGAAAAATGCTGATAATGGTCTGAAATTTTTTGTCTATATGTCATTTCGATTCTTATGACATGCAAATATACTCAATAAATAGGTAGCAAAACTCTACCACTCGGTTACTTCATTGAGTAGCTGGTATATCTATCAAAATGTAATCAAGAATTTCAAAAAAAGAACGAAAATCATCCATGGCAAATGTATAAAAAGACAGTATTCTACTGTTCACCAATTAATTCACTTCATTGTCATAAATGAACTAACTTCGTAATTTTAAGCTACTAAGTTGGAGTTAAGAAACGCCACATTCTAATTCACTTCAAGGCATCGAGTTTTAACGTTTTTAATATAAAAAGTGTGTTGTGTGTTCTTCATCTGTTACCTGTCGGCGGTTCAGAGTAATTTCATTTTTGTCCGTTAACACAAAGTTACTAGCTGTATAAAGATCATGTCTTACCAGATGGCGGGCGTTTGTCTGATTATATGACATTATAGCGGAAAATGTTTCGATTTTTTTTTTAATAATCATTAAAGACATCCAGTTCGCAGTGCTACTGAGTAATAGAAATTAGGATCTACTAGTTAGTTCATACTAGGTAATGTTAAGTAGTTTTGATTCTAATATACCTTGAAATTACGGGTTTATTTCTGTTTGCAACAGCGTGTTTGGTACTTTGGTGTAATAAAATCTAGAAAAAAACAGCTGTCGAGAAATAACTGAATTGTCAACGATTTTTCAAGTGACGTTGGTCTTAAGAGTTAATTTTATAACTTTTTTATTGTCATTGCCGTTATTTCTAGCACAACAAGCAAATGATCTTTGAATGTAAATTTGTCCACATGATTAAATGTTTACTAGTTTTTTTTAAATTCTGTATCTAAATAGGTTCAAAACGTTTCTGTTCGGAACTATCATAAACAGTGAAAACATTGATGTTTAGTATTATCTCTAATGTCCTCTTAGATGAAGAAATTTTACTTTCAAATCTATTTTACTACTGTTTGATAACAATAAGTCCTCGTCCAATACTCTGCAGTTAATATTTGACAGGATTGTAAAATAACTTGGTTCAACCATAAAAAATAGATACAGCTGTTTAACAAACGGTTAATCACCCAAAGTTTAGAATTTCCCTCAGTTACTATCTAAGAAAAGAATGCTTTGTTTAACCGACAAATTGAAACACATTTGTTCTTTATCGATATTGTGGTTCATTACCTTTTGGTTTGGTCGAGGTATATCGTTTTTCTTAACTTTTAGTCCTATCACTCTATACTAGCAAGTCTGACATTTTATGAACTTGATTCAGTTTAAAATTAGTTATCTTGAAGAGAAAATTAATGAAGTTCATTATGTTGATGTGAATAAAAAGGTGTTTTTATTTATAAATGTTCTATATATTCTTCTTACAAAACAAAAATATCTTATCAAGCTCAGAGTTCCTATTCAAGTATGTAACATGTTTCACATAATAGTAAATTCAAAATGATAACGAAGATACTGAATAATAAACCTTTCTTGCTCTATATAAATGAATATATATTCGTTGGAGTATCTATTACTACTTTGCTTTGACTAAGTGAACCAGTGAATACGTAACGATGTATAGAGCCTTTTGTGAAAACTGTTAGAATGTAGGTAAACAGAAAAATGTTAACTTCTAGCTGTTGTTTGAGGATTATTGTGTTTAAAGGCTCAATGTTGTGTTTCATGTTGCCAGAACTTTACATTACAATAAATAAAAATATACATATCTAACAGAACTCAAATGTTTATTTGATAAGCACTATAACGAAACTTGAAATTCGGTGTGAAACAAACATCTTCGTACTTTACCATGAAAATTAATCAAGTCAATACTATCATTTATTCGATCTCCGTATTGCTGATAATTTGTAATGTAACAAAGTCTTCAACGTGAGATGAATACGATATATGTAAGACTTTAATTTAACTACAACTCAATAAAAGTAGTAATCAATCAAACCATGTTACTGACACATCTGTACATTTCTTACTCCAAAATAAGGGAATGAAATAGATCAAAACATTTTCAAACCTATACACTATTTCATTTGCAATATTATGATGCTTTCAGTTTTCACGAAAATACAGCAGAGATTTCAAAAGATGGAATTACACATGTTATTTGAAATCAAATATATGATAACTATGGAAGCACTCAATTATCTTTTTTTCAGTACATACTTCCAATTGCAAATTTAATTAAATAATCTAGTTATTATCTTGTTGAAGAAAACACTATCAAACTGTCTACTTAGCAGATTAACATATTATATCACTTAGTTTACATGCTTTCTTGACAAAATTCACTAAACTCCATTAACTGTACTTATCGTAAACCTTTTATGAAGGTTTTACACAACTATTTACAAAACTAAAGGAAAGTTATTCACTTAGTCACAAAATAAATAACAGAAGTGACAATTTTGAATCAACTGTTTTAAACTGACTACCGGGGACAGTATTTATAAAGCTTAAATGTCATGGATATTATCAGTAAAATCTTAGAACAACTGATGTCATTATATTTTCAGTCTGTATTTATCGATGATAACAATCTCTCACTCATGGAAACAAGGAATTTCTGAATACAAATTTAATGGATACAGTATTGTAAAAAATTAATCTTTATAGAAATTATTTCATGCTTGAATTGTAGTAATTAATTGAATTAATAGAAATGTATGGTTCATTTGGGCAAACCATATTATTTAGTGGCATAATATATTCTTGTGGACCCTCGAATTGAATATGTTAATTACTGGTTAAAGGAATAGTATGAGTGTATAGTCCAATATCCAAAACTTGAGATATTATTCCAGTACTATTCTGGGATTTATGATATATCAGAACTTCTTAATCATTGTAGTGCAGTATAATTCTATTTATTCAATAATTTTGTAAACGTGGTTCATTTGAAACGATCTATGAAATACAATTTACAAAATAGAGTTTAAAGTCACCAAATTTTGAAATAAATAGGACATATCACTGATCAAGTTTTTCTTTTAGTCTGATATCGACTTTTAATAGTAGGATAGATACTAGTTGCACATTTTACCTAATCAATATAAAGTCCTTTTATAAGATGAAATTTGATGTTTTGAATAAACTTCAGGATTAAACTATCTTCCTTGCCAATTTTCTTATCAATACTTATCATATTCACATATCATACAAATTGTATTTTCAGTGTATAGTTATAATCACAGAACTATTGTTTATTGTGTGTATTAAACGTCACGAAAACTGACTTGTTTTCTGACATAAAGAAACCTAAACTATCAGTAAAATTTGTGATAAATTTCCTTGGGTAAACTAAGATGGTGATAATAATGTAATGGATATTAAAATGTTATAGAAAATAAATAAAGTCAGTTAATGTGTTATTATGACATATCACTAACCGTTAAGTTTATTAGAGAAAGTTTCACCATCATTAACTATTCCTTAAAAAAAACGATTAGTCAATAATTGAATGCCTAGGATATCAAGACGTGTGAAGAAATGATACACTTTCTGTTCTTTTAAAATGTACACAAAAATAGATCAAAAGTTGGAAGGATAAAAAACACGAATATATCATTATGTGAAAGAGATTATTTAAGTTAAAAAACCATATAAACATTGGTTTATCAAAACAATAATGACATTCAAACACCTCGTGAACAAAGTCAGAAGTGAGTTAGAGAACCATATTAAAATAATCAAAACGTTGATGACGAGATATTGATTACAATTTTCTGAAGGAAATAAAAGTTATCATACTGGTAACACAGTAACAAAGATTTCATGCCGGTCACTTTGTTTCAAAAATGGAAATGATTGAGGTGATATTTATAAAATCTGCTATATAGACGTAGTATTTGGTGCATCTTCATTAGCGAACGTAATAAAACATTACACGTGATACAAAATATACATGAAACTAACTAATATTAAGTGTTTTATATGTTGTTTGAACTAAAAACTGTATAGAAATGTTCACATAGGATAATCAAAAGGTTAATCAAAAGTCGTCAAAGACATTTATTATTGACTCTCCCTTTAATTTATTAGCGAGTAATGTTATATAGAAAAATCTTCAAATAGATCACTACTCACCACAACATTCATCAACCATGTAAAGTTTTATCGAAAAATATATATTTGCCATAGAAATATCTCATATAAAATAACAATAAAATCAAAAAAAAACTTGTATCAACAAACACCATAGTACTGTTGCTAATACCATTCCATAATAAAAACGATATCAGTTTGTTAACTTTATTTCCATGTTATCATCACTCTTCATACACTACGATATATATATATATATAACTGCATGAAAAATAATTAACCTGTTTATTGAGTAACTCTACCTGTAGCTCTTCTAGAGTTACTGCCGGTCCCAAGCCCGGGTAAAGGAGGAGGATTGAGCATGGGGTTAGCGACCCCATCCCGTAGAAAACCTAACTCTCTAAAAAAGCTAACCAGAAAAAAAATCCAAAATATTTAAACTCTGCCCTCCAAGTTGAAGGAAGAATTATGACGCTTCATGGTGAAAGCTGATATCCTTCGGAAGTCTGGAGGCCGATGCACCTTCTAACAACCAGAGCAACACTCTTTATAGGTACATGGAACGTATGGAAAATGTGGGAGACAGGGAAGACCAATCAAATAGCAATGGAAATGAGGAGATACAAATTGACTGTGCTCGGAATCTGCGAAACCCACTGGAAACAAGCTGGACAACAAAGACTAGATACGGGAGAGAAGCTGCTGTACTCTGGTCATGAAGAGAAAAATGCTCCACACACTCAGGGAGTTGCTTTAATGCTGTCCAGAGAAGCATGAAATGCACTCGTACGATGGGAATCTCATGGATCCAGGATAATCAAAGCATCATTCAAAACAAAGAATGAGGGGATCACAATGAATGTTATCTAATGTTATGCACCCACAAATGATAACGACGACGACGATAAAGATCAGTTCTATGAAAGGATGCAATCTATCATAGCCAAGTGCTCAAGAAAGGATCTCACTATCCTGATGGAAGATCTAAATGCTAAAGTTGGTCAAAGACAAAAGAGGCCCAGGACAGAGTTCGATATAGAATGCTGGTGGGTGATCTATGCTGCTTCACGAGGGGCAACAGACTTATTTAAAATGTATTTGTTGAGTGGGTAATAACTCGTATGCTATACAAAATGTTTACATAAATTAACAATACAAGAAATGAAACTAGCTCTACAATACTGTACTGTAACTAACATAAAATAGTGACTCTTGATACTGTATCTGATTTGACCAATAAATCACATAGCATTATTCAACATGATTAGTTAATTTCATAATAATATGATTTTCTTTTTTTTTTATAATGTGAGTTACAAACATACATCTAACATATTAGATATTATTAGTATATTTAGTATTTGCTAATAATCCTACTCAGTTGCCAAATAAAAGAGTTATATTGGTTTTTTTAAACTAAGTTTTGTAATCTACTTACAATCTACATGCAATAGGGGAAATAATTTAAAGTTTGATTACCATTACTAAGTAAATGTTGCTGATTTTATCGAAACCTTTTTTCTAAATGGAATAAAATATATTTTATAATATTATATCAATTTTCATTATCAAATAGCTTTATATCTTTTTTTTAAAAAGTAGGTAATTAGAGGGACTTAAAGTAGTTTCCAGTAATGAATTTGATTTTAACTTTATCTTCTGTGCACGAAAATTTAAATGCTTATTTAAATGAGTATTTTAACGAGAAAAAAAACAAATTTGGAAAGCAAGTATGTAACATATGAATACAAATTAATATATAAGAAATTTCGTCTAAATTAAAGCGAATAGTTTCACAGTATTTTGGGCGCCGAGTTGATGTAAGACATTAAATAGGAATAATATATATTTGTAAAATCTCAGCGAATGAATTTGTAGTAAATCCAATGTTTCGCCTGGCAATCTGATCCAAGCTTTTTCAAGGAAATATGATCAAACATCAAAATTATCGAAAATAAATAGGTACATGGTTCTCCGGTTCATTGTATACTGAATAGGTCATCCAGTCAACGTTAAAAATCTCTACACTAGGTATATGTATTAGTGTGTAAGAGACTTGTGATGTGAAGTGAAGTGTATTAAGATAACAGATTGTATATATACATAAGTGGTGAAAACATACGATTTTTAATATATATGATATGAATCATATATGCCACAGCATGTATTAAATGAAGATAAATAGACAAAGTAAAAGAGTGAAATTCGAAGAGGAATTAATATATATATACTTGAAATAAGCCAGACATTGTAAGAGTCGTTATATAATTTACTATATTATCAGTATATGAACTGAATATTGTTTTATACCATGCTTTCTCGACTACCTTCCATATAAATCAGTTGAAATTCTATTAAAATCATTCATTATTTTTTGTAATAAATGAGATGGTGTAAAGTTGTAGCAAATGAATCCGTTAGAAACATAGTCAAAATTTAAGGAAACATAAAATCTTATAGAACTCTCAGGTATAATTTTCATTTGACATTACATCAGTAACCATAATGATCTAACTATCTCTGTGAATGAAGCCAATGCTAAAGCCAAATGTATTGAGAAATATATGTAGTAGAAATTAAAATGACGTTTTAAGCGCTCCCAAGTTTACTCGTTAGTCTATATTAATTTCCTGAAACTTACCTTTTAATATAATTTTATTGATCTATACAGGTTGCGCACTAATAATTGACTACTAAATTTTTATAATTCCTTTGATAGTAGGTTTTTGTACGAATTAAGAATAAAAATCATTTAATAGTTGAATTCATGAGTTAAATAAAGCTAGACCACCATGGA
>NC_031495.1:17003251-17004394 GCF_000237925.1 Schistosoma mansoni
CGCGCTTCTGAGGAGTCCCATACTAGGACGAAACGGCCATCCAGTGCTTCCATGTTTCCTATGGTGGTCTAGCTTTCATTGACTCATGAACTCAACCATGAAATTACTAAAATCTCCACAAAACCCCTTTCTGAAAAGAAAATGATGATAATCAGTTATTTCTGATGTCATATATGACAAAGCTACTTAAAATATTGTCACATAAATACTATATCATACATGTATGTTTCTGGATATTGAAACCGAGATCTACGCAACTGTCACAATTATACAAAAGAAATTCAGTATTCATATTTCAATGATCACCATCATCTAAAAATGATTTATTCACCATTTATAAGTTTACGAAAAGAAAAAGTGACCTATTTCTATTTCATACAACAAATTAGAATAATATCCAGACAATTTATGTGAATTTTCGAAAAATAAAATTTACTTTTTAAAAGTATACTACTTTATAATCAGATTAATTTTTAGAAAGAAAAGAAATTTCTTATTGTCAAATTATATCCTGTATCATAGTTTTTGTTATATGGACACTATTCAATACTTTATTCAGACCTATTCTTTCACTTTACCATAAAAAAGAACAAAAGAAAACAAGTAATGAACCAATATAAACATATGATGTTGCTTTTTGAATAACAACAATGATAATAATAATAAGTTATCCTATGTACACACAAACACTTGAATTTAAAAAAGATAATAGTAATATCTAACTACACAATTTTGAAAAAAGGAAAACGAATCTGATGAAAACAAAGAAAACTTTAATTTTACAATGAATAGTAACTTTTTAGATGAAAACGAGTAACTGATAAAAAGACTCTATAATGAATTCATTTTAATAAGGAAAAAAAATCCTTTAAATGAAAGTTTAATTTATATTATTATTACTGTATGAGAAGAATATGAAAAAACGTTATTTTTCAGTAATTAATTGTTAAAACATATGACCACCTTCAGCGTGTAACATATTCTTAAAAGATTGTCTTTTAAACTATTGTATATTTTGTGATCTTAGTGTATTGTATAAACCTGAACTTATATAAGCAAAGATGGATAGTGGCTTGCAGTGGAATGCAGGACGCGCGTTTCGTCCTATTTGGGACTCGTCAGCTGGATGTACCTGCATCTCAG